>NC_057863.1:498712781-499016948 GCF_019393635.1 Dromiciops gliroides | reverse complement strand
TAAAACTACATCAAAGGATGGTGGTGAAAATGGACATCCTTCTGACCCCTGATCTTATTGGAAAAGCCACTGCAGACAAAAGGGAAAATCAAGTTAGTCTTAGGTTGTTTAATGTTTTTAATGTAAATGTGAGTTGTATTTTGTTAAAAGCTTTTTCTGAATTTAATTTTTCTAATTTGCCATCCTTATTTCCCTGGTATAAATCCAATCTATTCATAGTCTGCCCATTTTCTAGTTATGGATAGGAAAATTGTCTCTTGTCCTCATGATCCTTTTGGTGACGCTGCTTCTGCCTTTCCATTTTGTCTTTTAGGCTCCCCTTCCCTTCGGGCATACCCTCTTCTCTCTGTGATCACCCGGCAGCCTCCCGTTATCTCCCATCTGGTTCCTGCCACCCCTCGCATTGCCCAGGCTTTGTCATGTCGCCCAGCTACAGAGGCCACTTCTGATGCTCCAGCCAGTGAGGCCCCAGCCAGCAGTGAGTCTGAGACTGAACAGCCAACTCCCAGGTTGAAAAAACCCCGTCGTAGCCGGACCATCTTTACAGAGCTGCAGCTCATGGGATTGGAGAAAAAGTTTCAGAAACAGAAATATCTTTCCACACCAGACAGGTAAACTGATGGGAGAGGGAGAGGGAAATGGAGAGAGAAAGAGAGAAGAAGAGGGTGACTCTACAGATTTAAGGTGGGAGGAATGAGGGGAGGAAGAGTTTCCCAGAACTCTTTGTTCAGGTGGTTATTGATTAATAATATTAATAATACAATGACAAGGAACAAGTCCCTGTTCTCAAGGAGCTATATTCTACTGGTCTGGGTAGATAGAGGGTTGATATGTATAAAGTTAATTAGATATAAAACATAAACAATGAAAAATAATAATATTGATATTATAAATCAATTAATAATATTCTATTTGAAGGGGAGAATCCTTTTCTAGAAAACCCCTTGTAGTTATGACCCCCTCAGTGAGTAAGCTACTGGGCTGTGCTAAGGATTCTTATACAATTCTGCCCTTTGCTAAATGTTGGGAATATGAGTAGCTGATCTCCAAGATTCCTTCCAGCTCTAACATTCTATGAATCTCTGGGCCAGTGGTAGGATTATATTCCATAGCTCACTGCCTGGTGACATGATACCAGTTAAGGTGGACACAGAGAGTCAAGGGAACTGTTACGAAAGTCTGTACTTGCCACACCCTCAGCACAGTACCCTCAGCTGTTTCCCAGTGTGTGTGGCTGCCTCAGTAGAGCAGCCATGTATCCAGGCTTTGATGGTATCTTCCTCTCTGCCCCTATTTTGGAGGTCATTCAGGGAACAGAGTGAACTAGAAATACTAAAAAGATGGCAGTTGTCTTAGGGAGATGGGCAAGGGCACTGGTTGGAGTCTGAGCAGGTCCTGGGATTAGTGTCCAGGGTCTCTTTTGCTATCTTGTGGGGGCAATCTTGGCTTGGAAAAACCGCATCCACTTTCTGTACTTAAGTGTCCTGACTCTTAAATGAAGTTTTGTGATCTGGAGAACAAGAGGAAACTATAAAGGGGGTTTCTGAGAAGATATGTCAATCTTTTGGGGGACTCTCAAAGTTCTTGTTTCTTATCTTTCTATGCTAGGTTTCATATCACTGAATTAACAGGGTCAAAAGCAGGGGTTCTTAACCTGGGGGTCTGTGAACTTTTTAAATTTAATATTTAGATAATTATTTCAAAAGAATTTATTTCCTTTGCAATCTTGTGTAATTTATTTTATACACTTCAAACATTATTCTGAGGGAGGGGATTCTGTAGACTTCACCTAGCTGCCAAGGGGGTGAAGAACCCTTGGTCTAGAGGGATCATAGGAGTTTCAGAATTGTGAGGAATCTTCTAATTATATAGCTGAACTCCTTCTTTCATAGGTGAGGAAACTGAGGCCAGAAGTTAAGCAATTGGCCATAGTCCTGAAGGTGGTAAGAAGCAGGGCTAGGATTAGACCCAAAGTTTTCTGAATCCAAATCCAGTCCGCTTTTCATTCTGTCACAGAGAAAAGCAGTAAAACTCAAATGTGTATTAAGCTTTCAGGTAGCTGCTTGAGTCAAAGGTTTAGTTGGAGAGGAGACTGAAATCATTGACTAAAAGGAAATTGGGGATTAGCTGTAGATCTTCATTATCTGTCCCTGTGACCCCAATCCTTGACACAGCATTAAGAGCCAACTACTTTGCAGGTAAGTGAAATGGGCAATATTATTTAATTGTATGATGTGTCTAAAGGACTTTGAGATGAATAGGTAAAACCAACCACTAATTTCAGGCCAATTAAAAAAAGTCAAAGAAGCTTTTCCATAGCTCCTAAAAACCCTTCCTGGGGCCTCAGATACCTGCCCAGGCATCTCTCAGGTGTTCCAGGGACCTGCAGAGGATTGGCTCTCTTGCCTGGGGAGGTGGACACCATCTGGCAGGCACCCGACATTGTTGCCTTAATCTGCCATTATGGATGTTCCTCACCTCTGTACGTGACTGAGGCTATGAGCAATCACTCCTCCCTGAGCCCTCTCCCTCTTGCTCTGTTTGTTTCCCTGGTTTCCTAGGCAATCTCATTTAGGTAAATGTGCAGGGAAAAGAGAAGTTGTAACGGTGGCAGGTAGGGAGAAAGAGAGGAGATTACAGAGAAGCATGTTTCTTTAGACAGGAATGAATCAAAGATGCATATTTCTCAAGTGAGCTAATGTAGTTTGGTAACCAGTGGCAGGCCTGTGAACTGAACCTTCCATTGACTAATGTACCCAATGACCTCAAGTGGACTGAGTCACAAAGAGAATTGAAGGAGGCTGTGGAAGGGATCTGACTACAGGGAGACTAGAAATCCAGAGTGATTGCATATCAGGTCCCAGAATCTTTGGTGAATTAATGTTAAGGACACAATTCTCCTATGTAGGAGGAAAGGGCCAAACGGAAAAAAAATCATATCTTTCCTACTCATAATAGCCTTTCAAATACCCAAAGAAATTTATGTGTCCCCCAAGTCTTTTCTTCTTCACACTAAACATGCCCAGTTTTTTCAAGTCTCTCAGAAGCTACTCATTGAATATTGACTGGATACTCAGTCCTGAGGTAGATGGTGAAATATGAGTATGGTTCTCTGGCCTCAAGAAGCTTACATTTCCAACTGGAAACAGAATCGACATATATGAAACAAATGAAAAACAGTAAAGAATTAAATTCCATCATCTTGTCTCTAAGAGCAGTGGGAGTTTAAGAAAGGGAGGGACTGGTATGTGCTGGAGTAGAAAGGGAATACTTCTTGGATAGGTGTGACTTGAACTGAGTCTTAAAGAATTTATAGAACTTATATAAGAAATATGTGGCCTTGTATTTTATTTCCAGCTTGGATGTTTAGCCAGAGCTTTCACCTAAGAGTACCAGAAATGAAATGTCAGGAAGAAAACTTTGTAATGAAGGGATAGAGATGCTTTCCAATTTAGTGAAATATCTGAGGTAGAGGATTGCCCTTAGTCAATGTGGGGATGAGTATCTCTTCTCATCCTTTAGCACAGGGGTTCTTGGCCTTTCCACGGAGTCTGGATAAATTTAAGAGAGTCCATGAACTTTGATGGGAAAAAAATTTATATCTTGATTTTCATTAACCTTTGGTTTCCTTTGTTTTTCTCCGTATTTTATTTTATGTTTTTATTATGTATTTCATTGTGTGTCCATAGGCATCACCAGACTGCCAACGGGGTCAGTGAAATAAACAAGGTTAAGATGATTTGATCTAGGGATTCTCATCCCTAGGAAGTTTTACAGGAAGAGCTAGTAATACTTATTTGGGAGAGAAGGGCTGGACTGAACCCTGCAAGATCCTATTATTGCCTGCCTTCATTTTCCCATTGTCTCATTACACCTCTGTGTCCCTTGCCTTCTAGGTTGGACCTTGCTCAGTCTCTGGGACTCACTCAACTCCAAGTAAAGACTTGGTATCAAAATCGCAGGATGAAATGGAAGAAAATGGTAAAAAAAAAAAAAAAACCCATAATGTCATTTCAAGTTTTTTTAGTGGTTGGAAATAGTAGCAAGCTTTGTGATGTTGGGGCAGTCATTTCACTTCTGCTTTAGTTTCATCACTTATGAAATGAGGGTAGGGTGTACAGGATGATCTCTAAAGTCTATTCTAGCTCTGAACTGGAATTCTCTGACATTTGGTTGGACGGGACTGGGAAGGTCATAGGGTTTATAGTTGAATGGAACCTTAGAGATCATTCAGTCTAATTTCTTCATTACACATATGAAGAAACTGCAACTCTCTAGTCTATAAAAAAAAGGGATTTGCCTGAGGTCACATAGGAGAACTGCAATTCAAATTTGGTTTTTCTAACTTCAAATTTAGTGCCCTTTCCCATCACCGTTGTCTCTGCTGCCAATATTATTTAACATAACGGCGGCCTTGGGCAAAGAGACAAATAGAGCTCCATTTTTTTCTCCTATTAACAATGTTATCTCCACATGACATCCCTATTATTCTATAATCAAGAGGAATAGCATAAATAGAATTTCAGGCTGGGGTGATTAGGACAGTAGATCCTTACTGAGCCAGAGGCTCTCCAATGACATCATTTTCTAAGGTGGGCTTTCTCTATGGTTGGGGTGTAGGTGCAGGAACAGGATTTAAATGGAATTCAGACCACCCCAAAGATACTGCCCTCTACTTTTCCTCCCCAGAGAGCGCAGTGTTTGTTTCCCTTTAGGCCACCGTAGTTAGATGCTCTTTGGGACAACTGGAACCTGGGAAGGATTTTTAAAAGATGAATTTTTAATGTGAAGATTCCACCTGATGAAGCATAAACAAATGAGATACAGATACAAATGCAAACAAACACATGTCCTTTTAATAAATCAATCAAGTATTTATTGGGCACTTACTCTGTTCTATAATCCCTTTGACTATTATAATAACTCACATTTACATGATACTTTTTTTTTTTTGGTGAGGCAATTGGAGTTAAGTGACTTGCCCAGGGTCACACAGCTAGTAAGTGTCAAGTGTCTGAGGCTGGATTTGAACTCAGGTACGCCTGAATCTAGGGCGGGTGCTTTATCCACTGCGCCACCTAGCCGCCCCTAAATGATACTTTTAAGAGGCAGCACAGCATAGTAAATAGTAGTGTTGAGGGCACAGAGCACCCCAGAAGTTCTCTGGGGCACATCAAGGAATCTTCTCCTTGAGAAAGTAAACCAAAGCACAAATAAGCCTAGAGAGATAAGGGGAACCAGTTTGGACTGAGCTAGCTTTGGGACCCCTACCCTTCATTCTGATCTCCCTTACCCCTGGGGAGATAAGTTTGGGTGTGGCTGCTGCCTTTGTATCCCGAAGAGAGAGATGGCTTGAGAGATGGCCACCCCTCACCCAATTCCCCCAGCTACCACCAGTGGGGGATGGTCCTCCCTCACTAAAGGAACTTTCCACAGTCAAATGGTCACCCCTCTCCCCGTCAATCCTAAAAAAGTACCTGGCAGTCTCCTGCTCAAGGAGACTGGTACCTCAGAGACATATGCTTTGTGCCTTTCTCCCCAAGAGAAGTCCAAAGATTTCTTTTCCCTTCCCTTCCCTTCCCTTCCCTTCCCTTCCCCCACCCCTTCCCTTCCCTTCCCTTCCCTTCCCCCACCCCTTCCCTTCCCTTCCCTTCCCTTCCCCCACCCCTTCCCTTCCCTTCCCTTCCCTTCCCCCACCCCTTCCCTTCCCTTCCCTTCCCTTCCCCCACCCCTTCCCTTCCCTTCCCTTCCCTTCCCCCACCCCTTCCCTTCCCTTCCCTTCCCTTCCCCCACCCCTTCCCTTCCCTTCCCTTCCCTTCCCCCACCCCTTCCCTTCCCTTCCCTTCCCTTCCCCCACCCCTTCCCTTCCCTTCCCTTCCCTTCCCCCACCCCTTCCCTTCCCTTCCCTTCCCTTCCCCCACCCCTTCCCTTCCCTTCCCTTCCCTTCCCCCACCCCTTCCCTTCCCTTCCCTTCCCTTCCCTTCCCTTCCCTTCCCTTCCCTTCCCTTCCCTTCCCTTCCCCCACCCCTTCCCTTGCCCCTAAATAAACTACCATCTTATTTTAACTGCTTTTGTGTGCAAGATGGTGTAATTCTTTAAAGAGGAATTCCTAAGAACCACAACCCCTAACCCAACCCCGTACCCAATTTTCCCCCATAACAGTAGGAAAGATCTAGGAAGACCTGAGAATCAGGCAGAGCTGGGTTCAAGTCCTCTCTTTGACATATACTGATTATGTTACCCTGGGCAAATCACTTAATCCCTCAGTGATCCCAGGCATCTCTCTAAATCAGACCTTCTTAAACTTTTTTCACTCAAGACTCCTTTTTGGCTGAGAAATTTTTACATATGCTCCTGGGTACATAGGTATATAAAAAAGGTATACATAACTTTTTACTGTTGCCAAATTTTTCACAATCCCCACATTCATTTATATGATAGGGTTGCAACCCATAGTTTAAGAAACTTTGCTCTAAATCATGGAGCTGGTAGAAGAGGGTTCTCTCCCTCATAGTTCTCTGTTCCAGGGAAATCGGGTCAAAATACATTGTCATTCATATAACTTTAGACAGTGTTCTTGTCCCAGAACTTTCAGAGACAAGGCACAGGAAATGATTAGTGAACAAAACAAAACAATGTATAATTGTATATGTATATGTATAAATATATAATTAAGTGTTAAATTATACTGCAAAGAAGGGAGAGACCAAAGTGGGCTGGGGTAGTCAGAGAATACTTCTGGGAGGAGTAATGTGATCTGAGTTTTGAAGGATGGGTAAGATCTGGATAAGTGAAGGGAAAAGGGGTGGGAATGTGAACATGCCATGCATGTTCCCAAGGGTGAAACTATAGGGCACAGGGACAGGGAGGAGACAGCAGTGACTAATGGTAACTTCTTTAAGATCAACAGAGTGTGGGAGGTCTGGTAGGGCTGTCTTCAGGGGCCCCTGCCATCTGACAGGGTACAGAACAAGGTTGTCCCTGGACTGAGGAACCTCTATAACTCATGCCTGTCCTTGGCCATCTGGGGAGTAAGTAGGTCTGGATCCCTCATCAGGGACAGTATAGGAAGTATAGAGGGCCTTCCCAAGCCCTCCCTCCCTCCCTCCCTCCCTTCCTTCCCCTCCCCCCTCCCCCCCCCCCCCCGCCCCCGCCCCTGGCCTGGAGTTAGAGAGACTCGAGTTCAAATCCAGCCTCAGACACTTAGTAGCTGTGTGACTCTGGTCAAGTCACTTAACCTCTATTTGCTTCTGTTTCCTCAAAATGGTGACAATACCTACCTCCCTGGGTTGTTGTGAGAATCAAAGGAGATAATAATTGTAAAGTGCATAGCAGAGGGCTTGGCACATAGTAAGATTTTTATAAATGTTAGCTATTATTATTGTTGTTGTTTGCTTGTTATTCTTATTATTTAGCACTTTACAAACCTTAAAATGCTATAGAAATGCTAGTTATTATTACTAGGGAAGAATGGGAATGAATATGAAGAAGGTTTATCCCTATAGCTCTTCACACAAGCACAGTGCCTAGCACATAGTAGGTGCTTAATAAATCCCTCCTTCCTTCTTTCTGAGAATCTGGAACCCCTGTTCTTCTTTCTAAGATCCCTACCTATACTATTCTTTTAACCTCTTCTTCCTTCTCACTGGAATGCCTGAAATTCCCTGAAAAGGACATTTCAAGAGCTGAGATTGATTAATACACTGGGGCATATTCACCCCTAGAGACTTCTGGACCACTGAGTACAAATTCTTGAAAACTTCAGCATACCTACTTTAATCTCATTAGTGCAAACTAAGCTACTGGGGAGGAAAAGAACAAAAATGATAATTGAGTAATAAAGATGTCTCAGAGGCTAGTGCCCTAATTGGAACTGGAAAAAGATTAGTATTTGGTTCTCAGTTACTCATAGCACTGCCAAGAGCTGAGTTGCCAGTTTGCCAAAACTGAGATAGCATCTCCAACTAGTTTTTACTGGTCATCATTGGTAAACCATAGCGGTTGAGTAAATTTCACCTTGCACATTAGATGCTGAACTCATTCCATTGCTCTTGGATTTTGCTCCAGAAATGTTCACAGAATGTTGCAATAGGTTGCAAGTGTTATGGGGGAAATGGGATTTGGGGTTTGGGGTAGGGGTAGGGGTCCTTAGGAATTCCACCCTCTTGCACACAAAAGCAGTTAGAATAAGATGGTAGTTTATTTAGGGGCAAGGGAAGGGAAGGGGCGGGGAGGGAAACCATGAAAGAAATCCCTGGATTTCTCATGGGGAGATAGGTATAGAACAAAGCACGTGGCTCTGAGGTACCAATCTCCTCCAGCAGGAGGCTGGTAGGTACTTTTATAGGGGACTGATAGGGGTGTGACCATCTACCTGTGGAAAGTTCCTTTAGTGAGGGAGGACCATCCCCCACTGGTGGTGGCTAGAGGAGTTGGGTGAGGAGTGGAGGACCATCCCCCACTGGTAGTGACTAGAAGAATTGGGTGAGGGGTGGCTAGAGATCTCTCAAGCCATCTCTCTCTTCAGGACACAAAGGCTGCAGCCACACCCAAATTTATCTCTGCAGGGGTAAGGGAGATCAGAATGAAGGGTGGAGGTCTCCAAGCTAGCTCAGTCTGATCTGGTTCCACTTATCTCTCTAGGCATATCTGTCCTCTGGTTTAGTTTCTCAAGGAAAAGATTCCTTGGTGTGCCCCAGAGAACTTCTGGGGTGCTCTGCACCCTCAACACAAGTGTGTCATTGTTCAAAAGATCTAGACACGGAATTAGAATCTAAGCACCAGGAAGAGGATTAAGCCAGAGAACCTAAATTAGAAGGTCATTCTGTGTCCTCAACAAGGGTGACCCTTGGATGGAAGATTTTCTGAGCTGTTAGAAGCCCACAGAGACAAGTCAAAGCTAACTTCTTTAGATTTCCAGGAACCCTTCTTTCTCTTTGACTAACAACTCTACCAGCATGATGAATGACTGCCACCAACCCACCAGCCCCAGTCATTTTTTTTTTCCAGCCATGTTTGTGACTTAGACTAGTTGGGAATCTTAGCTTCAGCAAAAAATATCTGTTTGCCGATATGTGGTAGTGCTGAAGGAGAGTGGATGACTCTAGAGATTTTGAATTTGTTCTTTGGCTTTGAAGAATCACTCAGCAATTACATCCGGTGATGCAGAACATTTTGGGGGCAATAATGAAATGAGAGAAGAGATCCTTGACCTTTCAGCTTGGAGGTTAGAAGGAGTGGGGGGAGCAGCAACAGATAAAATAAATGCCCTCTAAACACAAACAAAAGTAATACCATAAATCCTATACCTGAAAATGGGGAAGAAATTAATTTGAGAGATTATCTAGTCTAGTCCCAGGTCTCTTTGGAAGATTTCATACCGATCACCTTGATAAGGTCACAAAAAGCCAAGTTCTTTTGTATGCAAAGAGAGTAGTTTGACTTCAATCTGGCATCGGAACAGGAATGTCTAATGGAAGAAGTAGATGTGCTTGCCAGGTGTTTTTCCTGAGAGCCTGGGAGAGGTGTGTGACCCAGCCCACATTCAACGTAGGGGCCACTCCTGACCCTGCGGGGTTAAATTGGCACAAGTAATGATTGTTGGCCATAGGGACTGGGGGAGGGGGAACGTTGACTGAACGTCAACAAAGGTTCATTTGAATATTTAGTACTGGGTGTGGGGTGGTGGGGGTGAGATAATTGCAGTTTCAGGTGTGCTTGAGAGGCCGGGGGCCAGAGGTCGAGTGCCTGAAGCTGCTGAAGAGGATAGTTATCTCCTAATTATTACCACTCTGGAATGTTTGATTCCATTTAGAAAATGGTTTGATTGTTGTTGTGTTTTTTACCCCCTCAATGGAGGAAAAAGGCCAGGTTAGGCTGATCCAAGCCCTGTGGGTGGTGTTCACTAATTGCCTGGGCTGGACTTTCTTTTGCCAATTAGGTTGCTTCCTTAGACCTCCCCTTTTATAACTTGATTGTTATACAGGGCAACTTGATTTTATATCACCCCTTTCATAGTAAGTGGAGCTGCTTTCAACACAAACTCCACCTTGGCACCCTATCCTCCGCAGGCTGCTTTTGAAAGCAAGCCTGAAACGATGATCAGATATTGACTTTGGTGGAAATGCTCTACCGACTTGATATAGTGGGAAAATGGGTACGGGTTGGGGTTGGGGTTCTTGGGAATTCCTCTTTAAAGAATTACACCCTCTTGCACACAAAACTTAGTTAGAACAAGGTGATAGTTTATTTAGGGCCAAGGGAAGGGAAGGGTGGGGGGAGGGAAACCATGAAAGAAATCCTTAGACTTTTCATGGGGAGATTTGGCATAAAGCACATGGCTCAGAGGTACCAAATCTCCTCGAACAGGAGACTGGAAGGTACTTTTATAGAGGCCTGATGGGGGTGGCCCATCTGCCTGTGGAAAGTTCCTTTAGTGAGAGAGGACCATCCCCCACTGGTGGTAGCTTGGGGAATTGGGTGAGGGGTAGCTACGTATCCCTCTTCAGAACACAAAGGCCGAAGCCACACCCAAACTTATCTCCCCAGGGTAAGGGAGACCAGAATGAAGGGTAGGAATCCCAAGCCAGCTCAGTCCGATTTGGTTCCTCTAGGCGTTATCTGTCCTCTGGTTTAGTTTCTCAAGGAGAAGATTCCTCGGTGTGCCCCAGAGAAATTCTGGGGTGCTCTGCGCCCCATGACAGACTTTTTCTCCCTAAAGGAAGATCCTGTCAGTACAAATGCCTTATTAAAGATTGTCTTTGCAGCGACTGTGGGGTGGAAGTCTGACAAGCGACTCATTCAGGCAAGAACTGTCAGCTTGACACGTTAGGTCTATTACAGTTCAGCAACCTGAGGACCCAGTGCTCCTTCTGTGATGTAGATGTGGGGGAGGAGAGAGTGGAGGGGACTTCCTCTCATCACAAGGAAAGGCAGCAATTTGTCTATGTCTGAGGTTCGTGAGTCCCTAACATCTCTGATGTTTCCATGAGTGTGTTGGAGAACATTTAGTTCAACCTTAGGGACTGGAGGTTGAGTTCTGGTTGTAAAGGGCATTAAATGGCAAACAAAGCAGTTTAGATTTGATCCTAGAGCTAATAGATAGTCATTGGAGTTCATTGAATAGGAAGAACTTTAGGAAAATCATCTTGTGGGTTTTGTGGAGTGTTATGGGGTTATTGAGGTTTGAACTGGCCAGCTAGGTGAGGGGACACGGGTCTGGGGTGGCTCTTCTTGAGAAGCTAAACCATAGGACACCTAAAGAAGCTAGGGAGATAAGATGCACCCCCTAGGGACTGAGATAACTCCAGGACCACCACCCTTTATTCCAGTCCTCTCCGGGAGATAATCCTGTTAGGCATGGCTGCTGCCTGAGTGACCAAGGGGACAGAGATAGAACAACTGCTCCTCACCTGACTTCTCCCAGCCCACCCACAATAAGGGTTCAGGTGATCACCCCATGACTATCTGAGAGGGATGAATATAATGTGCCCTCCTCAGGAAATATTGGGTAGGCTACATTGTCCAAGTCCTGGGGGCTTCTTCTCCCCCTCCCCACCATTCCCTTCCTTTCCTGCTGAGCTAGCAGTTACAATTGAGAGGAATATGTCTCTCTCAGATAGGGCAGACTACATTGTTCAAGTCCCAGGAGCTTCTCCCCATCCCCGAAATTCTCTTCCTTTTCCTGCTGAGCTAGCAGTTAATTATCTAAGAGAAGAACCACACAATCCCCATCCAGAAGTCCCATGGGTCGGGGTATATGTTTAGGAGTGTTGTGAAGAATGTGCATCCAGAGTAGCCAGATAAACGTTGAAATGGGATAGGGAATCCTTGCACTGGGGACAGACCTATATAAACTCACTGAGACGAGCATGCTTTGCACAACTTCTTTGGAAGTGTGTGCCTTTTCTTTCAAGATTGTAATAAAATGGCCTTCCTTCTTTGCACCAGACAAGGAGTCATACCTCTGTTTACCTGTTTCTTACACCATCTATAAAAGCTATGGCTGTTCTCCTGTTTGGGGAGATAGGTATCTCAGGAACCATGTCTCTGGTACTATGTCCCCTCCACACCCCTCTTCAGGTTTCCTTTCTCTGGCTCTTAAATAAAAGGTTATTTTATTCTAATTGGGTCTGTGTGGGAGAGGGTGTAATATTTTTTTTTTGTGTGTGTGTGTGTGTGTGTGAGGCAATTGGGGTTACGTGACTTGCCCAAGGTCACACAGCTAGTATTAAGTGTCTGAGGCAGAATTTGAACTCAGGTCCTCCTGACTCCAGGGCCGGTACTCTATCCACTGCGCCACCTAGCTGCCCTGGGTGTAATTCTTTAAAGAGGAATACCTAAGGACCCTCAACAACCAATTTCCCCATGACATAGTAGATAGAGTGTAGAGGAGAGAAATCAGATACAAAGGGACCTCAACAGCCCAGGCCAGAGATGTTGAAAGTCTGAGATGGTCTCTGTATGAATAGAGAGAAGGGGACACATGGGATGAAGGTTGTGGAGATAAAAATAACAAGACTTGCCAAAATCCCAGGATATATGAAGTGAGAGAAAGGGAGAGGCGTCAAGCATAACTCCATGACTGTGAAACCTGGGCGACTGGAAGGATGAGGGTATCCCTTGAAAGAAATAGGTAAATATTGGTTGTTGGAGGGATTGTGGGAAAACTGGCACACCAATCCACTGTTGATGGAGAGCAATTTGAAACTATGTTCCAAGGGCTATAGAACTGTGCATGCCCTTTGATCCAGCAATACCTCTGCTAGATTTATATCCCAAAGACATCCCCCAAAAGAGAAAAAGACCTATTTGTACAAAAATATTTCTAGCTGCTCTTTTTTGTGGTGGCTAAGAATTGGAAATCAAAGGAATGCCCATCAATTGGGGAATGGCTAAACCAGCTGTGGTATATGATGGTGATGGAATATTACTGTGTAGTAAGAAATGACAAACAGGATGACTTCAAAAAAGCTTGGAAAGACAGGTATGGAATGATGTATTGGGAAGTGAGCAGAAACAAGAGAACACCGTACACAGAGACAGCAATATTGTGTGAATGACTTTACTATTCTCAACAATACAATAATCTAAAACAATCCGAAAACAATATTGATGAAACATACTATCCACCTCCAAAGAAAGAACTGATATCGATGGAACACACTGAAGCATGCTTTTTTTCACTTTCTTTCATTAAGTGACAAATATGGTGATGTTTTTCATGATCATATATGTATAACCCATATCAGATTGTTTGCTGCCTCAGGAAGGGGGGAAGGGAGGGAGGGAAAGAGGGATAGAGATTGGAAGAGAAAAACATAAATAAAAATGTTTAATCTAGAAAAAAAAGGTGGGGGAGGGTGTGCTGGGAAGGGTACAGGATGTATATATGTATCTATATGTGTACACACACATAAATATATATGTTGTACATATATGAGTTATTTAGGTCTTATTTATAATTATATTGAAACAAATTTGTCATATATATTATTTATATAAATCGATATATATGTTATTTATAAAACAGTTATTTACCTGTTTTGAAAAAAGAAAACTGCCTATTTTTTTTTAAAAAGGAAGAGGAAGGATTTAAAATACTAAGTTATATGTATTAGAATATATCTAGGTATATCTAAATGTAATAACATAGAAAATATATGTCATTAAAAATATATATGTATATATGTCATTAAAAAAAGAAAGAAATAGGAAAGTTTAGAAGTGGGGTGGATTTGGAGGAAAAGAAATTGTATTTTTGACATGTTGAATTTGAGATTCCTATGGAATATACAATTGGAATCTCTAATAGGTTGATGAAACCTACTTGAATTTCTTCTCACCAACATAAACTTGGAGTTTTCTGAAGAATTTCTGATTTTTATATTTCCATAGGAAATTTAATGCTACTGAAAAGGCATGGTTTAAATAGCCTTAAGAAACCAACTCTTCTTGCATTTGGGGGGGAAAAAACCAACCTATAATTTTACTAGTAAGTGGTTCCTTCACATCTCTTCCTAAGGAAATTCATCATCCCCGAACCATAAAACAGATGTTCAAGTGTGCTCTGGTTTATGGATTTTGGTCAAAAGCAATCATTTTATGGATTGATAGATTAGAGCTGGAATTCCCTTATTTTATTAACAGGGATCTGAAATTCAAGAGAAGAGAAATAACTTGGACAAATAACTGGGTATATCACCATCTGGTTAATAAGTATTTGAGCCCTGAGAATGCATGGTAATATGTTCAGTGATTAGGAGTTTAAAGATGGGATGTGATGCATTCACTAGAGGACACAGGTGGGACCTGAATATGGAAACAATGGAAATATAATCTTCTTAGTTAACCTTGGTGATCTAAGGCCACTTGTTAAGACCATAAGTTCCTGAAGGGCATGGACTGTTTTTGCCTTTTTTTGTATCCTAGCCACTGAACACAACGCTTGGCTCCTAGTAGGCTAGTTGACTGACCCATCTCTGTTCTTGTATTTGCTCAGGTAATTAATATAATTAGACTAGATCAAAGGGTTTCAGAGCCTGGCACAGGGAGAGAAGGTCTCTGTTTACATATTATCCATCCTTTTATCTCTGTCTCTGCTCAGTCATGATCTTAAAGTTGGAAGAGATCCAAGAGATCCTTGGTCGAACCCAAACCTGAAAAAAAAGATTCCCCACCAATGGAACATCCAATCTTTACTTGAAGGGAACATAAGGCATCCCTTTCCACTTTTTGAAAGCCTCCGTTGTTAGGAACTTTTCCTTTATGCTAAGCTTAAATTCGGCAGCTAGGTGCTACAGCAGATAGAGTGTCTGCCCTGGAGTCAGGAAGACTCATTTTGAGTTCAAATCTGGCCTCAGAGACTTACCAGCTTGTGTGACCCTGGGCAAGTCATTTAACCCTGTTTGCCTCAGTTTCCTCATCTATAAAATGAGCTGGAAGAAAAAAATGACAAACCACTTCGATATCTCTGCAAGGAAACCCCAAATGAGATCACAAAGAATCAGACACGACTGAAAAGTGATTGAACTGAGCAGCCATCTTTCTAGATTGCATTCACATTACTTCCTCTCAAAAACTCTGCTTTCTAGTCAAACTGGCCTATTTTCTGATTCCTGTACATGACATGCCATCTCCCACCTCTTTGCCTTTGTGGAGGTTCATTCCCATCCCTGGAATGTTCTCCTTTCCTTGGAATCTCTAGGTTCTTTCATGGCTCAGCTCAGGTGTTGCTAATGCTTTGGACCTGTCTTTCCCCCAGTCATTAGTGTTCTCCCTCATCCTCTAAATTTTATAGTATTTATGTTTGTATATGTTATTTAGGTATTTATTTGTTCGTTCATTTTTTTTGTTTGTTTGTTTTGAGGCAATTGGGGTTATGTGACTTGCCCAGGGTCACACAGCTAGTGAGTATCAAGTGTCTGAGGCTGGATTTGAACTCAGGTCCTCCTGAATCCAGGGCCAGTGCTCTATCCACTGAGCCGCCTAGCTTCCCCTGTTCAGTCATTTTAAAAAAAAATTATCTAACTGTTTCATTGCTGTTTTTGTATCCCCGTTGCATAGCATAGCAGTGCCTGGTGCGTAGTAGATGCTGAGGAGCATAGATGTAAAGACAGAAGGAAATTTAGAGGTTGATTGTACATTCCTTGAGGGCAGGGACTGTCTTTTGACTCTTTTTGTATCCCTAGCACTTTGCATGGAGCCCGATACTTATTGAGCCCTTAATAAATATTTATCTATTGATAATCTAGCCTCTGAAGGGTGTCCCAAGAGTCTTGGTGCAGTTTTAAGCTTTAATAGCTTAAATATGAGGGAAATATATATATATATATATATATAAGGAAACTGAGTCCCACGGAGTCAGACATCTTGTAAATGGAAGAGTCAAGATGCAAATTCAGGCCCCCAAACTCCAAGTTTTACACTCTTTCCCTTGTGCCATACTGATCGGTAAATGCTTATTGAAATGAATTCCTAAGGTAGAGGTCTGACTACATTAGTCCACTACTTGTGGCTTGTAAGACAAAAATACAAATACCTCAGCCTGACATTTCAGGCTTTCTTCTGTCTGGCTCTGACCTACTAACTCCAGCTTCATTTGATATTATTATTCTTCCCTCCCTCCTTTTCTCCCTTCCTCCCTCCATCCCTTCCTTCCTTCCTTCCTCCCTCCATCCCTTCCTTCCTTCCTTCTTCCCTCCATCCCTTCCTCCCTTCTTTTCTCCCTTCCTCCCTCTCTCCCTTCCTTCCTTCCTTCCTTCCTTCCTTCCTTCCTTCCTTCCTTCCTTCCTTCCTTCCTCCCTCTCTCCCTTCCTTCCTTCCTTCCTTCCTTCCTTCCTCCCTTCCTTCCTTCCATCCCTTCCTTCCTTCCTTCCTTCTTCCCTCCATCCCTTCCTCCCTTCTTTTCTCCCTTCCTCCCTCTCTCCCTTCCTTCTCTCCCTTCCTTCCTTCCTTCCTTCCTTCCTTCCTTCCTTCCTTCCTTCCTTCCTTCCTTCCTTCCTTCCTTCCTTCCTTCCTTCCTTCCTTCCTTCCTTCCTTCCTTCCTTCCTTCCTTCCTCTCTCCCTTCCTTCCTTCCTTCCTTTCCTTCCTTTCTTCCACATTTCAGCCAAGTGAACTACTGGTTGCTACACTTGTCATCCCATCTCTCTTTCTCTCTGCCTCTGCACCTCTCCTCTATTTCTTAGGATCCTTTTCTTTCTTCAAGGCCCAGCTCCAGTATCACCTCCTATGGAAAGTCCTCCTTGCCCCTTCATCTACAGTTGTTAGGGTTTTCTCTCTCCTAAAATTCTTTTTTTTTTTTTTTACTCATTTGTTTGCTTTGTTCCCCTCAACCCCACCAGGGGAATGTAAACTCTCTGAGGGCAAAGACTATTCCATTTTTATCTTTAGGTCCTTGTTATTAGCACTGTACTTTGTACATGGTAGTTGCTTAATACATGCTTGTTAAATTGAACTTTTAGCACCTTAGTGACTGATCCACGTGAGAGCTCATTAACCTGATTACAACATCTTAATGACTATACTGTTTAATCACTAATAACCTTAAGTTGTGGGCAGTTGTTGGCTTAAGATAATAATTAATTCAAATAATCCTATTAACAACACCCTAATAGGATGCCTTAGAAGGAGAGAAGTATGGACAGAGATTCGGAATGGGGCTAACGGACAGCTGCCAAAGATAATGTTATTGTCATAGGGCAAGACATTGTTCCTACAAGTCCCTGGTGAACATTCAGTTCAAATCAATTTAATTCAGTGTGACGATCAATTGAGCAACTATTAGATTAAATAAATATTTATTAAGTTCCTGCTATGTGCAAGGCACTATGCTAGGGGCTGGGCATATTAAGACAAAAAATGAGTCCCAGCCCTCAAGAAGTTACATTCTATATTAATCAGTGTGATAGCTTCACTGGGACATTTGGGAACATTGTCCCATGTTGAAATGACTAACCATTAATAGAAGCCTCTTCCCCTTATATTTTATGTATCCTATCACTATTTCTGGAACTCTGGTAGTGGGGGGTATATTCCCTCAAGGCATCACAGTTTCATTAGGGAAATACACAAATGAACCAGATAGGAAAGATAGTGTGTGGGCAAATACTAAAATATGTGGTACTGACAGTAGATGCTGTAGGAATCCAGGGGAAGAACTTGATTTGGGCTAGAAAAGTTGGGGGATACTGTATCGAAGACTGATTCCAACTTCATCTTGTAGGATACAGGATTGAGGACCCTTTTCATCAAAACCTTGGTACTTACTTCCAGAACAGAGAGATTGTTTCATGTGGCATTAAGGGTCCTTTACAATGCGCTCCTACCTACTTTTCAGCCTTTTTTCATATTGTTCCCCTTAATGAACTCTACATTCCAGCCATTCTGGACTCCTAGTTGTTCTCCAAATTAATACAGTCATCCTTTCTACATTGAGGGGGTTGGGGCAGGGTGCCTCTAATGGGGAAAGTCCCAGTGTGGAAGGGATAACTGTAGTCCATATCCTATCTTGGTATATTTGAAAAAGCCATTTCCCATGTGTGGAATGGACCATCCCCTCTTCATCTCTGCTTCTCAGAAACCATATCTTCCTACAAGGTTTAATTCAGGCATCACTAACCGTTCCCTGATTTCTCCCCCTCCCCATTTGTTCCCTTTGTTAGTGCTGTTGTCTTTTGTTTTCTGTGATACCTCGGATTTCCTCACCCTGTATTTGTGTTCAAATTGCAGTTATCTCTTCCACATCATGGGGGCTGGGGTACGGTCCCTCATAGTGATCTGGAAAGTCCATGTGATATTTTTGGCCCTCCCTCGGTACCAGAGAAGATGTCTGAATGTTTTCTTTTTCTTTACAGTACCTTCTTGTAACATTTGGGTTATGTATTTAGATCATAGGCTTGGTGTTGTCTGCTGGCCTTTGTGTGTCATCTGCGAGTTCCACAAAAGTCCCCCCCAAATTCCTATTTAGTTTCTTATGCTGATCTGTAATATAGTGAAACCATGATGGGGCAAAGATTGCAATGTGGAAGGAGTAAGTGTATAGGTAATCATCAGAATGCAGTTCAGCCTTAGAGGCAGGATTCCACGACAGTACTTTGCCTCTTACTTAGCATACAGTGTTTAATAACTGTTTGAATTAAATCTGTTGGATGTCCTTTAAGCAGATCTTTCCCTCATATCATGTTTTTTCTTCCTTCTCAGGTTCTTAAAGGTGGGCAAGAAGCTCCTACCAAACCCAAAGGGCGTCCCAAGAAGAACTCCATCCCCACCTCAGAAGAGATTGAGGCTGAAGAGAAAATGAACAGTCAAGCTCAGAAGCAGGATGTGCTAGAACCCACTCAGGAACACGAGAAGCTAGAACCTCCAGAGGAACCCAAGGCATCTGATCTTCCCACAGAGGCCCTTGAGTCCCCCAGTAGCCAGTCCCAGGAGCTACCACTGCCCTCTTCTGAACCCGCATCATCAAGCTAAAATTTATCTTTCTCGGGAGGGGAGGGAGTGACTGAGGGTAAGAGGAGAGGAGGCAGGGGGAAGTAGGGAGAAAAAACTCACCAAAGAACTCATACCTGATGTGCCTGGGGAGGAGAGAAGGCAGGCAAATCCCTCCCTTCCTCCCAGAATGTTCTCACATCATCCTCAGCATGCATGCACTTGAATGAAGACTTGTTTGTTTTAGGCCTTGCTCCTGTTGAAAGGGTGTACTAGCCACAGGACTGCCCAACTTGCCTAAGGAAGAGAGTTCCCTGGGGATTTCTCACTGACACCATGGTTGTCATGGAGATGGTTGTGGTACTCTGGCTGGGTACAAAAAACCTATTTATGGTGTAGGCTGCATCCTGGAACCAAGAGGGAGGACATCATAGCTCTTTCTCTATCAGCCCCAGGGCAACCACTAATCAAAACAGAGAGATAAGGAGGAACTAGGGCACTTCCCAGTATCCTCAGTGACCTAGCACTTATTTCTTGTAGGTTTTAAAAGAAAACATTTTAAATTTTTTGTGGGGAGGGGGAAGGGCAGGGTGGGTCAGGGATTAAGGGAGTTCTGAATTATTAGAGTTGTTTCTGAAGAAAGTTCCTGTTTGTTTGTTTGACGTGTGCCTTTGTACCAATTAAGGGGATGCCATCCCCAACAGCTCCAGTGCAGATGCCAGGGGATGCCATCCCCAACAGCTCCAATGCAGATGCCAGGGGATGCCATCCCCAACAGCTCCAATGCAGATGCCAGGGGATGCCATCCCCAACAGCTCCAATGCAGATGCCAGGGGATGCCATCCCCAACAGCTCCAATGCAGATGTGTTAAAATAACTTTTATTTTTTAATTAAAAAATAAATAATTGAATAGGATTTTGTGTTCATTGTCTTGGTGGGGGTGGGGACTTGACAAGGAATTTTATACTTAGCCCTTGGAAGAATGAAAAATTCAGGCCCTAGAGGCAATTGTTTGAGGGTAAATGCATGTCAATATATGGAAATTTGCTCAGAACAAGGACTGTATTCCAGTGATCCCTAGCACCTAATACTGTGGTTGCCTCATAGTAGGTGTTTATTACAGAGAGTTTTCACTGAAGCAAATGTCATGAACCCTATACTGGGTAGTAGTCAGGAGATGTGCGATCTAGCTTTAGGAAGCCTTAATATTCCTTCCCAAACTCTGCAGTGGGTCTAATCCACTGGCAGAACATTACCAGCCCCAGCCTAGCAGGAAGCAACACCGTGATGCAGGAGATGTGTGATGGGGACACACAGTTGTGAGAAGTCACTTTAACTCCTGAGGCATAGTCCCCTAGCCTACTCAACCCACTCTGGAAAATCCTTTATCAACTTGTGGAGTATCAACTTTATTCCCTGCATCCTTGAATTTGGACATTGGGTACTCAACGTTTATCCTCTTTGGAGTGGCCAGAGAGGATGACTTTCATACCAGGGGAAAGGACCTATGTGTTCCTGAGTCCCATATTCTTGTGCATGTCTCCAGTTTCATAGCATCTGACATCTTGTTTCCAGTTCTCGATTACCAGTCCTTGTAATTAAGGCATCTTAAAATCAGTTCAATGCAACAGTTAGGTTCTCAGAAATGTTCACTCACATTCTAAAAATCCCTCCCCTTCCTCTGATTCCTCTGGTCTGCCTGGCCACTATCTTGTCCCAGCCTTGCCTTGCTTTCTCAAGTGGTAGAAAAGAAAGCATAGAATGTTAAATAAAGTTCATTCAGTTGTCTATACCAATGCGTGATCTTTGTCTAATGGCCGAGTCAATATACTAACGATAATGATGGCTCTTAACCCAATAAACATTTATGAATCAACTACTACGTGCAAAGCCAGATGCTGGGATATGAAGGTAAAAATATATCATTAAGATATTAAAAGAGCTGGAGATGGGGGCAGCTAGGTGGCGCAGTGGATAAAGCACCAGCCCTGGAGTCAGGAGGACCTGAGTTCAAATCCGGCCTCAGACACTTGACACTTACTACCTGTGTGACCCTGGGCAAGTCACTTAACCCTCATTGCCCCACGAAAAAAAAAAAGAGTTGTAGATAAGCCTCTATCTCATGGAGTAGCTCTCATGGTATAACATGGCCAAGAATTTTGCAGATTGAAAAGAATTGGAGGAGTTTCAATTCACCATGATGGAAGGAGTATCCATGCCAGTGAAATTCAGCTCCATCAAGTTATCAATCAACCATGTGCCAGGCACCATGCTAAGTGATGAGGCAAAAAAAAGTCTCTGCCTTCAAGGAGATCATGAACTAATGGAGGAGACAACGTGCAAACAAATATATACAAAGCAAGCAATATACAAGATAAATGGGAAATAATCAACAGAGGGAAGGCACTGGAATCAAGAATGTGCAATAGGGGGCAGCTAGGTGGCACAATGGATAGAGCACCAGCCCTGGAGTCAGGAGGACCTGAGTTCAAATCTGGCCTCAGACACTTAACACTTACTAGCTGTGTGACTCTGGGCTTAACACTTAACACTTAACCCCAATTGCCTCACTAAAAAAAAAAAAAGAATGTGCAATAGAACCTAGGCAACTTAGGAGGTCTGCCTAGGGTACTGGAAATATAGATATGTTTCCCTAACCTTGATAATATTTAGGTACATAAATATATAGATATGTAATACATCAATAATTTAGTAAGCACTTACCATGTACTTGATCAATTAAGGCACTAAAGCTGTCCTAGTGCTAGTAATACAAATATACTCAAGCAAGATAGTGCCTTCTCTCAAGGAGCTTACCTTTTAATTTCAGTTGATTCAGTCATTTTTCAGTCATGTCTGACTCTGTGACCCCATTTGGGGTTTTTGTGGAAAAGATATTGGAGTGGTTTGCCATTTCCTTCTCCAGCTCATTTTACTAATGAGGAAACCAAGGCACTGTTAAGTGACTTGCCCAGGGTCACATGGCTAGTAAGTGTCTGAGGCCAAATATAAACTCAGGCCTGACTGACACCTGACGCTCTATCCATTTCAATGCCTAGCTGCCCAATATACATTCTAATGGGGGAAGACATTATAGAAGCAAACTGTAAAGGAAAGCAACATAGTGTGGAGTTGGAAGAGAAGTAGTATGGTTGCTTGTTGTAGGCACAAGTTCATAGATCAGAGCCTATGAACCAAAATATTCCATGAGATCCAGACTAGGACAAATTGGTGTTAAAAGTTCGCATGGCTCATTTCCTCTTTTCTTGAACTGTTTTGCTGCCAGATGTGGCTCTGGTAGACATAGAGCCAGATGGGGCTTTAGACATTATCTAGTCTTACCACTTCATAGTATAGATGAGTAAACCGTGGCTTAGAGAAGAGACTTGCCCCAAATCATCCAGTTAATAAGTAACAGAGCCAGGATTTCTGACACCATCCTACTTTCACTACTTCAAATTGTAGCTCTATCATCTCTCAAGCCCCATACTGAGGAAAAGAATAATATGAGAAAGAATAATTTGTTGTTTAATCATTTGGTTATATCCAACTCTCCATGACCCCATTTGGAGTTTTCTTGGCAAACATACCAGAGTGATTTGCCATTTCCTTCATCTCAGGTGAGGAAACTGAGGCAAAACAGGGTGAACTGATTTGCCCAGAGCTCCATAGCTAGTAAGTGTCTGAGGCCAGATTTGAACTCAGGTCTTCCTGACTCTAGGCCTGGTGTTCTGTCCATTGTGCCACTTAGCTGCCCTGAAAAAATAATAGCTCACTTTTATATAGCATTCTGTGCCTTACAAAATGCTTTGTTCACATCAATTGGATTCTCTCTGGAGGATTTTCAGAATGATACAGAGAATTTTGCATGTGAGGTAGGCACTGTGAACATGACTTCTGTCTTATAGATGTAGAAAACTGAATTCTAGAGAAATAAAAATGATTTTGCTCAGGGTCACACAGTTATGATGTGTAAGAGACAGGATTCAAACTTGGGTTTCTTGACTCCAAGTCAACAGCCTTTGTACCATCCAGCTGAGATTCCTAAACATAATTTCTCTCCACTCAGCTCAGTCCTCCATTCTCCTTTCTTTTTTGCTATCCATTTTTTGGGAAGCAATCGGGGTTAAGTGATTTGCAGCTAGTAAGTATCTGAGCCTGGATTTGAACTCAGGTCTTCCTGACTTCAGGGCCACTACTCTATCTGCTGAACCACCTAGACGCTCCTCATACATTTTCTTTAGAATTACAGATTACTAGAATATACAAAACCAAAAGTATTTGTCCTCTTCTGGCTCCTAGAATGGGTCACTTCAGAGACTCATCACATGTTTTTCATTTTTCTTTGGACCTATAAAAGTCTACCTCAGTTTTTCCAAAGAGGAAGGGGAAACAGTGATAAGATCTTCTGCTCATTAAACCATACCAGTAGGCCTTGCTATAAGGATTTCTATTGCTTGGCTTAATGGAAGTTGCTCTATGCTGGCAGAATCACTGAACATCAGAGTCAGAAGAGAATTCAGAGGTCACCTGGTCAGGAATTCTCTTAATAATTTCCCCTTGCGGCATATCCTTTCCAAGAATCTCAAAGCACTTTCTAATTCAGACATCTGCCATTCCTTCCCTTGCCCCCTCCCTACAATGTAAAGGAGGCCAGCTTACTCTTAGTTTTATGAAAGGCAAATTTAGGGAGAGGGAAGCTAGATGCCTTGGATTGGCTTACCTAACATAAAGGTCAGTGCTAAGAACTGAACCCAGATGCTTGTCAGCCGAGCCCCACTCTTGAGCACCCAGGGGCTGGCTGAGATCCTAGCTAGGCTTTCAGAAAGTTTGCTACCTCTTTGCCGCTCCCCTGTCAGTTTCCACCCTCACCCTAGGATTTAGAAGAGGTCTTCACTGCTTATGGGTAATGAGTCAGCAGGCAGGCACAGTCCTGACAGGCTTGCTGGTCCCCTTAAATTCTTCTGCTGCCTTCCTTGGATTACAGTGTGCCAGGTTGTGTGCGGCTCCTGAGCCCCCACTCTGACACATTAGTTAAAGAAGGAAATTCTAGGATACATCATAAACTCTGAAAGTGTTCTAGCCGGGTTGGTTAACAATGACACTGTGGGTCATGGTGCCCTAGGCCTTGTTTATGGATGTTCTGTGTAAAGATTCAGAGTTACAAGGAAAGGAGTAAGTCAGACCCAGATTGATTCAAATTATAAATGAAAAGCCAAGCTGTGTGTCATTAGTCCTTCAAGTAGATTAAACTGATACTAGTTTGACCTGAGATCCTTGAAACTACATTAGCATCTCACCCTCTCTTCCTTTTACATGCAGTCCTAAAATTTGCCTGATCTCCTTGTGACCCTTTATTTCTGACCTCAGCCCAATCTTGACTCATGGTCCTGGGCTGGGTTGGGCTGAAAGTGGACTAGCCTTCAAGATAATGTGAGCTGTTAACCTCAAATAGTTTAGTGATTTATCAGCTCTTGTCGAAGGCTGTCTATGTAACAAAAAATTAGATGGAGAGCTAGTAACTGTCCATTTAATTTTATCTACATAGACAAGTCAGGTCTGATACTCCAAGACTGCAAGTGGTTTGGGGCAGGGAGAAGGATTCTCATTCTAAATTCACAGTCTATGTGGGCCAATTCACTGGCACATTTCTGTGTTGCTTCGTGCTGTATAGACGTATCCTAAATCCCAGTCTCATTAGGTTAGAGGGGCCCTTTCAAAAGGTTGGAGTTATTGGAGTTAAGAGATTATGAAATAGATATTGCACCAAATTGATCATCTGGAGTTTTTATGGGCTTTGTAGACCTCTGTATTTGTTAGTGCTTATAACCCTCAACGGTCTCTCTAGTACTGCCAGAACCAAAAATATAATTTCCAGTCTGAGAAATTTTATGCCTGTTTAGTCAACCTGACTTCTCTGTCCTCATTGTCTTATAAATACTAGATGAAATGAATGGTGTGCCATTTAATCCATTCCCACTAGTTTTTCTCCCTTTTCTTCCTGATCTCTGCCCCACCCCCTCTATCCCAATCTCTAAGGTTGCACAAACTTCTCACATATATTGAAAAGGCAGTTGGGGACTTAAGAAGAAAGGAGAATTTACTATAATGCTATAGATAATCAATCATCAATGAATAAAAGGATTTCTGAGCAACCCAGAGGGCCCTAGTTGAGGTCAGATAACAAAAAATTTATAGTAGATATTTATAGAAGATCCAGTCTCTGTAGTTTGGGGACATCCCAAATCGAGGTACAGTACAATTAGAGTCCAAGGCCCTGGATTCAAATTTTAGCTATGCTGTTTAGTACCTGTGCAACCTTGGGTAGATTGCTTAACTTGTTTGGGCTTTGGTTTCCTCCTTTCTCTGTAAAATGAGAGGGTTGAACCAGATCACATAGGCTATAACCAGACCCTTCTAGAACTAGATCTAGGATGCTCTGGAACAATCCTCCATTTCCTACCCAAACTCACCTCTATGAAAGTCACCTCCTCCAGAAAGATTTACCCAATCAACCCTGTCTACACTCTAAGCTGCTAGCAAATCCACTGACTTACCCCATCCTTTGGACATTCTCATAATGGTCCTTACATGCTTCTGGTGATGACATGTGCTGTCTTGTTTCCTTCTTTAAACTATACATTCCTTATAGGAACAAAGGTTCTTTGTCTAATTTTTCTTCTCTGAGAATCTAGCTATTTGCTAGTTTGTACCCATTTCTTTCTTCCTTTTTTTTCCCACCCACCCCGTAGTGAAAGCCCAACACACGTCACACTGGGGAGTGGGGCTTGAGGAACCCGGCCACCACGGCCAGGATCCTCACTGGGCCCATCGCCCCTCTCCCCTCGTTTTGTGCCCATTTCTGAGGTCCAATAGATGAGTAAGGAAAAGAGGTAAATGGGGTGGTTGCAAACCTTCATAAATCTTGAAACCCTTTGGAAAATGCAAGTTTTTACAGTTATTGTTATTTTCCTAAGCAGTTTTTCTTGGGGGAAATCAAGGAAAAAATCTTTGACTTTTCAATGGCATAGTTATCTCATCTGTACAATGGGTATAATGACAGCTCATTAGCAAAGAGCTTTGAAATCTCCCATTATGAGAACCACAGTAAGTAACTGCTTTGAGTCCACAACAATTAAAGCCACACTCCCTGTCAGCAGGCCTCAAAGCTGCCAGCAGTTCTTTGGTCCAGCAATGGAAATCAAAACAACCTAAATTCTCAATCTGTCACAACATGCCCATTATCCATTAGAAACAATGAGCTCCTGTTTTCCCTAGAAGATTCAAGGAAAAAGGACAATGGGTAAGGCACACCAGTGGGCCCTCATGGTAGAAGTTTGGCCAAATACATTGCCTGAACTTTCAGAGAGAGTAACAGAAGTGTATTAAGGTGGATCAGTGAGAGGGTTTTCCTGTAAAGGCAGGTGCTACTTTGGATTTGGGGGGAGGTGCTTGAGCATCTGATGAAAGGAGGAAAAACATTCTCTCTGTCCAACTATCTGCCACAACACCAAAGAGAAAGGATTTCTAGTGCAGAATGATTTTTGACTTCTTAGGATCAATGTCTTTGGGACCACTTATTTAGGACTAAAAGGGACCTCAGAGGTCATCAAGCCCATCCCTGTCATTTCATAGGGTAAGAAACTGAGGCCCAGAGAAATGAAAATGATTTACCCAAGGTCACATATGTAATAAATAGCAGAGCCAAGAATCAAACCCATATTTTCTAGATTACAAATCCAGTAGTTTTTACTGTACCACATTGCCTTAGGTCAAAGGTTGGGTGAAGGGAGAAGGGCCAGTGGACACATCCTTAAACACTGGGTAATCAGAAATAGCAGAGGGGCTATGGGACAAAGAGGAAGGAGGAAGATGTTAATTGAGGCCTGGCCATTGCACCAAGGACTCAGGAGCCCTCGTGACAATGCCAGGAGAGAGAGCAGTGGCCAGTGACTAGGGGACAATTGTTCCATTTTGAAAAGAGGGAAACCAGGAGCCATGAGTCCTTGATCACTTAGACACCTGTGGCTAAAAGCAGTTTCTGGCTGGCAGGTCTCTTAGAGACAACTTCCAGAAGAAAAAATGTGAAACCAGTCAGGAGTAGAGAAAGGGTCCTTCCCTGTCCAGATAGAGTGGCAGGGTTAGAGTACTCTGGGCCCTGAGCCTCATGTTGAGCATGGAGTCACTAGCTCTGTGTTTGTAGTAGCAATAGCAGAATTAGACTTTCAACAAGAAAAATGTTGATATTAGATAGGGAAGGTCGAGGAATAACAGTTCAGCTTCATGTTTGACTAGACAAAGCCACTGTAGAGGTGATAGGTAAAATAGCTGGTTAGCAGCCATGCACTGTCTTCCAATGAGGTTTAAGTATTAGCCTTCAAATGATTGTAGTAGCAGTGGTATGGCACTAGATACTATTCTTACCATTCTATGATTCTTTATTGCTTGGGATTCCCTTTTCTTTTTTGTTTGTTTGTTTGTTTGTTTTTGTTGCGGGGCAATGGGGGTTAAGTGACTTGCCCATGGTCACACAGCTAGTAAGTGTCAAGTGTCTGAGGGCAGATTTGAACTCAGGTCCTCCTGAATCCAGGGCCGGTGCTTTATCCACTGCACCACCTAGCTGCCCCCAAGGGAGTCCCTTTTCTTTGTAGGAATAAACTAGCTGTTCAATACCTTATTCTTCTCTGTATATTGGATATCTTTTTTTTTCCCTTTCTGTTTTGCTTTCCCCCTTTACTAGACAAAAGTCTAGACTTACAGGCTATAAGCATCTTTATAAGTAGTATGAATAATGAATCCCACAAATCATCAAATTATTTGAATTTGTACTTTTCAAAATTACAATGTATTATGTATAATATGGCTAGGGGCTGAAGTGGATGGAGTGCTGCGACTGGAGTCAGGAAGTCTCATCTTCCTGAGTTCAAATCTGGCCTCAGGCACTTACTGGCTGTGCAACCCAGGTCAAGTCACTTAACTGTGTTTGCCTCAGTTTCCTTAACTGAAAAATAAACTGGAGAAAGAAATGGCAAACCACTTTAATATCTTTGCCAAGAAAACCCTGAATAATAGGGTCAAAAAGAGTTGGACAAGACTGAAATGACTGAACAGCAATATCAACAACAACAAAATATGTCCATTGGTTTCAGCCCAGTAGAAATAAATATACTGTGTGCAACCACTTCATGAGATTCATTATTAGAACTAATTGGGTCTTTGCTTTAATTATCAGCTCTATCCACAATCTTTAAGAATCCTTGGTCGTGGTAGAATAAAACACGAGGGAGCCTAATTCTCCCAATGAGAACTCAGGAAAGCTCAGAACAATTCACTTGATTAAAAAACAGTGAACTTGGTATATGATCTGGCATGGCTGAGTACAGAGCTCAGTACCTAGCCCTTGTGAATCCTAGGAGGAATTGCCTTCTAGATCCTCTACTAGACTGGATTTTCCTAATCTCCTTCGGAGCAGGGCAGAACTCAAACAAGTCTTTACTGAGTTTCTAAGGTGTGCCCAAACTGTACTAGGTATTTAGCATGTGTATTTTGGGGGGTGGGAGGGGGGAGAAGAAAAAATAGAATAATACCTTCCCTCAAGTATTTGTACTTGTAGCTGAAAATCTAGTTTGAGTAGGGATAGAAAAGTGGGAGTATGATTACTGATTACCCTTGATCTCTAGTGAGACTGGGTAAGATTCATTTATTCATTCAATCAGTATTTATTAAATGCTCACTATATGTCAGACACTATTCTAGGCATTAGAGAGTCCCTGCCATCAAGGATTTTTTTTTTTTAACTGAAGCTCAGCAATTGAGCTCATATGAGACTTACTCTGTCTAGGTCCCTAGGAAAGGGTTAAAGTCCCATCCCGGGCTTCTAGCACACCTGGAATAGTGATTAACACTGGAACAAAAGGTGTTTGCTACATTCACCTGGATATACCAGCTAATCCCAGATTGTCACCCAAATCCTGGGTGGAGGATGGTGTGGAACAGGTATTAATATGCTTGTAATATAGTTTGTAATCTGGGTGCGGATCTGGAAGGAAAGGTAAATTGGCAATTAGTCCATTTCTGCCTCATCGACTTCCAGAGGCAGACCCTATTCATCTCACTGAATTTGTCATCAGATGGAGTGACATTCCTCCTTCTCCTGCATGCTGTATCTTTTCTTGTCTTTCTTTTTCTTTTGTTTTTTGTCATTTGTTACTTCTTGGGCACTACTTCAAATTCTGGTTTTACTAAATGCTGTTGCTGGCGATTAGCTGAAGTAGTCACTTCCTCCTAGGGATAGGCTTTACTTGACATCAGAAGACCCAAAATATGTCATTTACTATCTGTGTTACTCTGAGTAAATTACTTACCTTCCTTGGTCCTCAGTTTCCTTATCTGTAAAATGAAAGAGTTGAATTAGCTACTAAGATCTTTTTGTGGGGGGGGGTGTAGGGGGGCAAAGGGAGAAGCTAGGTGCACAGTAGATAGAGTGCTGGGCCAGGGGTCAGGAAGTCTCATATTCCTGAGTTCAAATCTGGCCTCAGACACTTACTAACTAACTGGGCAAGTCACTCAATTCTGTTTGCCTCAGGTTCACATCTGTAAAATGAGCTGAAGAAGGAAATGGCAAACTATTCCAGTATTTTCGTCAAGAAACTCCAAAATGGAGTCACAAAGAGTCAGACATGATGAACAAGAAGATGTTTTTCAGCTCTAAATCAAATATCTATTACCCTATGTTCCCCCTCTTCTCTTAGCTCTTCTCTTTAAGCATATCACCCCAACAATGGCTCAGAGGGTCAATGGTGAATGATTGTCCGGGTTGGAGGGCAGCTGTAGGAAGAGTGGTTATGAAGGAAAATTGTGTCTCTCCCAATTTCCCTTCATACCTGTGAACCAGGGCCATCTCTCTGGCCTTGCCCTCTGAACTCTCTTCTCCCTCATTTGCTCTTTGCTCTTTCCCCACTGTTTATTTATATTTCAGATTTATTAGGAACACAGTTAAAAGCCCATTTAGAAAGTCGAACTGTCATCACTGGCTGCTTTATGAATAGCATCATTCACTGACAAAACCCTTTAAACACTTTTTAAAAGCAGGGGAAAGAGGCGGGGTGGCAGGGGGAGAGGAGGAGGAAATAGGGCCCCAGGTCAGCATCGAGGCCAAAAACAACCGAAACCCAAGCTCTGGCCTCTCCTGTGGTGGAGGAATGCAACAAGGGCCCTTGGAGTTCCCTTTAATTTACTCCTGTTCGTCAAACTGCTTGTCATTTCTTCTGCAGGATTCTGGGGTCTAGAGTTCATTCTTTTGTCTTCATTGCCTGAGAGCATAGCATTTAGGGACAGCCTAAGTTAGGCGGCTAGCCACCTGCTGCTAAAGGCTGCCAAGAACCTTCAGGCAAGTCAACTTGAGTACTTCCTCACTTCTTTGGGTTCTTGGATCAACTTCCTTGCTCCAACTCCTTCCCCTTTCCCCCCCCTATTCCCCTTGCTCCCCACCATTGCTCTCCTTCAGATGTCCTGTCTTTCCAAGTACCTGGCAGCTGCCACCACACTGGAATTGCTTAGGTTAAGGTTCCAGTTTACTGGACAGTCTAGATAATAAATATGTATTAAGCACATACTATGTGTCAGATACTCGGCTAAGCCCTGGGGATAAAAAAAAAAGAGGCAAAAGACAAGTTCCTGCCCTCAAGGAGCTTCCAATCTAATGGAGGAGACAATATGAAAACAGCTATATACAAAGTGATAATCTTGGCAATGTTTCCAAACCCAGGTTTAATTTGCTCTTGGAGAGAATTGTCTGAATTCACTGAATTGTCTTGGAGTGACTTTAAGGGCTATTGATAAACTAAACAATAGAAAACAAACTTCTCTGACATTCCAATAGCATCCCCTACTGTTTGTACCTCTTTCCCCTAATCTTATGAAGGCCACTAGCACTCTCATGAGTTCATCCCTTTCTTCCCCACTCCATCCCCATCCAAACTGACTCTCAGGAAATCATCAAACAAACTAGTTCACATTAAAGTGTAAATGATTGCCACAGCTCAATATATTATCTCTTCGGGGGTATTCACTTTTTAGAAACCACTTAGAAGTTAGATCAGTGGTGTAAGCCTTGGTCTTCTAGACCAATTAAGTCTTAAAGATCATTTCACTACCTTTTAAAGAAACATTAGCCCAGCCTTTGTGGTGTAGGGCTGGAGGATATTGTTCCTACCACAGCATCTGTGGTTATTTGATGGATTTCATTTGGATAGGGCAACAGTTCTACAGCCAGGCATACATCACAAATTTGGTAAATTATAAGTAATTGGCTGACTGGAGTCAAGGTTATTGGGGATTCTTCAAAAGAGAAAAATAAGGCAACGTAAGAGGAGAAAAATGGAGAATGTTACAGGCAAGTGAAATTGAAAGAGAATTAAAATTAAGAAGGGAGAAAAATTCCTGATCAAGGAACGGAAATGGACAAAAATGAGAGAGAGAAGTTCAAAAGAAGAAAGGAGAGGTAGTGTGGTGTGGTTGGGGGAGGGGGCACTGGACTAGAAGTCAAGACATTTGAGTTTTAGTTACCAAGTTGCCACTAACTGGAAATGTGACCTGGTAAAATCTTTGTGGTTTCATCTAAGTCAAATGGATTGGATGTTGTTGTTTAGTTGTGTCTAACTCTGCATGACCCCACTTAGGGTTTTCTTGATGAAAATACTGGAGTGGTTTGCCATTTTCTTCTCCAGCTCATTTAGTCAATTAGTATTTATTAAATGCCAATGAATATTTATTAAGTGCCTACTATGTGCTTGGCCCTGTGGATACAAACAAAGACAAATAGAGGAAACTCTAGTTTAACTCAGTGCAAAGAGAAGATGGCAGGTTTAAAAGTCCTTTCTGAAAGGCCACAGGAGGTAGGGGTAAGAGGATAAGCCCAGTCAGATTGGATTTCCAAGGTTTAGAGAAAAGCCCTGGGTCAAAAGGAATCATAAGGGTCTGGTTGAATCCCCCATTAGCTTACATGTGGAGATGTCTATCATACAAACACCTTTGCTGGTCTGGAGAGATTAATTCAAAAGAGATGGGCTTTGAATTGTGATCTGGAATCATTTAAAAATAAAGCCCTGGATTCTTATATTTTTGTTTTGTTTTGTTTTGCAGGGCAATGAGGGTTAAGTGATTTGCCCAGGGTCACACAGCTAGTAATGTCAAGTGTCTGAGGCTGGATTTGAACTCAGGTCCTCCTGAATTCAGGGCCAGTGTTTTATCCACTGCGCCACCTAGCTGCCCCTGATTCTCATATTTTTTATCAGCTCTGCTATCTATACCACTTAATTTCCATTTATATTTTGCTTTAAAGCTAGACCTATGCCTATATAAGTTAAAGCTTTTAATTGGAGAAGAAGTTAACAAAACATCCCTTGGTAAGTTTGCAAAGTCATTCATAATGGGTCCCTTTTGTTACTCCTTTGTAATTGTACCCAGAGGTTCATTTCTATTCAACTTATTGTCCTGACGCCCCAATCTCCACTACACATTCTGCCCCTCCACTCCTACATCAGGGTAGCTAGGTGGTGCAGTGGATAGAGTGCCTAGCTTGGAGTCAGGAAGACACATCTTCCTGAGTTCAAATCTGACCTCTGACACATTAGCTGTATAACCCAGGACAAGTCACTTAACTTTGTTTGCCTCAGTTTTTTCATCTATAAAATAAGCCGCAGAAGGGAATGGCAAACAAGAAAACCCCGCATGGAGTCACAAAGATTTTGACACAGTTTGAAAAAGGACTGAACAATTAGTTAATACAATATTATTAGTTAACACTATTCTGTTATCTCATTGATATGGATATTTCCTCCAGCCATGCCGATTGGAATCAATCCATGCTTGCCCATCTTGGCGACTCCTATCTATGCCTCCTCATAAGTACACAACAGGGGGCCCACCTAGTGTGCTATTGTATAAACTCCAGTGGCTCCTGGCATTCAAAGTCCTTCCTACCTTTTCAGTCTTCTTATACTTTATTCATTCAACCCTATGCACTTTGCAATGCAGTGACATTGACCCCCCCCTTCCTGTTCCTCAGAGAAGATATTGTATCTTCCAACTTCATGCATTTTTGTTGGTTCTTCTCTGTGTCTGTAATTCTCTCCATCTTTATCACTATCTCCTGGCCTCCTTCAAGTTCCAGCTAGAATTTTACCTTCTATAAGCAGCCATTATTGAGTCGCCTTAATTCTAGTGCCTTTCCTCTTTTGGTTATCTTCAATTTATCATATATGTTATATATGTGCATATATGTAATATAAATACAACATAATACATTATATATATCTATATATAATGTTTATATATAGCTGTTCTATGTTATCTCTTTAAGAATAGGAACTAAAAAAAAAAAGAACTGTGGAGTAGATGCTGAATGAACCATACTATTTCTTTTGTTTTTGGTGCTGATGTTTTTCTATTTTGAGGTGTTTTGTCATTGCTCTGATTTTTCTCTTATAACATGACTAATGCAGAAATATGTTTAATGTTATTATGTGTATATCTATCTCTCTATATATAAAACACCTGTATCAGATTACCTGCTGTCTAGGGGAGGGGGGAGGGAGGGGAGGGAGGGAGGGAGAAAAATCTGAAATTGGAAAGCTTGTACAAACAAAAGTTGAGAACTATCTTTACATGTAATGGGAAAAAAATTAAATACTCTATTAATTAAAAAAAAAGAGTAGGAACTGTCTTTTGCCTTTCTTTGGCTTAACACAGTGCCTAGCACATAGTAGATGCTTAATAATTGTTTATTGACTTGATTTAAATTTTTTGAACATAGAAAGGACAATAGAACATGCTGGCTTGCTACAGGTTATCCATTGCTCTTGCCAAGGGACCAGCTCATTGATCTTTGATTATCCATTTCTTTTATTCCATCCTTTTCACCCTTTCTCCTTTATAACTGCTTGTTTGTAATATGTTGCCACCTACTCACAACTACTATGAGCCTCTTCATTGCCTTTTGGGTGATGTTGAATTTAAATTTTTCAGAGAAGGTAGTGTTCTATGAAGCCACAGCTATACAACAACCTGGGAAGAACATTGGTGTTAGAAGGATCAGCCTTGGGGGCAGCTAGGTGGTACAGTAGATAAAGCACTAGCCCGGGATTCAGGAGGACCTGAGTTCAAATTTGGCCTCAAACACTTGACACTTACTAGCTGTGTGACCCTGGGCAAGTCACTTAACCCTCATTGCCTCACACACACACAAAAAAGATCAGCCTTTAAAATGTAATGATTGGAATGATGCCACCTGCTGGAGACTTACTGTAGAAAAGTTCCACCATGAAAGGAAGGTCTTTGAGGGCAAGAACATGCGTCTTTTCTTTGGCATCAGGAAGTGACATTTGCTGGTGGGAGGAGGAAGGGGGAGCTGGGCGCTCTGTCTCTCTCTTTTCCTGAGGACGCTGGTGGAGAAGGGAGCTAGAAATGCGCTCTCACTTTAATAGATAGGAATCTAGGCCTTTTCTTCTCTCTTTACCAAATTCTTATTCTCCTTAATAAATGCTAAAAAGACTAACTCTTGCTAAAGCTCATAATTTATTGGCGACCATTCATTAGAGATTTTAGACAGAGTAGCTAGAATTTTAGCCCTTAACAAAATATTCACAAGCAGGACAGCTTTGGGCATTATGTATTGAGGGATGGTTTGGTCTGAGATCGTTAAATACCTTTCAAAAAATTGGTCCTCCCTTAGGAAGTTATCCTGTGCATTCTGAAATTACACCTGGGGGGAGAGGATGTACTTGCTGAACAGAAGTGTCAGTTCCTCAGCCTGCTAACCCCTAGGCTGACATTAATGTTAAAAACTAGGTTAAATGCCAGGTTGGTTGTGTAAATAATTAATTGCAATTTGAGGTTTCTATGACCCCAACTTTGGCTAAAGTTAGAAGCCCTGGTGCTCCCTTGCCGGCCTCAGGCAGCACTGCCTCCATGCCAGCATGGTGCTCCACCCCCTGACTGTGGCTGTCACCATGGCGCTGCAGCTCATGTCATCACCACACACTGATGCCTACATGGACCTGGCTAAATTACCATAATTAGAAGCCTGGTGAGGGTAGTCAGGTGACCTTCCATGTGTGGAAGCTGGAAGGCTGGCAGTTCTACAGACACCTGTTAATTCTGTCAATCAGGGCTACCAGCCAATTAGCTTGGGGTTGTGTGTGTGTGTGTGTGTGTGTGTGTGTGTGTGTGTGGCCACCCTGTTTCCTGTGAGAGAGGGGGTTGCTGGGAGAGAGAAGGGAAGAGAGATTCACTCTGGCATGAGCAGTGGAGGGAGAGAGACGCTGGTGCGCTGTGCAGCGGGTTCTTTTTGAAATTGCTGATTTCTGGGTGGTGATGAGTTGTGGATTGTATCTTTTTCCTTCCCCTATTCCCTTTTTCTTTATCCCTAGTTCTATTAACCTTATTTGTGTTTGAAATTTGTTCCCATTAATAAACCCTGTTTTGTTTTTTAAAGAGGCTGTTAATCTCCTTTCTTACCCCATTATGGCAAGCTGCCTAATTCACACTTCCCAATTAAAATTTGGCTTCTACAGTTGGAGCAGCCAATGGCCATTGAATGGACCACTGAGCAGAGGTGCTAGAGGTGTCAGTGGAAGGATGGAAGATATAGGAGGTCCTGTTTGCTGTGCTGCACGCAGGGACCCTTCACTGAGAGACCAGCAAGTTCTATTACAAGAAGATGGGCACCTATTCTGATGGAACTATTGTCATTCAAGGCAACAACAGTAAATTCAATGACTTCATCCAAGTGTCTCTCTCCTCAATGGAACTGGACTGGGTCCTACAAAAGTTGGTTGAGTTCAAGGATGTTTTTCCCAACTTGAGTGTTATGGGTTAAGGCAGAAGTCCTTGGAGTTCTACCAGAAAAGAAGCCATGATGACCATTTTCCATCAAGTGTATCCCATGGTTGATCTAGATAGTCATCAAGATTCCTTCTTTTGGTAGAATTCCAAGGACATCTGCTCATGTTTATTTGGTGGCTTTGTAGGAAAGGCAAATCAGCTAGAGAAGGTATGTGAGAAGACCACCATCAGAGTGGAGAAGTACGAGCTCAAGATGTCCATATAGGCAGAAGCAGATGATGTGTTTGACACAGGCCTTGGTATGTGCAACCCTCCCTCTATAAGATCTCCTTCCAGATCACAGATGGCCTAATCATCTCTGTCACCACCACCATGAGATGCCTCATTTAGTTCAAAGGCCCAGACCAATCAAAGGAATTGATTGGATGGGGAACTAACTCTTGGTAGCCTTTTGAATGGATCTGTAGGCATTAGATGCAGAGCAACTACATTTCTCACTACTCTGGAAGGGTACACTGATGGACAAAGTTTGTGTAGGAGGGAGCTAGTTCCTAGACAATATTTGAAAGGGGCCATGACACAAATCAGGGATTATGCTACCTGAATTAAGATCAGGTCTTTTGGCCAAGTTTTCTATGATCAACCTATTGTGCTCAGACACTTCTCTTCCTAATTAATCTCTTGAATTAAAGCCCCCCTCCTCTTTTTTTTTTGATGACAAGTTAAGGTCCCCTCTACCAGCCTAAAACTATGTTAAAGATGAATAAGTTCTTACTTATGATATTATTATTATTATTATTAACTATCCAGTGCCTCCCTTCCCCTTCTGTACAGAAAATGCACTAAGGATAGTGAATAAAATTTGGAAATGTAAATTGGGGCCCCCAAAAGAAAGTTACTTGTTAATCTATTATATACTTTAAAGGAAAAGCAAGCTGTATTTTCTATTCTACCTTGTGTATACAATGTTTATTTTATCTGGCATTTGTCAAGATCATCATCATTGTAATAATCATTTTCAATAATTCATCCATCCATCCATCCACCATCATATCAATGGTCTTTGTTTCAGGGAGAAATTTGGGATCATTAAAACAACTTTGTAGTTTCCCAACTACAAAGGAGTCTGCTCTACTCCTTCTGATTAATTACAGGCACAGTTTTATTGTCCATTTGCAGCATCTTTCCAAAATATAAATACTGATGGGTGAGTTCTATATGTCATCTATCCAAGTATCTCTACATTTTCCCCATCAGTCTTTTCATCTTCCAGAGCTTCCACTATCAATTTTATGTTAATTACTCCTAAATCTCTATTTCTAGTCCTAACTTCTCATCTGAGTATTAATGACCTATTTGGTATCTCCATGATGGACATTTGAATGAGGTTTTGAAGTCTGAGAAATGTGATTCCATTTGAATCTCACAACAACCTTGGGAGGTAGATATCATATATCTTATTGTTTCCCTTGTACAGAGGGAGAAAAATGAGGCTGGGAGATTAAATGAGTTAGCCATAGTCATATTACTAATATCAGAACTGGTAATGGAACCAGATGCTCCTTGATTTTAAGACCAGAACTCTAGCCAACACACTACACTGCCTAGATGTCTCACCAAATCTTGAACTCAAAATATTAAGGAAATCAAACACAATCAAGCAAAAATCATCTCTTCCCCTTTGTAAAAAACAAAAAAGATAACGCTGTTTCTTATCTTTACGAATATGATCTATTTGGGATACAGTCCTAGTAGTGGTATTACTGGGTCAAAGGGCATGCACAGTCCCATAGCCCTTTGGGCATAATTCCAAATTGATCCACCAACAATGCATTAATGTTCCAATTTTTCCACAGCTTCTCCAACATTTATTATTTTCCTTTTTTGTCATATTAGCCAATCTTATAGGTATATATGTGTGTGTGTGCATATATATATGTGTGTCTCTCCATCTATCTATCTATCTATCTATCTATCTATCTATCTATCTATCTATCTATCTATCTAAATATCTATCTATCATCTATCTATGTTGTTTGCAAGTTGTTTTTCCTATTAGACTGTTAACTCCTTGAGGGCAGGGTTTTTACTTTTGCATTTCTTTGTATTTAACATGATTCTCGGCACATTTAACAAATACGTGTTGATAGCTTGATTTCCTTCCACTCTGTATGTTTCTTCTATGTGCCTATTTATGTCTCTCCCATTAGTATATTGTTCAATGAGGAAATGTTTTCTATTTTTGTCTTTCTTTGTATCCCTAGTGCTTAGCACAGTCATCATATTTTGTCAATTCAGTTACCTCTGGGATATTGTTTTGCATACTTTGCATACAATTATTTTCCATTTTTCCCATTTTTACTTTATATAAGTTCATATTAGTCTTCCCATGCTTTTTTTTGGTATTCATCATATTCATTGCTTCATACAGACATTACATTTATGTATCATAATTTATTTAGCCACCCCCTAATTGATGGTTTTCTACTTTGTTCCAATTCTGTGCTACTACAAAAAAAAATGCTGATATATTTATTTTGGTATATATAGATCCTTTTTTGTCATTGACCTCTTAAAGGTATATGCCTAACTGTGAAACCTCTGGGTCAAAGGGTATAGGTATTTTAGTCACTTTCTTCACATACTTCTAAATTGTTTTCCACAACTAATGGAATACCAATTTTCCAACAATTTCTCCAGTATTGATTAGTCCTATCTTTTTTCTTCTTTGTCAATTTTATGTACATAAGGTCCTAGAGTTCTGATTGGCATTTCTTATCAGTAATAATTTGGAGTATTCTTTCATATGGTTGTTAACTTGCAATTCTTCTCTTGACAGCTATTCATATTCTTTGACCATTTATCTATTGAAGAATGGCTTTTGTTTTTACACATTTCTTTTACTTGCCTGTGTATCTGAGATCTTGGACCCTTATCAAAGATATTTTATACAAAGATTTTTTTAATCTAGTCAACTGCTTCATTTTTTCATCTTTGGTGTATTATTTTTGTTCATGCATAGCATTTCAATTTCATATAATTGAAATTATCTATTTTATCTTAGGTAATCACCCAAAGATGATTTGATTGTTTAGATAAGATTTTATCCCTCAGCCTTAGTTGTTAAATGTACTTCATTGAAATGGTCAAAGGATATGAACAAGAAGTTTTCAGATGAAGAAATCAAAGCTATCTATTGCCATATGAAAAAAAAATGCTCTAAATCACTATTGATTAGAGAAATGTAAATTAAAACAACTCTGAGGTGCCACCTCATACCTATAAGATTGGCTAATATGACAAAAAAGGAAAATAATAAATGTTGGAGAAGCTGTGGAAAAATTGGAACATTAATGCATTGTTGGTGGATCAATTTGGAATTATGCCCAAAGGGCTATGGGACTGTGCATGCATGCCCTTTGACCCAGTAATAACACTACTAGGACTGTATCCCAAATAGATCATAAAAAAGGGAAAAGCACCCCCATGTACAAAAATATTTATAGCAGCTCTCTTTATGGTGGCAAAGAATTGGAAATGGAGGGGATGCCCATCAATTGGGGAATGGCTGAACAAGTTATGGTATATGAATGTAATGGAATACTGTTGTGCTGTAAGAAATGATAAGCAGATGGATTTCAGAAAAAACCTGGAAAGACATAAATGGACTAATGCTGAGTGAAGTGAACAGAACCAGGAAAACATTGTACACAGTAACAGCAACATTGTGTGATGATCAACTGTTATAGACTTCATGATAGAAAATGTTCTCCACATCCAGAAAAAAGAACTGTGGGTTCTGAATGCAAATTGAACCATACTGTTTCTACTTTTTGTGGGTGTTTTAAAAAAATTTTTAAATGTTTTTACCTTTTGTTCTGATTCTTCTTTCATAACATGACTCATGCAGGAATATGTTTAATGTGATTGTCTTTATATTGCCTATATCAGATTGCTTTCTGTCTTGGGGAGGTGGGAGGGAAGGAAGAAAGGGAGAAAAAAAATTTGGAATTCAAATTCTTATAAAACAAATGTTGGGGGTAACTAGGCAGCGCTTGGGGTAGCTAGGTGGCGCAGAGGATAAAGCAGCCTCAGACACTTGAAACTTACTAGCTATGTGACCCTGGGCAAGTCACTTAACCCTAATTGCCTAGCCAAAAAAAAAAAGTGAAAACTATGTTTACATGTAACTGGAAAAAACCAAAATACTTTTAAGATTGGGAAAAGAAAAAAAAATAAATGTACCTCATCAAGTTCCTTGATTTTCAAAAAATGATATGATATTTAATATTCAGGTCACACATCCATTTTGAGTTTATTATAGCATATTGTATAAGATGATCTAGACTTAATTGCTACCAGATTGCTTTGTAGTAGTCTCAACTATTCTTGTCAAATAAGGAATTCTTTCTAGGTAATTTATGTTTTTGTGTTGATGTTACACCATGTCACTGAATTTAATTATTGCTGATTTTTCCTTTCCTAGGTCATTCAATTGATCTACTTTTCTATTTCTTAACCAATACCAAATATTTTTGATGTGCTTTCTGCTTTTCAACTTCCACCTCAGGTTTCTTGAAGTTTTAATTGGTTGGGAGATGTATTTTGCTTTCTAATTCTGGAGTTCTGCCCTAAAGGATGGTCCCATGGTATATAGCCTAGGCCTGCCATGGCTTTGGCAAAGCTTCTTAACTATATAAGACAGGACTTTTTCAAGAATATGTCAGGAATATTGCCAAGCACATGAAATATTTTATGGATGTTTTTACCTAATGATATACACATATTTCTTTTACTGAAGGAGGGAGAGAACTTTCAAAAGAGTGTTTTGTTTTGTGATTGAATCAGACACAGAAAAAGTTGCAAGATAGAGCAGAGTGTTTATATTTGCAAGTGTTTACATGAATTCTGCAGGTTGTTTTTTTTTTTTTTAATAGAAGTGCTCATCTGTAGTTACATACCTTCCATTACTTAGGGCTGAACTAACAGCTAGTCATTTTTTGGGTCTTAATTAGCAATGCCAATGCAAGGCAAAGTAATTAACTTTTATTACCTTTTATAAAAGAGATTCTGTATACAAATAACAGCATAATAAAAGAAAAAAGAAGAGATTATAGAAAATGTTTATAGCAGATGTAAAAAATTAACTTAAGAAATTTATGAGGAACTGAATTAGGGATGGCAACTAGAAGGGAGAAAGATTTCTTTAGCTAAGAGAGAATCATAGGCTTTTTGAATTAAAAGGTACTTTGGAGTTCATCTAATTCAGTGGTTCCCATTTAGTGGTTCTCGGACCCCTTCAAGGATTTGCAATAATGATCTGGGGTGTTCAATCTAAAAATTCTCTAATGATGCCTTCAGCAATAAATAATTGTTCAATTATATTACAAATATATTTTTCCTCTGTGAAAATAGGCAATGCATGTTTAAAGCGTTATAGATTTGTTTCTGTAGAAATAAAAAAAATATCATGATAGTGTATACAATGATTGTGGTGTTTATGCAGTAGTTATATCAAATTTTTATCACTTTTGACTAAATACAACATGTTCTTGCAGTCTATCAACTTGCCATCAAATTGTTTCCAAACTACCACAAGAGTTCAACATTTGAGGGCAAACCGATTCCAAACAGATGGTCACCTATATACTCATACCCTCATTTGCATTCTGAAAACTGCATTAGAATAGCTCCCTTGTTCTCCTCAGCTGTGCAATCATGTGATCGAGGTGTTACAAACATTTGTATTCTCATAGCATAAATGTTATGCTATTTGAAACCCATGACTGCTGAGCATATGCATTACAAGTCATCTCAAAACCATCATGAACCATCACAAATGTTCCACAGAAACAAGTCCTATATTGTCTCTTTTGCAGTATTAAGATGGTTTTCTAATTTATACTTATCCTGCCCTTCTGTCACTATTCCTCTGTCTGGTGATTTTCAGGTGAGTGGGTTGGCAACACTGATCAGTCATTCAGTAGAATTTATGTGAGATTATAGTCAGTGTGCCAGTAATAGAAGAGAAGGAAGTCATATCTAAAGAATTTCTTTCCATTCAAAGGTTAGTTTATTTATAAACATTGTTAAGACAAATTAATATATGTAATTAAACTTAAAGTTCATTTATCATTTAATATCACACTTGTCATTAACCAGTAGAAAAGTAAACATTTTATGCCATAACTAGCTATTCATTTTTGTCGATTGGTTAGGTAGCCATATTTTTCAGAGTTTACATACAGTGGTAATTTAGCTAAAGAAGGGTATATTTTCTTCTAACTTTCAGTCTTCTGACTTTATTTTAATCTTTTTTGATGTCTCAAGGAGTCATTGGCTTCTATTTAGTCAAATATAATTATCATAGAGCTATTTTCATGGTTTGGTATTTCTTGTTTCAAGTTGTTAACTCTTTCCATATCTTTTTGTCCAGAGCTCTCATTTCTTTTCTAATTTTTCTTGCTACAATTCTCATTTGGAATTAAATATTTTTAAGCTCTTTTTGAAACTCTTCCTTTATTTCTTCTAGGGATTCTGGTTGCATTTGTGCCCAATCTACATTTTTCCTTGAAGCTTTGCTTTTAGATATTTTCAAACTATTCTCTTCTTCTAGGTTTCTGTCTTGAGCTTCCCTTTCATGAAATGCCACTTTATGATGGGGTTCTTTTTGTTTGCTCATTCTTCCAGCCTACTTTTTTACATTGAACTTTATGTTAGTTCTGGGTTCTGTGAACTTCTCAGGGGAATGTCTGGGATGAGTTTCTGTCTTCTTGTGATGTTCTCTTGCTTTCCTGAAGTATTGAGTGTTGTGTTATTCCAGAATTTCAGAGACAGCTCAGGATGGGGGCCCACATTCTTTCAGTGTTCCCAGTGTGATGTGATTTGGGTGAAATCTGCTTACTGCCCTCCTGGTCTGAGCTCTTTAAGTTCCTGACCCAAGTTTAGGTCTGAACAAGATATCTGTTGGCTTTTCCCTGGCTATAAGTTTCAGTAGATTACTGATGGCCTCAGCCACCATTAGTCCACTGGGAATCACTGCAGGTTCAGAATAGCTGAACTTCAGGCTCCCTTTTGGTCTGGTATTACTAGCTTCATTATTCCACTATAGGCTTCATCTTGGTCTGGAGACTAGAACTCAGTCCCTTGTCTCTTCCTAAAACCAGCAATACTGCTACAGTTTGTTTCTGAGCTTGTTCTTTGCTCAATATACAATGAAGGCCTCCTCTCTGTTTCACCCTAAAGTGACCTATGATTTTTTTCTTGATTTCCCAAATAGAATTCAGTTGGGTGAGTTTTCTAGATCTTTGTGACAGAGGTTTGATGGAGGAGCTAGACTGTACTTCTTCCTGATATTCAGTCTCCTTGAATCTGCCCCATTTGTCTATTGATTAATTGTCTTCTTCACTGACTTTCCCTTTCCCTTGAGTGAATATACAAGTGATATGACATGGCTAAAATGATTATCAAGTATAACAAGCATCTTTTTAAAAAATAGCAAACTTCACATATAATTTTTGGGTATAAGTAAAAATATACCTAATGTTCAAGACAAAAAGTATAATTAAGAAACTCTAATTTTGGAACCACACAATTGATAGTTCTTTATGACATTATATAATTTCTTATTAGAAAATGAATTGTCTTTGAAAATATATCAATGATCATTTGAGAGTTTTAGAAGTGACTTTCAATGAATATTTTTTGGAAGATTTCAAAAAATTAAATTTTATTCAAAACCCATTTGATATATCTTTTACATCACTGACTAGTGAATTGGCAGGGGCCAAAAAAGAAAATTTAATTGCCAATCAAAGGAATTTGGAGTATAAACATCATTAAAAAGTGAGAGCCTTATGAATTTTTGACTAAAAATTTTAAAAATGAATTTCCATCTCTCAGCAACAGAACTTGTAAAATTTGCCTAGAATTTTTTATGACTGTTTAACTCCAGGCACAACCAGATTTCAGACTGTGTTTTTATGGTACTTAGCCAAACACTACATACCTTTCTTTAAGTAAAAATGTATAATATTGAAATTAAGTTTGTATGTGTTCATTATATTATGCTAAATGCCTTACAAGTTGTAACTTATTTCATTAAAAGAGTTATTTCTATTCAACAAAATTTATGAAATAAATTTAATATGAAGTCATGCAGATAATAGTAAGCATTCAAGGTCTTTCTGGATTTCTTCTTTCAATTCTTACAGAATGTCCCAATATAATATTTATAATCATTTTATAATTATAGTTTAAAGTTTCATAGTTTATATATATATATGTATTATTTTATGAGTACAAGTAAAATAATTTTATATAATTACAAAATGTAAATTTTAATTTTGGAGTTTTTTGTGGCAAAAGTTATTATTGTAGTTAATATAAGTGCTTCATAAATAAATCTAAAATAATATGAGTAGTTTATTGAATTACCCTGAGAGTTCACAACATATTCTTTTTTTTTTTTTTTGGTTAAAAGGCATTTGGGAACAAAAATATTGGGAACCATTGATCCAATCTATTATACCCAGTGCAAATCTCCATCCCTTTGCTTTGTACCTGCTACTTACAAACCTATCATTGAAAAAGAAAGAAAAGGACAAGAGAGATGAGAAAAAAGGAAAAAAAGAGAGAAATGGAGAAGATGTACCATTTGGAGACAGAGTGCCTTTATTAAAATACTATTCTTGCTATATACTCTCTGTATTATATTAATCAAATTGCTTAAATTCTTTCAGATTCAGTCTCTTACTCTATAAAATGAGAAGGTTGGACTAAGGCCCCATGGGGTACAAAATCTCGAATTATTTGGGAGACCTCCTAGGGAGAAGTTAACTGTTGTTGTCTGAATTGTCAATAAAATATGATATATTTCTAGACCAAAGGAAGTTCCACTACTCCAAGTGGATGTCACCTGTATTCTCAAGATGATACCTAGCTATATTTGGTTATTGTTCAAATCCCACATCTGCTTTTATAGACTCCACCTATTTGTTGATCCCTCTTCCTCACTACTACTAAATGAAGTGAAAGAAACACTTCTCTCACTAAGTTGCACTCTTTTATTAATTCTCTCACGTAGCAGAAAACAATTCTTCATGGGTCAGGATGTATGCTTCTGCATTGTAGGTGTTGGCATCATCCTCTTTTGGAAAGTTACATATGACCTACTCAAACACAATATCAACATGGTTTTAAAACAGAAATATCCAGTGGTCTTGATTAACTCTTCCATATGTTTTTGGGGGCAAAGAGAAGGGCAGGCACTCTGAACAAATTCCCATTGATTAATGTCCTCCTGCTTCCCTGAACTCAAACTGCAAGGAAAGTTTAGAAGGGGCTTCAGGAGCAGGTGCATGTCTGTGGTTGAAACTGACCCCATGGAAGCTCTTCTTGGATCATATCCATTGGACCAGCAGCAATGTCCCTCCTCCTGTAAGTGTTCCTGAGATGAAAGCAAAAACCTGTTTCCATTTGTGAGGTATTTTCATTTACAAGACCTCATCATGAGCTCCAGGGTATCTATATCTAGCTATTAGTTCTGGTCACAGAGCCAGGAGGAGGAACAGGGGGCATTGTGTAGTCTGAAGAAAAAATGGTTGGTGTTTATAAGGCACTCATTATAATGAGATGGTTTGCAAACATGCCTAGGTATCTATTTTGGCAGTCACCTGGCTGTGGTTGGCCATGGATATATTTCTTAATTGCTCTTGAAATCCTATCTCCTACAGGAAGTCCTACAGATTGATCAGAAGAGAGCTAAGGGGCTTTCCAAAGTCCCATCTTGTGTAGACTTCAAATCCCATTTTTTTATTCTGTAAAATTCCCCCCCCATTATGCATGTATTATCTGACTTGAATTGCACTCTAAAGTATTCTTATTATGTGACTTAATAACACATGTTTTTAGTGTGTGTTTTTAACATATATGTGTTTCCTATACCTATTAAAGTGTAAACTCATAGAAGGTTGAAATTTTATCTTGTTTATATACATATCTCCAAATCTTCAGATGTATCTGGTGTAATTAATTATGTAGCATGTGTATATCACATATATTATACATGTTCTACATATAACATGTGTGCACACAAACATTACTTTGGGTTTTGTATGTATATGTGTATGTGTATACATATATATACATATATATATGTACAGTAAATCCTCAATTTTCTTGGGGGTAACATTTCTAGAAAATGGAATGAAAGCAAAAAAAACAAACCAAAAACTCTGAATGCTGCTATTTCAAACCTATGGGGAATAGAGTTTAGGTTTCCATAGCCACCAAAAACTGTAATCTTACACTAGAGATTACTGAAAATGCAATTTTCTGTGTACAATTCTTTATAACAAAATATTAATTCCAATAATATGCACTTTTCCTAACACAGTAACCATGAAATAATCTTTAAAATGCAATACACAAAATAAAATTGGTAACATGCAAAACATTTTTTCTTGCTAGTAATTCCTTAGATTTTTATGACCTTTTGTACTAACATCTCAATTTTAAAAATAACATTGATTTCAGACAATATTCACTTTTCATAACACATGAAATCTATAGTAACATAGTGTACAGTAAATAAAATTCTTGAAACGAAAACATTTTTAACCAGAATCTTACCTTCCACTGTGTCAGATGGTGGTGTGAGAGCACTGTACTGTATACGATGCCTGCTGAAAACCTCTTGGTCTTGGCCACACTCTGAAAATCAAATGAGAGGTTGCTAGGACTTTAGTCATTGCTTTCAGAAGATGATAATACTGGCTACCATCTTTGGTAACAATTTTTTTTAAGGATGGAAAAATGAAAATTTAGCAAAATCAAGACATCAGATGAATCTGACAGTATGTACAATATTTTACACCCACCTCTGCAAAGAAGGGAGGCATTTTTTTTCCAACTCTTCATCAGGGCCAAATTTGGTCACTAATTTCACATGTCTATTTAACTCCTAGAAGCCAAGGACTGTGTTTAGATATTTCTTTTTGTGTAGAGCCTCGTATTGGGCCATGCGTATAGGCAGGTACGTAGTGCATTCTTTTTGACATTGACAACCTTTACTCACAGGTCTATTGGTTTGAGGAAGATTTGTCAAATGTAGGGGCCAGTTTCTCTGGATCAAATTATATTCCAGAACAGGGATGGAGAGATAGGCCAAGAAACAGCCTGCTAATGACTCTGAACAAGATCAGATTTAAAGAGGCGGCAATCCTTTAATCCTAGATGCTATCGCTTCCGCTATGAACCCTGGAGTCCACATACCCACACAGCTGAACCCTGGCTACAGTTCCCACACACCTGGTCCGGCAGTGGCAGAGGATGTTGGCAGTTACAAGAACAGCCAGGATGGACCTGCCATGAAGGGTCAGGTCAATCTGTAATTTCAGCCACAGCTTGCTACTTAGAGAAGGTCTCTGCTGGCCAAACTCAGAGTGTTTGAGATGTGGAGATGCAGGGAACCTTAATCCTACCTTGGCACAAAGGGCCTCTGACATTAGCCAGGACTCTCTAGCCCAGACATTCTTCTTTATAAATAGAAGAGGTGGAATGCAAAGTTTACTGTGAGGGGGCACTGAGGCATATTGCATGGTGACAGAGGGAGGGAATTTCCAGGAGGTGTGGAGTGATATTGATTGCTGGAGTTCTTTCTGGTTACAATTTCTCTGTATTTACCCTGACCCCATTCTCCCCCTTCCTCCAGCCAAGAGTGAATAATGGGCTCATTTTGCTTCTTTCTCCTACCACTGGGATATTTCCAATTAAGCAGTTAAGTATATAAATACAAACTGAGCTCATTAATAGTAACAACAATAAAAATAACTAGCATTTAGATAGTATTTCAAGGTTTGCAAAGCACTCATTTGATCCTCACAGTAAGTAGGTGCTATCATTATTCCCATTTTACAGATGAGGAATTGAGGCTGAGAGAATTTGTGCCTTGCCCAGAACCATACAGCTAATAAGTGTCCGAGGCAGTGTTTTAACTCAGGTCTTTCAAAAAGTCCAGGTCTCTATCCAAGTCAAATCAAGGCAAGACAAATAAGTTTTTATTAAGTACTCACTTTGTGCTGAGCACTGTGCTAAGTGCTGAGAATACAGATACAAGCAGAAAGACAGTCGCTGCCCCTCAAAGAGCTTATATTCTAATAAGGCCAAGGAGCTTACATTCTAATAAGGGAAGACAAAACATGGAAGGAAACTGAAAAGGGGAGGGAGGGAATCACACAGGAGCATGGTAGACAATGTTCAGAGGGTTAGAAGTACAACAGCTAGGTGGCACAGTGGATAAAGCACCGGCCCTGGATTCAGGAGTACCTGAGTTCAAATCTGGCCTCAGATACTTACTAGCTGTGTGACCCTGGGCAAGTCACTTAACCCCCATTGCCCTGCTAAAATTAAAAAAAGAAGAAGAAGAAGAAGAAGAAGAAGAAGAAGTACAACCTGGAGAGGAATGAAGGCAAGGTCAGCCTGGATGTTTTCCTTAAAATGGAGGTTCTGGGAGGAACAAGACAATCAGAGGATGGGGCCACAGGATAGAAGGTAGAAGGGTAGGAATCCATGGGAGCAGTGAACTTACAGGGTGAGGAGGTTTCTGTGACATGGTAGAGAAAAGTCCACAGTAAGGATTACACCCTGGAGAGGAATGAAAGCTATCTACTAAATCCAGCTGCCTCATGAATGCTCTCAAAGCTTGTGAGTGAGACCTGAGGCAAACTAGAAAAGGGGAAAGAGAGGTAGATATCTAAATTCTTGTATGTATACCTTGTGTGTCTATAATCAGTAATGGTCGATGATATTAGGCCTGGTTGACTAATCTTAGCTGAAACAGAGTAAAGCCTCAATGAATCAGAATTATGATAGCTAGAATAGAAGGAAATACCAAGGAAACAAGCTGGTAGTAGGAATTTACTCAACAAATGAATTTATATGATATGTCTATATTCAGCTCAATCTCTCACACCTTCTTCCTTAACAATGTTGTACAATGAAAATGAATGTTCAGAACGATGACTTCGAACCACTGCAAAATCCTCAAGCATCAAAGAAAGCATGCTGAGGATACCGTCTCTACTAAGGCAGGAAAGTGTAATAGCCTTGATTAATGAAGTTTCTGAGGAGGAAGCTCTTTTACATTAAAGAGAACTGTATGTGCTTTTCTAAAACCTACATGGCTACATGGATCATGCATGCCTCCTATGACTCAGTGGCAGTCTTCCTTCTGAGCAGCACAGTCCTAATCCTCCCCCTCTCAATTTTTTTTTCAGCATCCTTCCACTCCCTAACATCCTCTATCCTTCTATGAGGAGTGGATAAAATCTGACATCCTAGGTTCAGAAGATCACAGATCTAGAGCTGGAGGGAACCCCAGAGATCACCAAGCCCAGCTCTCACATTTTAAAGATGATTGCCCGTAAGTGGTGAAATGACTTACCCAAGGTTGCAAGGGTAGTAAATAGCAGAATCAAGATTTGAACTTCTGGGGGGCATTAACCTGGAGCATGGACCTAGGGTATAGGGTGAAGGAGGCTAAAGAAAACAGTTATCTCACATGCTTAAGAATATATGGATCGGGGGCAGCTAGGTAGCACAGTGGATAGAGTACCGGCCCTGGAGTCAGGAGTACCTGAGTTCAAATCCGGCCTCAGACACTTAACACTTACTAGCTGTGTGACCTTGGGCAAGTCACTTAACCCCAATTGCCTCACTAAAAAAAAAAAAAAAAAAGAATATATGGATCGGGGCGGCTAGGTGGCGCAGTGGATAAAGCACTGGCCCTGGATTCAGGAGGACCTGAGTTCAAATCCCGCCTCAGACAATTGACACTTGCTAGCTGTGTGACTCTGGATAAGTCACTTAACCCTCATTGCCCCAAAAAAAAAAAAAAAAAAGATTTGAATCTCTGCATTCAGAGGACCTTGATCTTTCTCCTACATCATACTGTTTCTCATAGATCCTTTTTGATTGATTGCCTAAAATTTTAGGGCAAATGCATTTTGATAAGTTACCTTTGGAGACAGAAAAAATGAACATTGGGTTTGAACTTAGAGAAGCTAGGTCATTATCCTGACCTCCACTTACCACTTGTGCAGCTTAGGACAAATCATTGAACTGAACTGAGCTTCAATTTTCCCATCTTTAAAAACAAAAGGACTGAACTAGATAAGCTCTAAGGTCTCCTCAAATCCACTATACTCTAACCTTCACCAGGATCTTCATTAAGCCTATTATCTAGAACTGTGACATAAAAGATTTTGTTGTCTTTTTTTTTTTTTTTTTTTGCAGGACAATGAGGGTTAAGTGACTTGCCCAGGGTCACACCGCTAGTAAATGTCAAGAGTCTGAGGCCAAATCTGAACTCAGGTCCTCCTGAATCCAGGGCCAGTGCTTTATCCATAGCTGCTCCTGATTTTGTTGTCTTTTAAAGGAATTTCAAACACCAGCAATCTAATCTGGAAGTTGGAAAGATTGAATTTGAGCAGGGGGGTCCTTCAAATCACCAGAGAGGGACATCTTTGAAGGTAAATATGATTTAATTCTTTTGGGATTTCTGGCAAGGATATGGGAGGATATGGGGCAGAAAATATTGGTCTGGGGTCTACCCCTTCCCTATTTGGTTCTTTTTTGCTTTTTTTTAATGTTTTTCTGGGACATGTGATGTCATGTTAGTGGCTTAACACATATCAATCCTGGTTTTTGTATCAAAATCCCCTTCCACTGATAGCTTGGAATGTATCTCCATACCTCTTATATGAATTCCAGGCCTGATTAGTTTCTTCTTTTTTTTCTTTTCTTTTCTTTTTTTGGTTGGGCAATGAGGGTCACACAGCTAGTAAATATCAAGTGTCTGAGGCTGGATTTGAACTCAGGTCCTCTTGAATCCAGGGCTGGTGCTTTATCCACTGCGCCACCTAGCTGCCCCCCTGATTAGTTTCTGACCCTAGAATGTATCATTGGACTGGTTCTCTTTTGTTACCAAAGGCTTTAATATACATTGTAGAAAGTATTTTTCTCCTTTTTTAAACAACCTGTGTTTCCCGATTAACCTTCACTTAACCAGATAATCAACTTAACTAGAAAATAAATTTTTTAAAAAGAAAGACCCCTAACTTCATGGTCCACCAAGGCAGATCAAGAAGTCCTCTCAGAGTTACAGTCTCAAAGACTTACTTGGGAGCATTGAGAGTATAAGTGACTGTCCTGGGATCATACATCCAGTATTTGTTGGAGTCAGGACCCAAACCAAGGTTTTCCTTGTTGTCGCTCATCCTTTGTTTATGAAGAGGACCAGTGATATCTCTATGTTGTGGTAAACTAGTGGATGATGGGTGATGTCTTAACTTGCACATGAATTAGATTTAAGGGAGGCAGAATTGCACAAAGGTGTCAGCTTCACTCTTTCTTCCAGAGTCATTGAAGTGCAGTGGGAAGACAAAAGTCAGGATGACTGGAGATGGCCCAGGATGCGGTGAATGACCTTGGTGGCTTTGATGTGTGACCAAGCTCTAAGTGCTCTCTACAGGACCTGCTTCAGCTGCTTTCATGGTTGTTGGAACAAATTGTTCCATCTCCCCTTTCTGCTGGAGGAAGTCTTCACGTGCTTCGGGTAAACACTCCCCTAACTCACCAAGATGTTGGAGGGCTATTGGTTACCCTCACCCTGGTTTAGCCCATCTGTCAATAAGATTTTACCAGGGTGTGCCCACTGTGCATGTTATAGCTTCTTGGAGCCATGGGCAAGAGCTAGGTAGCAGGTAGACACCAAAGGTGGATGAACAGCCCTCACACCAAAGGTGCTGTTCCTCCCTAGGCACCCCATACACTCAACTGTGTTTCCTCTCCACAGAAGGAAATCCTTCCCAAAGGATATGGAGGCAGGATTCATACCTATGCCTCTGGGAAGTGAGATGAGGATTATCATGTAATATAATGGAATAATAAAACCTAAACTAGATTTGGAGTCAGAAGGCCTGGGGTCAGGTCACAGTTTTGCCACTTATTGGCTGTATGGCCTTGGACAAATAATTTCATTTCTTCACTGAGCCTCCATTTCTTCATCTGCCTCTAAGGATTCTAAGTCACTCTTTGAAATTATAAATTGCAGAGAAGGTTCTAAGAAACATCCAAATGGTGTAGTTTCACAGTTAGATCTCACAGTTCTGACCTGGTTCAGTAGAGTGAATTTCCTTTTCTGGGACTTTCTTACATACCTATCCCTCCTACCACCATCCAGGGGTAGAGTGAGAGTGAAATGAGTTATTTTGTTTGTAACACTGCATCATAATTATAAAATATATTAATGAATTGTCAAATACAGTTCTGGTCAAGAGAGAGAAGGGAACTAGAATAGTAAAGAAAAACAGAAATTGTGCATATAGTAAATCAAGAAAATAATAGATGGTTAGAAGGGCATTTATGAGGGGCAGCTAGGTGGCGTAGTGCATAGAGCACCAACCCTGGATTCAGGAGGACCTGAGTTCAAATCCAGCCTCAGACACTTAACACTTACTAGCCGTGTGACCCTGGGCAAGTCACTTAACCCCAATTGCCTCACAAAAAAAAGGTCATTATGGTAGAAATGAGGTTTGACTTTTTGTGGGTTTAGGGATTTTGTGTTTTTGCCTTTTTCTCAAAGAAAATGATGGATAAGATTAGATGAACATAAAGGGAGGATCCTTTAGTCATCTCACTTGTCTTGCTATATATACCTGGACATTTTCTCTTTCCCAAACTAGTTGGGTTCAAATTCCAGTCACATGATTAGCTATATCCCCCCCTACAAAATAATAAAGGGTGACATTCTGGAAACTAACAAAAGCATCTATTCTTAGGTCACTGGCTGGAATCAAGAGAGACAAGACCCTGGTAAAGAACTCAGTGGAAAGAAGTTTTCCAGGATGTTTCATGTCAATTTGTGACCTGAGTCAGTTGTTGAAGTCATAGTTCAGAAGATGTGGCTAACAGAAGCTGTCTCAGCTGCTCTCAATCAACAGTGCAGGGTTGGGGGCAAAGGGGGGGGGTGTTGCAAAAAATGAGAATGCTATTGCTCAGCCACAGGGTTCCTTCCATCCAACTCCGAGAATCATGGCTGAAAAATATCACTATGGTATTAGGAAATATTGTTTTTTAAGACTCCCCCTCTCCCCCACCACAACCCTTGTGCAAGTTTTCCATTCAGAGCAATTTCAGAAATGCTATTGGTGACTGAATCCACCTCCTGACCGAGAGGTTATGGATTTAACTGCAGAATGAGACATATATTTTTAGACTTGGTCAGTGTAGGAATTAGTATTGATGGACTAGGCCTATTTGTTAAGAGGGTCCTCATTTTCTTTTTAATTGTTCAATGGGATGGGGGAGTAGGAGGGAGAGAAAAATGCTTGACAAATAACTCTTTTTTTTCTTTGTATTACAAATTCTTTGTATTATTTTATTTTTTCTAATTACATGTGAAGATAGTTTTCAACATTCATTTTTGTAAGATTTTGAGTTCCAAATTTTTCTCCCTCCCTCCCTCCCCTCCCTGCTCTTGAAGCCAGCAAGCAATCTGATATAGGTTATACATTACAATCACGTAAAACATATTTCCACATTAGTCATGTTGAGAGAGAAGAATCAGAACAAAAGGGAAAAACCACAAGAAAAAAGAAACAAACAAAAAAAAACCAACAAAAGTGAAACTAGTATGCTTAGATCTGAATTCAGAATACATAGTTCTTTTTCTGGATGTGGAGAGCATTTTCCATCATGAGTCTTTAGGAATTGTCTTGAATCATTGTATTGCTGAGAAGAGCCAAGTCTATCATAGTTGATCATCATGCAATATGACAAATAACTTTTAAGAAAGAAATACTGTTGTTGATTTGTGATATTGTAGAAAGGGCACTAGCCATTGCTTCTAGATTTTAATCCTAGATGCCATACCTCAATATCTTACCTTAAGACAGACCCTTTATGTCTCTGGGCCCCAGTTTCATGCTCTGTAAAATGAGAATTCCATTAGGTTTCCCCTAAGGTCTCTTCTAGCTCTATAGTTCTCTCATTTTATAATTTTATGTTCTTGAACTTCAATCAAGCCACTGGAATGGTTTCAGAAATCCATCAATCCTAAGAGCAGTTAATGGACTTTATTATTATTTTAATCACCTTAATCACTTAACAAAATACAGGGAAATGCTTGGAAATTGTCTCACTAATAGTTTTTGTTGATTGATTCATATAAATCTTCTGTAGATTGTTGGAACTAGATGAACTCTCAGGGCCCATGCAGCTCAAAAATTTTATAATTTGACATTGTTTATTCACATAAATTGCAGAAAATATTTATCTTTTTCATATGCAGACCCTTTAGTCCTTGCAGATCCTGAAGAAGAAAATAATACGTATTCACAAGTGTCAAGTAATATTAAATACTCAAGAGGTGCCAAGCCAGAAAAGTAATCTGACCAAGGCAAAATGAATCAGAGAAGGCTTCTTGGAAGAGGTGAGTCTTAAAATGAGTTTTTAAGGGCAAAAGGTCACAGCTGTTTTTTCCCATGTTCTGGAAAGGTGCCAAAAATCTGAGGTTATCCTTAAGGCTACCAGTGATTCCCCTATCCATCTCTCATCTCCTCCCAGCTTTCTTCACTGATACAGCCAGCCTGGGGACCTCCGCAAGAAGTTGGCATGAGCAAACAATGGGATCCATTGAAGGGCCCTGGGAGCCTGGAAAAGAAAGCACAAAAAACTGGACTCTTCAGCTGTCTGCCTGGATGTTGCATAAATGCTGGAGGGGAAAGAGGAGTGGCTGGGTCAGGGTGGTTCACAGCAGTCACAGTCAATCGCTGGCTGTGGCCGAGCCAAACCTGCTGACAGGCCCAGCCTCTCCCACCTGTTTTCTCTGGGTCTAGACAAAAGAGGAATAGAGAGAAGGAAAAGGGTGGAGGCTCTGAATGAAAATTAATTAACACTCTCTATTTTACCTCCTTTTGTTTCAAGACAATCCCTTAATCCTAGTCACTGGAATCCATGTTTTCTCATTGGTCCATGGGAAGAAGGAGAGAGAATGAAGAGCTCAGGAAGCTCCTTCATATTCAAATCCTTCCCTGTTAGGTGATTTCCTTCCTGGGCAAACATCCCCAAGGAGACCAGTGGCTCAGTCAGTTGTGTTTCTGAAGAAGTGAGCATTAAATTGGGAGTGTGGAAGAGGGGTTAGCTGTATTCCGTATGGCTCGGGAAGGCATCATGAGGAACACTGAAAGGCAGATCTCAAGGCAATGTCAGGGGGCCTTCGGAACAATCAGAATTGTGAAGAATTGGAATGTGCTGAGTTCCCAGTCTCTGAAGGTTTTCAAGCAAAGTTTGGGAAATTACTTTTCCCCAGTGTCCAATGAGCGAGAGCACTGTGCAGATTTATGTAACGGATGGGACATGACATCAGACTAATAGTCTATGACTTATTGCGTCAAAAGGTTTGTTTGTGAGGAGACAGCATTGGTAGTGATAGGACAAAAAAAGAAACTGAAATTAAAGGAAAAAGTTTGCTCACTGTTACCTCTGGTTTAGGGATCTCAGCTGTACACACATATAGACCACAGATTCAATCTTTGTGGGTCTTTGTCTTGAAGAATAATCATGCTCTCATTCACTCAGGTTCTCTACTGGGAACATTAGATTTGTGGCTCATGTTTCTCTGGAAGTATTCTGCTCCTCCTGCAAGCAATGAGGCTAGCTAAACATTAACAAAGAATGGGTTTATAAGAGAATAGTGAGACTGATAAAATAAACTCGCCCCTCTCCTCCAGTCTAATTCTACTTTCATGAACCAACAACATCCCTATAAAACACAATCTGGTGGCAGCTAGGTAGTGCAGTGGATAGAGCACTGGCCCTGGATTCAGGAGAACCTGAGTTCAAATCTGGCCTCAGTCACTTGACACTTACTAGCTGTGTGACCCTGGGCAAGTCACTTAACCCCAATTGCCTCACCAAAAAAACAAAAACAAAAAAGACACACAATCTGGACAGCAGCTTCACTTAGTCTCAGCAGAATTGAGAACCTTGTTGAAGATACAGCATTTTTTAGTTGCTTTCCTACTTCTTCTTGAAGGGACTTCATTCGCTCCCCGCCCCCTCCCAGTGCTATTGCCATCACTGTATCGAGTCTTTCTAATGCCATTTCTCATCTATAACATTGAAAAGAAGGTATTCATTAAAAGGATAGGAGTAAATAAAATTGCCAAAGAAGAGAGAATAGAACAGGGGTTCTAAATCTGGGGTCCATGAACTAGTTTTTTTAAATGTTTTGGTAACTATTGGTCTGTCTGGTAATCCTATGTGTTTTATAAATTTAAAAATAATTATTGTGAGAAGGGATCTATAGGTTCTACCAGAATGCAAATGAGTTCTACATCACACAAAAGAGCTTAATAATCTTTGGTGTAGAGAGAGAGCAGGGCACAGGACAGGCTGTGTGTTATGCTGTGTTATACATAGGATATGTAATACATTACTTTGCGTGATATATGCTGTGATATATACTGTGTTATACAAATATGCCTTGTCACAAATAAATACATCATATCAAGTCAAATCGTGTCATACTTATGGCCTCTGTCAGGCCTCTGCCATGTATCTGTCAAGCACTGGTCATGCTTCCATCATGGCTACATCACAATCTCTTGTGCCTATGCCACACCTCTACCATGTCTCTTCCATGGGTCTGTCTCAGCCTGTCATGCTTATGTCACGGTCCATCATGTCTCTGTCATAGTCATGTCACAGTCATGTCTTCCTCCTGCTTCTATCACTCCTCTGACTCCTAGATCCCAGGAGAGCTCATTTCACTTTTGGATTGCTCTAATTGTTAGGAAACTTTCCTTTATATTAAGCATAAATCTGCCTCTGAAATTCTCACACATTGCTCTTAGTTCAGTTTTCTGGGGCCAAGAAAAACAAACCTAACTATTTCCATTTCTTAGCCCTTCAAATACTTAAAATACAACTATCATTGTCTCCCTGGATCTTCTTTTCCCCAGATTAATCATTCCCAGTTCCCTTTAAATATATAATATAATGTAATATATTATAACTTAATGTAACATAACATAACATTATATAATATAGTACAATAGTCTGGGAAGGTCTCATAAAAGAAGTAGGTTTTGATCTGAGCCTTGATAGTTCAGAAATATTTTGATAGTCAGAAATGCGGTTGGGGCACAGAGGGGACAAGACAGGGGAAAAGAAACAGGAGGATTTATTTCAAGGAGCAAATGGTATAAATGAGAAGGGAAAGAGGAAAGCTTTTTTCAAGGGACATCAAGACCAATTTTATAGGAAAAGAAGGAAATAAGCCTGGAAAAGTCAGGCTGATGCCAAACCGTGGCAGAAACCTGAAAGTCAGACTAATGAATATAATCTTATAGGTATGTGGGTGCCATTAAAGAATTTCGAGTAGGGAAATGGTGCAATGAAAATAGTTTTATGAAAATCAGTGGCATTATATAGGATGAGTGGTATTAAGATACTAAGCCAGACTCAGATATTAACCGTGTGGCTCTAGGAAAGCTCCCATTTCTTCTTCTGTAAAAGGAAGGTGCTGAACTCGACCTCTCACTTCTCTTTTAGCTCTAAATCTATGATACTACAATGCTATGATTTTGTAATATGATCCTATGATTGGAAAGGAAAGAACAAAAATAGTTAATGGAGAGTTGTTACCCCAAGGTAAACTGGAGAGACATTAGGGGAACACTTAGCTGCCTTCTATGAACTCAAATCACCTAGTCCAAATGAACTATATCCCAAGGTGCAGAAATAGAAAATGAGGTTGTTAAATCATTGTCAATGACTCCCAAAAGATTTGAAGAACTGGAGATGCTCCATAGAGACAAAAGTCCTGATTTTAAAAATAAATAAAAGTCTTTGCCCTCTCAGAACTTACGGACTCATAGGGGGCTATAACATAAATAAAATGTGATAGCAAAAATAGTCATGATAAGCCCATGATTTGTTTGTACTTATTGACTAAGGCATTGTGATTTGTAATTAAGAAGGGTTGGATTTGACTGTCATTTGACTCCATCAAAGCCATCTAGACATCCACTAACTGTGTAATTATGGGCAAGTTACTTAATCTCTCTAAGCATCAATTTCCTCACCTGTAAAATGGGGATATCCATGCTGGTACCCACCCTCATCATAGGGCTTCTATGAGGAAAGCAGTTTACAAACCTTAATGCATCCCGTAAATGTGTTATTATAACATCAGGTTTGAGAGTTAATCATTAAGGAACTTAATTAAAAGGTAACATAGAAAATAAGCCAGTTTTTATTTAAATATTTATCCCTGATGTTCTTTCCAATAGTCTCCTTTCTTTTAGGTTAGAGGCATTTGATCATAGGTTGATAAGTTGAAAGTTAATGGGAATCAAGGTCTTATGCTTGGGTTCAAAAAAATTAACTTTGCAAGTGAAAGATAGGGGAGGCAATGCTAAATATCAGTTCATCAGGCTTGGTTTTCTTTTGTTTTTAGTGGGTTGTGAGCTCAGTGGGTCCACAGTGTGATATGGCAGCTAAAAGGGTTAATATATGCTTAAGCTACATTGAGAGACGTATTGTCGAGAACTAGGGAGATGGTAACCCTGCTCCACTTTGCCTTATTCAATAACATCTGCAATATTGTGTTCAATTGGAGGAACCATAGTAATAAACTTGAGAGGATCCAAAGGAGAATACCAAGGGTGGGGAAAGCCTTGAGATCATTCCTTGTGAGGGTCAGTCAAAGGAAATGGGCATGTTTATCCTGGAGAAAGGAAGAGTGGTTGAGGGAAGTGTTGGGGGTTGGAAGAATCAGGTCAGGGAGGAACAGTGTGGTGAGGAGGAAGGAGGGGAAGACATGATAGCTGTCTTCAAATATTTTAAGTGTGGTCATGTGAATAAGGGATTAGACTTGTTCTGTCTGGCACCAGAAGTCAGAGCCGAGTCAGATTTAGGTTGGATGTAAAGAAACTCCTAATAATTGGAACTATCCAAAAGTGGGGGCAGCTAGGTGGCACAACAGATAGAGCATTGGTCCTGGACCCAAGAGGACTTGAATTCAAATCTGGCCTCAGACACTTGACACTTATTAGCTGTATGTCCCTGGGCAAGTCACTTAACCCCGATTGCCTCCAGCATCCAGAGGCCATCTCCAGTTGTCCTGATGTATTCCTTGCCACTGGACCCAGATGGCTCTGGGGGAGAGAATGAGGCTGGTGACTTTGCACAGCCCTCCCTCACTTAAAGCCAATTCATTGCAAGTCATGACATCACCCCCGATGTCATGGTCCTCTTTGAGAATGAAGGACAAACAACAACAATCCAAAAGTGGAAGGGACTGCTTTCAAATATAGTGAGCGTCTCCCTCCCTAGAGGTCTGATTTCAAGCAAAGGATTGATGGTCACTTGTCAGAAGGGATTCTTGTTCAGGAATTACTGGGTCTAATTGTTCTCTGAGGTCCCTATGGCTCTGAGATTCTATGTAAATCTGTGAGAGAGCCCTGTCTTCCTCTGGAAGGAAAGAGAAAGGAAATGAAAGAGTGAGGATGGAAGAGGAACTCCAGAAAGCAGCTTTTACTCAATTGGAAATGGAGGAGCAAAATTAAAATAACAAAAAAAAAATCCTCTCTTCCACATCAAAGACTGGTCATATCACAGCTAGATCTCTTTGTCCTTTCTCCAGCAATTGGTCTAATAAGGATAAGCACTTTTTGTTACCGTTGTTTTTGTTGAGTTGTTTCCAGACTTTTTGTGATTCCATTTGGGGTTTTCTTGGCAAAGATATTGGAGTGGTTTGATATCTCCTGCTCTAACTCATTTTACAGATGAGGAAACTGAGGCAAATAGGGTTAAGTGACTTGTCCAAGGTCACACAGCTATTAAGCATCTGAGAAGAGATTTGAACTCATGAAGATGAGTCTTCCTAATTCCAAGTCCAGTGCTCTATCCACTGCACCAGGACAGTGTAGCTGCCTGAAAATAAGCACTCGGCAATGACTTGAAAGATCTGCTTTAAGTTTAAGTATTCAGTTTTTTTAGTCTTGTGACCTTGGGCAAATCTCTCGAGCTTCTTCAAGGGGAAGCTGGTTGTCTGCTCTTGGTGAATGTGGTAGGGAGAATTTCTTTTCAGGTATGGGTTGCATAAATTGACTTGGGAGGTTCCTTCCATAGTAGAACCTGTGAGATCTCTGTTTCCCAATCTGAAAAAAAAGGAACCATATTTCTTGAATTATTGACCTTAGCCAGTTGTAGTAAGGAAGGGACTTTGCAAAACATGACATAAATATGAGTTATTACTGTTATTGTTATTAGTGTGCTTTAAGTGGCTGGGCGACTCTGATATTAGACGTGATTCACTAGTGAATAAAAGAACCGAAGGAATTAAGAGAGGACTGCATTCCTGAAGCCAGAGTCTAAAGAGGAAGGTGGACCTTTTTAGCCCCTATCAAATCACATTCTAGATGGCTGGCCTGTGATGCTCCCTACACTTGGGCTATACTGGCCTGGTCACACATATTCACTCAGCTAAATAAAATGCAGGCACAAATAGTATGTACAAGGTCAAATCCTACCCAGTGAAACTCCCTGCCCCCTTCCTTTCTGAGGAGTGATCATGAAGGCTCTCAGAAGGGACTTACCTCCAGGGAGCTTATAAAATGATTTTTGTTCCTTTTCCTACATAACTGGTGAAGCTCTGAGGTTCAGAGAAATGAAAGACTCTTGAGTTGACCAGGAACAGGACTCTAACACATGTACCTTAGAATCATAAGATGTGAGAAGTACCATGGTACCATTGTGGGAAAAACACTGTTTCTAGTCAGATGACCTGGGTTCAAATCCTACCTTACTACATGTGTGCTCTTTGGTAAGTCATTTTATGTCCTTGGGCCTCAGTGATTAGATGACCTCTGAAGTCCCTTCTAGGCTATAGATCTATGATCCTATGGGAGAGCAGGAAAAGACTTCAAAGATCAACCAGTACAATTCCCTCAATGAGGAAACAGAGGCCCAGATTCTACCTAGAACACCTCTCATATTTGTTCCTTTCTCTCTGCTCACCTAGCTACCACTCTAGTTCAGGCTCCCTTGTCATCTCCTTCCTGGACTATTACAATAATAAACCCCCCCCCCCTTTTCAGTCTCTATCCTTTCCACTCCATCCTTCACATAGCTACCAAATTAATCTAAGGCACAGGTATGACTAGGTCACTCACCTCATCACAAATCTTTAGTGGCTTTCTATTGACTTAAGAATAAAATAAAACCACTCCTTTCTGCCCTTATTGCACATTATTCTTCTTTACACACATTAAATTCCAGTCAAACTAGCCTACTAATTGTTCTCTAAATGCAATGTTCCATCTCCAGCCTAGGTATATTTATACAAGTTGTCCCTCATTCCTGAAATACACTCCTTCCTCATCTTGGCCACTCAGAACCCATAACTTTCATTCAGTTTCTGTTCAGGTGGTACCTTCTTCATGAAGTCTTCTATGGGATCATAGATTTACAGCTGAAAGGCACCATAGGGGCAATTGAGTCCAGTCCCCTCATTTTACAGATGAGGAAACTTAGAGTAAGAGAAATTAAATAACTTGTCTGGAGTTAAACAGGAAGTTTTTTAAACAGGATGTAAACTGAGATCTTCCTCACTCCAAACCCAGTGCTCTATCTACTGTTAACACCTAGCTGCTACTGGTATCATGATCCCTCTCCCTTTCTCCATGCTGCCTATTTCTAGTGTCTTCTCTTTCCTTGAGTTGCCTTGAGTTTACTTGTCCATGGATAGGTAGGAAGTTCCATTGTGATATCTAGTGGAAAGATCACTGCTTTTGGAATCAGAGCACATGGATTGGAATTCTAGTTTGCCACTTACTTGCATGCAGGTGCATGATCTTGTCCTTCTGTGAATGGAAGCATGTGTCCCTCATCTGGATCTCAATTTCCTTGTTAGTAAAAATTGAGGACATTGGACTTTCAGCTCTAAATCTATCATTTGTGGTCTATATGGTCCTAAGTTGTATCTGTCCCACTAGAAAATCAAGCTCCTAAAGGTCAGGAGCAGTTCCATTTTTGTCTTTGTATTCCTCTCATCTTGTCTTGCTCAATAAATACTTGTTGATTTGAATTGGAATTTCTCAGGGTCACATGGCTGGTTAATGAATGCACCAAGACTAGAACCCAGCTCCTGTCTATCTCTCAGGGCTAGTGTGGAGATCAAGTGAATTAATATATATGTTTAAATGCTTTCTGAAGTATCATGCAAATGTGTTATTTGAACTAGACTTGTGATTTCTTTTGTGTAGGGAACTCCTGCTAAGGTTACCCTTCCATCCATTACAGATGGGCATCTGGTCTGCAACCCAAACTCTTAGAGTTTGTTTGTGAGAACTGAAACATTAAGTGATTTTCCCAGGGTTTCTCAGCCAGTATTTATTAGAACCAGGAATTAAACTCCAAAGTCAGTTTCCTATGACAGGCTGCTTTATGCACTATGCTATACTGCTATTATATTATTGTTGCTATAGTTCAGTGTTATGGAGGAAAGGAGGAAGAAGAGAAGTAAACTGAAGTCTAGAAGTCAGAAGCCTGGGCTTATAATCACTGCATTCCTACAAGATTTCAAATCAGACTCCAACCTAACCAAAGCTTTAGTTTCTGCCTTGTATAAAGTGTGAAGTATATTGACAAGGATGTCCTGGTGATTAGCACACCAGTGATTATGTGACACCTGGGAAATACAAATCACTCTATTTTTAAAGACAGGTAGAACAATTATCTACTCCTTAAGCATTGGAGGGCGAGGCAGGGATAACTGGAGCTCAAAGGATCAGGTTGAAGATGGAGGCATAATTGTTATTGTTAACGATGATAATCATTTATTAATACTCAGGCTGAACCCAGGCAGAGTCCCCACCCTCAGAGAAGCTTGAATGTTACAAAAGAAGAGTCCAGTAGAAGCCTTGATGCTTGCAAAGGGGATGAAAACTAGAAGAGGAATGATTAGCAGATTAAGGACCAAAAGACAAAGAATCACGCTAAAGTGTTGGATACACAGTGATGGGGAGTGTCTGTGACTTGTACCATATTTCATCATTATGGCTTCCACTTGTATAGAGATTTTAGAGTTTACAAAGTGTTTTCCTCATAACAAGATAGTGAGGTAGGTACAACAAGTATCACTGACATTTTACAGATGACAAAATGGGCTCAGAAAGGCAGACATTTAAAGTTACAAAGCTAGTTTATAGCAAAGTTAGGACCAGAATCCAATTCTCTTGAGGCTCAGTCTGGTATCTTTCCATCACACTTCATGGCCTCTCTTGATTGAGGCTTTAGGGGAGGGTCAGTTGCCTAGGGGAGGAGAGATCCAGAAGCAAAAAGGGGGGTTATATATAAGTCTAAATAGATTGGCCCTAGAGGTCTGGATCCTCTGGCCTCTCAGACAAAAACCAGATGTGTTGGCAGTAGCCCAAATACAGAGCCAAGTTCCCATATCTTTGTGACCTATGTACTCCATAGCTGAACAAGAACCAGTCAGGCTTTTGGCAGTGGTAGTATAGAGCTGGGTGACCTGATGTTTGGTCTTTAGCACTGGGTATGATATTAAATCACAAAGAATGAAAAAGGGTAGTCTGCACTTTAAAAAATCAGATGTCAAGATGTGAAGACAACATGGTAAAATGAATTAAATACTGGGTTTGAGGTCAGGAAAATCCTGGAATCGAATCCCACTTCTCTTGCTTACAAGCTATGTGATTCTAGGAATGTCAATAAGCTTTTATTTGCTTCAGGCAACTCTTTAGGACCTATCTACTGAATCATAAACTGGTTGAAATCTGTTTTGTTGGAAGGAGTTCCTATAGGGGAGTTCCCTATGTTGATGAAATAGGAGCTACTTCCTTCATGTACCTCAGGAATCTGGACAATGAAAGGCAAGGCAATGAATGATTCCAAGAACTGATCCCATAAGCCATCTATGTGTAAAGGGTTTGCAAACCAGAGACCTGCCCTGCTGAAATGCAGACTGGGGAATTCCTAGAATGGCTAGATCCCTAGCAATAAGAGCTCTGGAGGGAAAAAATGGAAGGAGAATAAATATATTAGAAAAGAAAATGAGAAACCTTTATCTAGATATTGAAATCCATGAAAATTAGAATGGACCAAATAGAACTCAATGACTCCATGAGACAAGAAATATTAGAACAAAATTATATAACTAATTCTTCCTTTTAAGTCTATAAGTTCATCATGTAACTTCTAACTCTGTCCTTCTGTTCTGTGAATTTTTTTTAAGTTTCAATGACTTCTTCTTCCTCTCTCTCTGCAATCCTTATCCTACTGAAACCACATTCTTTATCTCTATCTCACTTCCTTCCCTCAAGAGGAAAAAAAAAACAAAACCTGTAACAAATATGTAATAGTCAAGCAAAATAAATAATGATATTGGCTGTGCCTTAAAAGATATGTGTCATGCTATACCTTGAGTCCACCACTTCTCTGTCAGGAGGTGGGTAGCAGTTCAAGAATCTCAAGGGAAATAATGAAAAAGTGAAAATGAACGAGACTTAGTGGTACTAGATCTCAACTACATTACAGACTACTAATCATCAAAACCTTTTAATAATTATTTTTCCAATGTTTTATTCATTGTATAAATTATTCTCCTAAATTTACTCTGCATCAATACATTTAGATCTTTCCAATTTGTCATTTCTTATAGTAAAATATTCCATTACATTAATAGACCATATTTTTTTTCATCCATTAGCCTATTGATAGGTGCCCCCTTAGTTTCTAATTCTCTACTACAATAAAAAGTACTGCTATAAATCTTTATACATATGAACTCTTTCTCTATTTTATTTTTGGGGTCTGAACACTCACATATATAGTGACTATATACTGTAGGTATATATATGTTTGTACATAGGTATACATATATATATGTATGTATACATACATACACACATACAAATATACACTTCATAAGGGTGGCATCTCTTGGTCAAGGACTATATATACAGTTTACTAACTTTGGGGGTATAATTCCAAATGATTTTTCAGAATGACTGAAGCAATTCACAACTCCAACAGCAATGCGTTAATGTGCCTGCACCTTCATACCTCCTCCAATAATGATTATTTTCCTTTTTTGCCTGTTTATATCCTTTGTGCCTTTATTGGGAATGGCATATATATATATATATATATATATATATATATATATATAATGTGTATGTGTATGTATGAACCAGTTCCCCACATCAAAGTCTATGTGTGTGTGTGTGTGTGTGTGTGTGTGTGTGTGTGTGTGTTTTCATTCTTTCCTTGTTTCAGATAAGAGTGAAATTTGTTCAATGCCTGCTCCCCCCAACACTTCTTCCATGTTTATATTCTCCAATTATAAAAATGAATAAATTCCATCCTGTCTCCTTCATTTTTCTCTCTTTATTCTTCTTTCTGTCCTTTTACTTTCTTCTCATAAGACTATCAAAATATAAGAAAACAACCTCTTTTAAATAATCTAACTCCTTCTAGGACCCTTGAAGACATCAGGGATATAAAGGGCACTTGTCTCACCTTCTCTTATTAGAATGTAAGTATTTCTATATTTACATTGTTGTAATGATTATGTATGTTGTCCTTTTAGTTCTTATTTTCCTACTTAACAGTTCATGCAAATCATGCCACATATCTCTGAATTCCTCTAGTTTGTTATTTCATACTGAACGGTAATAGTCCATTACAGGATGATAAAATATTTTGGTTGGTTGGTTTTTCAGCCATTTTCTGGCTAATGGACTTTCTCTTTGTCCTTTGATACTAAAGAGTGATGAGCAAGTAGATCGTGCAGTGGATACAGTGCCAGGACAGGATTCAGGAAAACCTGAGTTCAAATCCGGCTTCAGACACTTACTATCTATGCGACCCCGGGCAAGTCACTTACCCCAGTTTGCCCCAGTTTCCTCCTCTGTAAAATTAGCTGGAGAAGGAAATGGCAATCCATTCCAGTATCTTTGTCAAGAAAACCCTAAATGGAGTCATAAAAAGTTGTATATAATAGAAACAACTGAACAACAACATCAAAGAGTGCTGTTTTGGGGCATATTAGAACTTTGTTTTTATCTCTCTTTTCTTTGAAGAATTCCTGTCTAAAAGGGTCTGCATTGTAAGTCTTTAGATAGTTTCTCCATTTCTTCACCAGCAAAATTTCTGGTTTTACCTTTAGAATTTCCTTCTTGAGAACTTCTTATTCTACTTGGGTTGTTGTCCCTAACAAAATTTTGGACATAGGATTCTAGCTATCATTTTTCTGAATCCTTAACATCTTATCTCCCCAAATCTAGTGTTCCTATCAGACTCAGCCTAGCTTTCTTTTCTTTGATAATGAACTCAAAGATGATGGAGTCCTGCAAATATTTTCATCATTTCTATTCCTGTAACCAGTTTCTGCTGGTTGATCAGAAGAAGCTCCAGAATAGCAGTATCCTCCTTGATTGCTCCAACTTTTGAAGAATATAATTATAATTATTATTAGAATATAATCATAATTATAATTATTAGCACACATTAGCTGCTCTGCTTTTGACAGAGAGAGAGAGAGAAGCAGAGACAGATACAGAAAAAAGTTCAGGATGTGAGAATTGGAATGACACCCTTTGCTGGAAAAGATATTGCAGGGAAGCTCTGCCATGAGGAGAAAGCGTGTGATTTAGAAACCATGTGACTTTAACATCTGGAAGTGACCTTTTCTGGGGTTTCAAAGGTCAGTTTGATGTCAGGAAGTGATGTTTGCTCATGGGTCCTGTCAATCAGTGTTGCCAGCCAACAAGCTTGGAGCTGTGTGTGTATGTGTGTGTGTGTGTGTGTGTGTGTGTGTGTGTGTGTGTGTGTGTGTGTGTGTGTGTATGGCCTTGTTTCCAGTTTCCCAGCAGGGCTTTGGAGAGAAGCTGCTGAAGCGTTAGCTCTTGCAGGGAGAGACTTTGGCTGGGGAGCAAGAGACAGGCAGGATAGGGAGAGCAAACAAAATTTCATACTCGATCCACATGTTTCTCTTTACTAACCCCTAATATACATTAATAAATACTTAATGCCCAAAGATTGGTGCTATACATTTTCTAATTTAAGGCGACCACTCATTAGATTTTAGACATCATAGCTAGAATTTTAGGCCCTTACAAGGAGAGAAAGAGAGAAGAGAAACAGTGAAGAGAAATGAAGGGGAGAGAGAGAGAGAGAAAGGGAGAGCATTACCAGCAGGTGTCAGGAGTATTGAAGTCCCCTGTCACAATACCACGTCTACTCATAGTTGAGCTGTCAGGAGTTGAATCATTGTATAGACGGCCTTGCTACTGAAGGATCCAGGTTGGGTCCTTTACAGCTGCTGGGCCCCTAACCTTTTTTAGGGGCTATTTTGGCAGGAGTTGCATTTGTTCATCAGAGGAAGGGAGCTGGGTGTTGTTATTTCACATTGAATAGTAATAGTCTATTATTATGATACCATAGTTGAGGTGGCCTTTAGACAAGAATTCTGGCTGAAAGGGGGCAATCAATGATCTCCTTCTTTGTAAGTGTGAGGGGGTGCTTTATGTTCAACATGATAAAGAAATGATTGAATTCAACTGGTACACTGTATTTTTAAAGGGAAGGGGAAGGGAACTAGCATTTATTAAGTATTTACTATGTGTCACACAGTACTAAGCACTTCATATACATACATACATGAATATATATATATATATATATATATATATATATATATATATATATATATATATATATATATTTGATCCTCCACAACTACCCTGAGAGAGATAGGTACTATTGTAACCCCCATTTTACAGTTCAGGGAATGGAGGTAGACAAAGGTTAAGTGACTTGCCCAGAGTCATAGAGCTAGTAAGTGGTTGAGGCTGAATTTGAAATCAGGTCTTCCTGCCTTCAGGTCTAGTGCTCTATCCATTATGTCACCTAGTTGCCTTCTTCAATTAGAGACTGTACAGACCAAGCACACATTTGCCTATATTTTCATGTTTCCAGGTTCTTCTCCAGCAAGCAAGAGAGCAGAAGAAACAGTTCAAACAATGAAATATAACTTCAGGCAACTGGATAATGGTAGTGGTAGTTGGGTCATTTTGGAGCCTGGATATAAAGAATAGGGTTCCTCTTTTTTAAGAAAAGATTCCTGATCTAACCTGGACCCAAGGAGGTAGATTTGCAAATAACTAGAGGCTCGCTGAGTAACAACAATGGCCAATAAGCAGAGGCTTGTGATCAGGTGCCAAGATCTGTGTTCAGATCTTGGCTATTCTAGGAGTTTCCAGAGTAAAAGGATCTGTGAAGCACAGAGTAGTTGTAGAATGTGTAATACTTGACCTAAGTCCTAACGGATAAATAAGAGTTGAATTGGGGGAATGGAAAGGAGAGACTATTCTATGCTGAGGGAGTCATCAGTAAAGATATGGAAGCTAGGGGGACAGCTAGGTGGCGCGGTGGATAAAGCACCAGCCCTGGATTAAGGAGGTCCTGAGTCCTCAGATACTTGACACTTACTAGCTGTGTGACCCTGGGCAAGTCACTTAACCCTCATTGCCCTTAAAAGAAAGGAAGATATGGAAGCTAGGATGAATGTAGTATACCCAGATGACATTGAGAAACCCAATATTACTGGAGCAGGGGGGTTCATGTTGGAGTCAGTGAACACTCAGTTTAGAAAGGTAGAGATAGGTTGGAGGTGGCTGTTAATGTCATGCCCCAAAGTTCAAACTTGGTATGATGAGAAATAGAGATCCATTATTAGATAAGTCCCTGAGTAATGGAATAACAAATATAATATTTTAGGCAAATCTTCTGGTGTTAGTGTGCAAAGTACAGAGTGGAGAGATCTGAGGAAGGGGGACTAGAGTCTTAATATTTAAGTGAAAAAACAAATGTTAGAGGACCCTTTTGTCAGCTGCCTATTGGACATTTGAACTGGTGTCCTTTAGGCATTTCAAACACAACATGTGCAAAACAGAACAAACCCATGCCAATTCCACACTTGTACAACCATCCATCTAGTTACCCAGTTTTACAATCTTGTAGCCATCCTTAATTCCTCATTCTCCCTCACCTCACCTCTTCAATCAGTTGACAAACCTTGTGGATTCTGCCTCAACAACATCTCTCATATCCATCCACTCCTTTTTACTCATATGGTCACCATCCTAGTTCAGGCCCTTATCATTTCTTTTTTTTTTTTTTTGGTGATGCAGTTGGGGTTAAGTGACTTTCCCAGGGTCACGCAGCTAGTAAGTGTCATGTCTGAGGCTGGATTTGAACTCAGGTCCTCCTGAGTCCAGGGCCAGTGCTTTATCTACTGTGCTACCTAGCTGCCCCTACCCTTTATCACTTCTTGACAGGACTATACAGTTTCTTCCCTCTTCAATCCATCTTTCACATAATTGCCAAAGTGATTTTCTTAAAACATAACTCTAACCATGACTTACCCATCCTAATTAAACTTCACTAACTACCTGTTATCTCTAGGACCAAATACAAACTCCTCTCTTTGGCCCTTCAAACTGCTTTACAGCCTGGATCCTTTTCCCCACATTCCCAGCCTTATCACACATGACTCCTTTTCATATTCTCTATGATTCAGCCAAATCGAACATCTTATTCTTCAGACATGGAACTTTATCTCCCATCTCCATGCCTTGATACAAGCTCTCTCTCAAGCCTTTAATGCACTACCTACTTACCTCCAAATTTGGGAATCCCTGGTGGTTTTCAAATTTCAGTTCAATTGCCACCTCCAGTTTCCCCCTCCCTCCACTTCAATTACATTGGATTTATTTTGTAGGTAGTTTGCATATGCTTATATATTCATACATTCTCTCTCTCTCAATAGAATACAAGCTTCTTGAAATCAGGGACTATTTTCATTTTTTTTGTCTTTGTATCAACACTGCTTAACTTAGAATCTAGAAGCAATAATTTAACTATATGATTTTGGACAAGTTGCTTAACCTTTCTGGGTTTGTCTTCTGATTTGTAAAATGAAAGTGATTGTACTATATGAGGAGACTAAGGTCTCCTGTAAAATCTGGATTCAGGAGGACCTGAGTTCAAATCCAACCTCAGATACTTGATACTTTCTAGCTGTGTGACCCTGGGAAAGTCATTTAACCCCAATTGCCTCACCAAAAAACAAAAACAGAAACAAAACAAACAAACAAAAAATCAAAGCCTTTCATCACCTAGCTTCCTCCTACTTTTTCAGTCTTCTTACACCTTACTCCCCACCATGTACTCTTTGATCCAGTGACACTGGCCTCCTGGCGGTTCCATGAACAAGACACTCTACTTCTTGGCTCCAGGCATTTTCTCTTTGTCTCCCATCCTGGAAATGCTTTCCTTCCTCATCTCTCTGCCTATTGGCTTCCCTAGCTTCAAGTCCCAACTAAAATCTTATCTTTCTAAACTCTCTAAATTCTATTACCCTCCCTCTCTTAATAATTTTCCACTTATTCTGTATATAGCTTGGTTGTACATATATGTTCATTTGTCGTCTCCTCCATTTGATCATGGTGAGCTCTTGACAGGCAGGGACTGTCTTTTACCTCTTTTTATATTCCCAGTGCTTAGCGCAGTGCCAGGTACATAATATGCTTGTATCATTTATTGACTGGCTGACTCCCCTTCCCACTTTTTAAATATGTGACGATGGGAGAAAAGGATGTCTAGTTGAAGCCCTGCATACCCACCTTGGGGCATGCCCCCAATGTGGAACTGGTATGACTAGAAGTACAAATAACTACATTATGGCTTAAATAGATTTTCTTGGGGCTGCCCTGGGAACCAAAGCACCTGAATTCTGAATTATATTGCTGACTGACAAATGAACTTTTGTAACACACCTTTTTAGTCAGTTCTGGACTTCTAGTATCCACAAAGCTCCATGCTGGGTTTACAGAGCTTATGCAGGAGAGTTGAACCTAAGTATTATCCTGCACATGACACCATGAACTCTCTTTCGGAGCTGCTCAAAGCTTCTTCTCTTCCTGAGGTTTTCAGAGCTAGGATTAAAGTCTGCTTTTTCAGAGATTATTGGTGCAGCCCAGCTCTTACCTGCAGGGGACAAGTGCACTTGCTTGAACTCTGGGATTAATGTTGCATCATGCCTGAGTGCCACTCACTTTGGTGAGGTGCTGTCAAGAGGGAGATACAACAATGTCTCAGGAATGTTCCCTGCCCCTCTCATCCAAGAAGCACTGATAAGGAGGTCAGCCACTTGATTTGCCAAAGGAAAGGTCATTGGACTGCAAGGGTGGAGATAAGGAAAGCACTGGGCTAGTCTTGTAATTGGTTTCCCTGCCTCAAGTCTCTCCACTCTAATGCCCCACATAACCACCAAAAGCACAGGTCAGATGATTGCACTCACTTATTCGATATAAACTCAATGGAGTTCCCTACCATAAAATCATAGATGGATCATTATAAAGGACCTCAAGGGCCATTGCATCCAGCTCACAAGATTTAAAGATGAAGAAGTAAACCCCAAGAAGGTTAAGTTATTTGCTCAAGGTCACACAGGTAAATAAGTGGGTTGGATGCATGATTTGAATCTAGGTCCTGGCCCCACCCTACCACCTCCAGAGGATGGTAACATCTGTTGATAGACATTATTTAAGAAACATTTATCAGGGGCAGCTAGGCAGAGCAGTGGATAAAGCATCAGCCCTGGATTCAGGAGGACCTGAGTTCAAATCTGGCCTCAGACACTTGACACTTACTAGCTGTGTGACCCTGGGCAAGTCACTTAACCCACATTGCCCCGCAAAAAAAAAAAAAAGAAAGAAAAGAAAAGAAAAAAAAGAAACATTTATCAGAGATTCTTTGAGGTATTCAAACTAAGAGCCCACAGTCATGGGTCAGACACAAAAGTTTCATACCTATAATACTAAATTAAACTTAGAGTAGATAGAATAAAAGAGCATAATCTCTCTGCATCTCAGTTCCCCTCATCAGTAAAAACGAGAACTTTATGATCTCTAAAGTTGCTAAGAGATCTAAAATTACATTCTACTTTATTCTGCTGTGGAAAGTTCTGACAATTACCATTTCATACTAATTATTTTTTCCCCCTTTTTGGAGGCAGTTGCTTAAGTGACTTGTCCAAGGTCACACAGTTAAGTGTCTGAGGCCAGATTTGAACTCAAGTCCTCCTGACTCCAGAACCAGCACTCTATTCATTGTACCACCTAGTTGTCCCTATGTCAGGCTAATTCATATCCATCTATTTTCAACCTTTTGCAGCTGTACAGTATATCAGGTCTTACTGGTCAGAAGATAGTAATAATTCATATCTTTATAGCAGTTAGTCAAAAACACTGATTTAGTGCTTACTATTTTCCAAGTACTATGCTAAGTGTGAAGATACAAAGAAAGGCAAAAATAATATCCTCTCTCAAAGTTCTCACAGTTGGAAATGACAACATGCAAACAACAATGTACAAAAATAGTTATATAAAAGATAAATTTGAAAAAAATCAACAGAGGGGAGTCACTAGAATTAAGCACTTTGAATTTAACAAAATATTTAGATCATAGCCACTACATGAAATAGATGTTACAAATGTCATTATACCCATCTCACAGATAAAGAAACTGAGATTTGGTGATTTTGCCTTGGTCAAACACCTTAACAATCAGAGCCAGGCAGGGTTAGAAATCATGATCTCAGACAGAGCGAAAACAAAACTAGACTTAATAAATAATCAAGGAAACTACATTTTGCTTAAAGATACCATAGACATTGAAGTGATATCAATACTAAACATAAATGCACCAGATGGTATAGCATACAAATTTTTAAAAGTTAAATGAATTACAGGAAGACATAGGTAGTAAATCTATACTAGGGGAGGACCTCAATATACCTCTCTCAAAATTAGATAAATCTAACCATAAAATTAATAAGAAAGACATTCAGAAAATGAATACAATTTCACAAAAGCTAGATTTGATTGATCTCTAGAGATAATTGAATGGGAACAGAAAAGAGTATATCTTTTTCTCTGCCATACATTAACATTACCTTCACAAAAATTCATCATATATTAGGGCACAAAAACTTCACATACAAATGTAGAAAAGTAGAAATATTAAATGCACCCTTTTTGGACTATAATGCAATTAAAATTATGTTCACTAAAGAGCCTTGGAAGCACAGATTAAAAATCCATTGTAAAGGGGGCAGCTAGGTGGCTCAGTGGATATAACACTGGCCATGGATTCAGGAGGATCTGAGTTCAAATCCAGCCTCAGAAGCTTGACACTTACTAGCTGTGTAACCCTGGGCAAATCATTTAACCCTCATTGCCCCACACACAAAAAAATTCATTGTAAAGTAAATAATCTAATCCTCAAGAATGAGTGGGTCAAAGATCAAATAATAAAATCAATCAATAATTTTATTAAAGAAAAGGAGTCATGAGACAACATACCATAATTTGTGGGATGAAGTCAAAGCATGATTGATATGAATTCTTACATCAATAAAAGAATGAGCTGATTAATGAAGTAGACATGCAACTGGGAGAAAGGATTATTAAATAGTTAATTGTTAAAAATGGGAAGACCCAGAATTTTTTCCCTTTCTCATTTGGAGATTAGGTCAAAATTTAGTTCTCTGAAGGGCAAGGTAGATGGCAAGATGAAATCTTGGAGTTGTTGCTGCATTCAAGTAGAGAACCTTACAAAGAATTTAATCTAAGATGAATTGTGTTCTGATCCTGAAGGCTAGATTGCCCTAGGCTGGGGGTTATCTTGCTTGAGATAGGGGCAGCTAGGTGGCGAAGTGGATAGAGCACCAGCCCTGGATTCAGGAGGACCTGAGTTCAAATCTGGCCTCAGACACTTAACACTTACTAGCTGTGTGACTCTGGGCAAGTCACTTAACCCCAATTGCCTCACCAAAAAAAAAAAAAAGGAATGTTAAAAAAAAAATTTAACTATCTTGCTTGAGATAGTTTCTCTTTGTCTATGAGTGACATATTCAGTCATATCCCCCAGCCCTTCACTAGAATAGGTATATTTTTCATTACAATATTAAATATTCATTCTCTCATTACTTGTTAACCAATCAGAGTCTATTGCCTTCTTCAGGAACTCCCACTCTTCCAAGGGCATAGAAACATTGAGTGGGTGCCATGAGGGGTCCTTGGCATTTGAGAGTACCACTGACCCCTTTTATTAATTACTGCTAGCATGATTAATCAAATGACTACTTGTCCAGAAACCATGCCATTTGAACTTTTTATATGTCACTGTGAGAAAATAATGGGATTTGGCAGATACTCAAAGGCCCCACCTGGAGATTAATCTAAACTGATTGAATTAAATGAGAGTGATTGACTGCTAATTAGCCTACTTCAAGTTAATTAGATTGTAACCACATCTGGCTTGCCCTTAAGAAGGTATTGTTTTGAGAAGCTAAGGACTTTGAACTCAACTGGAGACCACCTTCAAGTCCAGTGAACCAATAGATTTGGATGACGCTAACCAATCAGCTTAAAGCAGTGTGGAAGGACTACCTCTGCTCCAGACCTATAAAAAGCTTCCACACTCAGTTTGCTGGGGAGTTCATGGTTGAAGCAGGCTCATGGTGGAGGACTTGAGGAAGAACCTGGCCAGACAGAAACTCTAGGCTTGATAGGCCTTTTCTTAATTTTCTGAACTCCACAGGAATACCTGGTATGCTTTAATAAATGCATAATGCCCAAAGACTGGTGCTAAAGCTTCTAATTTAAGGTGACCACACATTTAGATTTTTATTATTATTATTATTTTTTTTAGTGAGGCAATTGGGGTTAAGTGACTTGCCCAGGGTCACACAGCTAGTAAGTGTTAAGTGTCTGAGACTGGATTTGAACTCAGGTACTCCTGACTGCAGGGCTGGTGCTCTATCCACTGTGCCACCTAGCTGCCCCTCACATTTAGATTTTTAAACAACACATCACATAACAACAACAACAAAACCCTAAAAAAATAACAAATTAAAAATTTCTAATTAAACACTCAAATAGAAATACTGAAATCAAAGGAGAATTTAATAAAATTAAAATTTTTTAAATTGAACTGATAAAACTAGAAGATGGTTTTATGAAAAAATAGATAAATTGTTAGTTAATTTTATTTTTAAAAAGAAATAAAACCAGGGCAGCAGTGGCTAGAGCACTGGCCCTGGAGTCAGGAGTACCTGAGTTCAAATCCAGTCTCAGACACTTAACACTTACTAGCTGTGTGACCCTGGGCAAGTCACTTAACCCCAATTGCCTCACTAAAAAAGAAGAAGAAAGAAGAAGAAGAAGAAATAAAATCAAACTATCAGCATCAAAAATGAAAAGGGTAAATGCACAACCAATGAAGATAAAATGAAAGCAATTATTAAGAGCTATTTTGCCCAATGTTATGCAAACAAAACTGGCAATCTAAATGAAATGGATGCATATTTACAAAGACATAAACTGCCCAGATTAACAGAAAAAGAAATTGAATAGTTAAATAACTCTGTTTTAGAAAAAAGAAATTGAAGAAACCATAAATGTGCTCTCTAAGAAAAAATCCTCAGGACCAGATGGATTTACAAGTGAGCTCTGCCAAACATTTAAAGAACATTTAATTCCAATGTTATATAAACTATTTGGAAAAAACCATAAAGAATGCTACCAAATTCCTTCTATGACATAAAAATATGGTTTTGAGACCCAAGCTTGAGAGATCAAAAACAGAAAAAGAAAACTATAAACCAATTTTCATAATAAATATTGAAACAAAAAATTTAAATAAAATACTACAAGTAGACTACAGCAACATATCACAAAACTCATACACTATGACCAGGTAGAATTTATACCAAGAAGGCAGGGTTGGTTCAACATTAGGAAAACTATAAGCAAAATTGACCATATCCATAACAAAAATAACAAAAGCCATATGAATATATCAATAGAGGTAGAAAAAGCTTTTGAAAAATATAACACTCATTCTTATTAAAAACATTAGGAAACATAAGAATAAATGGAACTTTTCTTAAAATAGTAAGTAGTATCTATCTAAAACTGAAAGCAATGGGATCTGTAATGGGGATAAAGCAGAAGCCATCCAAATTAGACTGGGGTGAAGTAATGCTTTCCATTATTGTTCAATAGCCTACTGGAAATGCTAGTTATAGCAGTAAGAAAAGAAAAAGCAATCGAGGGAATAAGAATAGACAATGAGGAAACAAAATTATCTCTCTTTGCAGATGATATAATAGTATGTGTACTTAGAGAACCCGAAAGAATCAACTAAAAAAATTAGGCAATACAATTAACAATTTTAGTAAAATTGCAGGATACAAAATAAAGTCACATAGATCATCAGCATTTCTATATATTACCAACAAAATCCAGCAGGAGAAGATAGAAAGAAAAATTCCATTTAAAATGACTGCAGACACTATAAAATGCTTGGGCATCTACCTGCCAAGAAACCATATAAATACAATTACAAAACACTTTTCACACAAATAAAGACAGATTTAAACAATTAAACAATTAAAATTAATTAAATTTAAAAATTTAAACAATTAAAAATTAAACTATTAGTTTCTCATAGGTAGGCTGAGCCAATATAATAAAAATTACAATACTTCCCAAATTAATGTATTTATTCAGTGCCATATGAATCAAACTACCAAAGAATTATTTTATGAAGCTAGAAAAAATAACAAAAAATTTCCTTTGGAAGAGAAAAATGTCAAGAATATCAAGGGAATCAATGAAAAAAATGTGAAGGAAAGCAGACTGACAGCACCAGATTTCAAACCATATTCGTGGTCAGTCATTTCAGTTATGTCTAACTCTAGGATAACTCCATTTGGGGTTTTCCTACCAAAGATACTGAAGTACTTTGCCATTTCCTTCCCCAACTTATTTTACAGATGAGGAACTAAGGCAAATAGGGTTAAGTGACTTGCCCAGGACCACATGGCTAATGTCTGAGGCCAGATTTGAATTCAGGAAGATTAGTCTTCTTGACTCCAGGTCTGGCCCTCCAGGTACACCACCTAGCTACCCTCAAACTATATTACAAAGCAATAAGCATGAAAATCATCTGATACTGGCTAAGAAAGAGTGGTAGATCAGTGGAATATATTAGGTACACAATATACATAAGTAAGCTATTATAATAACCTAGTGTTTGATAAACCCAAAGATCCCAGCCATGTGGGCAAGAACTCACTATTAAACTAAAACTGCTGGGAAAACTAGAAAGCAATCTGGCTGAAACTAGTCATAGACTGACATCTCCCACATAAGAAAAGATAATTTAGGCATAAAGGGAATGGGAAAAAATGATCTGTCAGAAGTATGGATAAGGGAAGAATTTATGATGAGGCATAAGATAGAGATTATCACAGGAAAGTAAAATGCAAAAAAGTAAAAATATGATTTCATCAAATTAAAAAGTTTTAATGCAAACAAAACCAATGTAGCTGAAGTTAGAAGAAAAGCAGAAAATGGGAGAATTATAGCAATTTTCTCAGATTAAGGTAAAATATTTCAACTAAACATGAAGTGAACCAAATGTATAAAAATAGAATCCATTCCTCGATTGATAAATGGTCAAAAGATATGAAGTCAGTTTTCAGAAGAAGAAATCAAAGCCATCAATAGTCACCTGAAAACAATGCTCTAAATTACTCAATGAGAGAAATGAAAATTAAAACAACTGAGATACCACCTCATACCTATCATATTAATTCACATGACTGAAAAGGAAAATTACAAATGCCGGAGGAGATGTGGAAAAATTGAGACACTAATGCACTGTTGGTGGAGTTATGAAATGATCCATCCACTTTGGAGAACAATTTGGAACTATGCCCAATAGGCTATGATTGTACAATCCTTTTGTACAAGCATTAGAACTAGTAGGTCTGTACCTCCAAAGAGATCAAAGAAAAAGAAAAAGGATACATATGCACACAATATTTATAGCAGCTATTTTGTGGTGGCAAAGAATTGGAAATTGAGGGAATGCCCATCAATTGGGGGATGGCTGAACATGTTGTGATATATGATTATCATGGAATACCATTGTGCTGCAAGAAATTATGAAGGGGGTTGTTTCAGAAAAACCTGGAAAGATTTATATGGACAGATGCAAAATGAAGTGAGCAAAACCAAGAGAACATTGCACATAGTAACACCAATATAGTAATGATGATGAACTGTGAAAGATTTAACTATTCTGATTAATACAATGATCCATGACTATTTCAAAGGACTCATGAAATAGGTCTTGCTGTCCACCAATGAAAAATGCTATCCACCTACAAAGAGAAAACTGATGAACTCTGAGTTCAAATTGAAGCATATTTTTTCACCTCATTTTTCTTTATTTTTAAGAAAAAACATGGATGATATGGAAATAGGTTTTGTATAACTTTGCATGCAAAATGGGTATTGTATTTCTTGCCTTTTCAAAGCGTGAAGGAAGGACTTGAGAGAGATAATTTGGAATTGAAAATAATTTTTAAAAAACCAGAGCTAAGATTTGTATCCAGGTGTAGTGACTCTAAATCTGTGCTGTTCTTTTAAATCATACCTTCTTTTAAATGTACCTTTGATGCGAGACATCAGGAAGAAACGTTCTCATACCACACAGAAGTAAAATGAAACAAAATGTGTAGTATAGATAGTGATTATTGGGCATGTCCAATGAGATAGATATGGGTGAATGGATGAATGAGAAAGAGATATTGATAGGTAGATAAGAATGGATCAATGGATAAATAAATATGGATAGATAGATGGATGAATTCATAGATAGATGAATAGATTAGATAAACAAACAAATAAGTAGATGACATATTAAGTGCTTCCTATGGTCAGTATTGGGGATATAAATACAAGTAAGCAAGATAGATCCTTCCCTGAGAGAGGTTATATCCTATTAGAGGTAGAAATACATAAAAGGAATGATAAAAATGGGGATCAAGGGAAAACTTCCCAGGGATATAGTGAAGAGATATATGGGAAATATTGTAGAGTCATGAGTCCTAGCAAAATAAGGGGAAGGCTCATTTATCAGAGCCAGGGAATCTAGCAGCATAACCCAAGTTTAAATATTGGGAAAGTCCCTTCTCCATTGTGGGCTTCAGATTTCAAAATAAACTAAGAAAGCTGGATCAGATGACCTCTGAGAAGCTTCCCCCTAGATCAGAGACAAGGAATATAGTCACAGATACTCACTCTCAAATGAAGTAGAACCTGAATGCTCTACAGGTAATTTTCATCAAGGGCCAAATGCAAGAACCTCAGGAAGTCAACTTGTTCCTCATTTGAGAATAGAAAAGTCCCAAGGGGAAAGGAGGTAAATCCCCTGAGTATCATTTGGAGACAGTAATTAATTTGAAGGCCATTCATTCATGTTACATAAATAAATCCAAATCCGGTAAACATGTATTAAGTACCTACTATGTTCCAGGAATTGTGCTATGTGCTGGGGATATAATTAATAAAAAGAAAGATAGTCCTTGTCCTCAAGGAGCTTACAATCTAATAGGGGGAGACCACACACAGAAGGTAGTAGGAGAGGGGCATGGGAAGACCAAATGACATATTGTTCCATGGAGTTGGAAACAGGTCGAGCAGCAGATACTGAGTGGGGTGATCCAAACAGTCCAATTTCTACTCTCTATAATGGAAGGCGTAGGGAGGGGTTTGGTACTCCATTCTCTAATCTATATGCAAGGCACAAAGAAAATTAGAGAAAAGCCAATAATAGAATGGTTAATATTGATAACTTACATTAGTTTTGATGTACTTTGTTCTCAAAAATGCTTTCACATGTACACTACTTCACTTAATCCTCACAATGGTCAAGAGAGGTATTATTAGTTCTGAACCACTGAAAGATGACTTGGGTGAGATCACGTTATTGTTCAGTCATGTATGACTCTTTGTGACCCCATTTAGGGTTTTCTTGGCACCGATACTGGAGTGGTTTGCCTTTTCCTTCTCCCATTCATTTTACAGATGAGGAAAGTGAGGCAAACAGGATTAAATGACTTGTCCAATATCACACAGCTAGTAAGTGTCTGAGGCCAGATTTGAACTCAGAAAGATGAGTCTTCCTGATTCCAGGCCTGGTACTCTATCCATTGTGCCACCTTGCTGCCCCAAATGAGATCATAATAGTAACTTATTGGTAGAAGCAGGTCTGGAACCTGGGTCTCAGTTCTTAATACAGTAAACTTTCTGCTATACTATATTGTATCATGCTATGCTATGCTATGCTATGCTATGCTATGCTATGCTATGCTATGCTATGCTATGCTATGCTATGCTATGCTATGCTATGCTATGCTATGCTATGCTGTGCTATGCTGTGCTATGCTATGCTATACAATGCCACTCCATGCCACACCCTGCCCTACCATGCTATACCATACAATACCATATCATATCATACCATACCATACCATATTTACTACTTTCTGGCTCTCTGTGGTTCCACAAATAGCACAACAAATTCCTGATTTACCAGTTCCCATCTTTCAACTCTGACACCTTCTCAGGCCTCAGGTGGAAATGTACTTCAAAAGAAGATTTATGGGCCAAGGATAGAGGACATTCTTTAGCCATAGTTCACTTTAGGAAGGCTCAGATTAAAGTAAATAAACCTTATATGAAGGGCATTATCATCCATTAGTTAACCAATTTGTTTTGGGTCAATAACTCTTTTTTGCCTAGGTTCACAGGGTAATGAGATCAATTAGCAAATTAGGCCTCCATTTCCAATTTCATCTAATTTAGCACACATTTACTGAGCACCTATTATGTGCAACATACTAGGTTGGATTGAGGAAACAGATACAAATATGTGAAAACAACAGTCCCTACTTTTAAAAATTTCTAAGTAAAATAAGGGGGAAAAGAAGTTTATGAAAATTACTGTGATGGATATTTGTGCAAAAGAGAGGTATAGTTAGAGGTATGCTGGTAAATGTTTAACAACTGACTCTCAAAAAAAAAATGTAGACATGACATACCCAACTTTAATTTTCATCATTAACATTTTTCCATTGCTTTGTTAAGCCTGGATAAAGGCATGAACTGTAATGTTTGCCAGTGCTCACAATGAAAATTTAACAGTTTAGGCTGAGCTGGTAATAAATTGTAAAAATGATAATTCCACCTAAGTTAATTTCCTTACTCAGTTCCATACCAATCAAACTACCAAAGAATTTTATAGAGTTAGAAAAAATCATAAAATTCATCTGGAAGAATAAAAGTTCAAGAATGTCAAGGCAATCAGTGAAAAAAAATGTGAAGAAAGGGCAGTCTAGCAGTACCAGATTTCAAACCATATTAAAAAGTGGTAATCATGAAAACAATCTGTTACTGGCTAAGAAATAAAATGGTGGATTAGTGGGATAGATTGGGTTACACAATATGGAGTAGTAAATGAACGTAATAAGTTCATGTTTACTAAACCCAAAGAAGTTTTGGGGGTAAGAACTTGCCATTTGACAAAAATTGCTGGGAAAACTAGAAAGCAGTTTGACAGAAACTAGGCATAAACCAACATCTCACACCAAGATAAGGTAAAAATGAATAAAGGATTCAGACATAAAGTGTAATAACATTAAGTAAATTAGAAGAGTTTGGAAAAATGTACTTGTCAGATCTAAGAATAAGGGAAGAGTTTATGACCAAACAAGACAGAAAGGATCATGGGAAGGAAAGTGATTATATGAAATTAAAAAGGTTTTGTACAAACAAAACCAATGCAGTCAAAATTAGAAGGAAAACAGGAAACTGGAAAAATATTATGACAAGTTTTTCTGATAAAGGGCTGGTTTCTCAAATACATCGGGAACTTAGTCAAATTTACAAAAATATATGCTATTTCCCAATTAATAAATGGTTAAAGAATGTGAACAGGTAGTTTCCAAGAGATAAAAACTATCAATAGTCACATGAAAAATTCTCTAAATCACTATTTGTTTAAAATTATGTAAAACATTACCATATTAGTAATTTTGTACAAGAAAACTTAAATAAAAGAAAAAAATGAAAGAAAGTGAAAAAAAGCACGCTTCAGTCTGTGTTCCATCAATATCAGTTCTTTCTTTGGAGGTGTATTGTATGTTTCTTCAATAGTCCTTTGGAATTGTCTTGGATCATTGTATTGTTGAGAATAGTTAAGTCATTCACAATTCTTCACTGAACAATATTTCTGTCTCTGAGCACAATGTTCTCTTGATTCTGCTCACTTCACTATACATCAGTTCCTATAAGTCTTTCCAGACCTTTCTGAAATCATCCTGCTTGTCATTCCTTATAGAACAATAATATTCTATCACCATTATATAGCACAGTCTAAATCACTATTGATTAGAGAAATAAAAATGAAAATAACTTTGATACCACCTCATACTTTGATTAATATGACTAATATTGACTAATAGGATGGAAAAGGAAAATGGCAAAGGCTGGAGGGGATGTGAGGGAAAAGGGACACATGTTCTGTTGGGGAAGCTATGAACTAGTCCATTAATTCTAGAGGACAATTTGGAACTAAATCTAAAGGCCTATAAAACTGTGCATATCCTTTGACCCAGCAATAATGCTACTAGATCTTTGACTTGAGTTAAACAAAGGTGGATCCTGCCTCCTGCGCATTTTCTATCTATGATCTTCTTTTCAATTATTATTCTCTTTCCATTTTTTCTATGGGACTACAACTGAGAAGAACACTTCCATTGCTCCCCAAAGAAGCAATTCTTATAGCCTAAGCAGTTCTACCCAGCTGCCTCTTCCCTATCCTTAGCTTATTTTTTTTTCTTTGACTGAAGGTCTCCCGTTTCTGTCTTCCTTTCCTCCATTGTCTCTGCCACTGTCCCTCTGGACCAGTAAGCATCATCAGGATTGAAAAAGGAAGACCTCTTACCCCAATAATCACCAGCACTATGTCCCAAATAGCACCTAGCACAGTACTGGCCAGCCTAGCCAAGAAGAACTAGAGTTCCTCGGTGATGTTAACAGAAGTCTGCAAACATTTTCTTTTAAAAGTGTAGTTCATTTTATGCTGGTTGGAACACATGGATCTCTACATTATTCATTCAGTGATTGATTGTGATATGATTTTATGTTTTGGGATCGACATAATATTACTCGTAATCACAGTAACAATGAAATGGCACTTGGCAATGTCCCCCCCCCCACTTGCTTGGAGGGCAGAAATCTCTGTACCAGACCTCATATGGTCTTACCTGGGCCCCCTGGCCTAACACATTGAGAATTATCTATACAGATACTAAAGAAAGAGCACTGCCTCACCAAGAGAAAAATCTGTTTTTTAGCATGTAAAAGATAATAGGACCATAGGTTTCAAACTGGAAGGGGCCTTATGAACCATCTGATCCAACCCCTTCATTTTATACTTGAGACCCCAAAAGTTAAGCAGCATGCCCAAGGTTACTCAACTATTAAGTAGCAGAGCTGAGATTCTAATCCAGGTCCTCCATAGTTCTTTCCTCCAGGTCTGAGTTAAGGGATTTGCATTTTACAGGTGGCAGCTCCTTAAATTCCTGGAGGGAAGCAAGCAGGTGATTCCATTGAGGGTAGATGTAACTTGGAAACAGGAAATTGCTTATCCTGAGTCAGTCCCCTCTCTTAATCTCATTCAGAACAATCTGATTAATCTAAGAAAGATAACACTCGAGACCCACCCAGATCCAAGAAACCTTGGTGAAGACAAATAAACACATGCCAAACAAGACTTCAGTAGCAGTCTCTCTGAGCCAGGCTTAGCTGAGAGAAGAGGAAAAGAAAAATCCCAGAACTGGGTTCCTCGAATCTGTGGTAGAATATCCATAAAGAAAGTAGCAGATGCCTCCAAAGAAGTTCAGACCAACCACAGTCCTTCAAACAGAAGAACTCCAGTAGCAAAATAAGGACTGACTCACCACATTCCTTAATCCCTTAGTCGGAACTCTGTCTACACAGTGAAGATACTATTCCATCTAATGTAAATTCAATAAACATTCAATCAAAAAAATTAATCAAATTCAATAAATATTTATTAAGTCCCTGTTATGCTCAAGATGCCACTTGAGACATGGGTATTTCAAAGGTAAATATGACATAACCTTGCTTTGGGGAAATTTGCAATCTAATGGGCATGGGGAGAGGGAAAGAAGGAAGGAAGGAAGGAAGCATTTATTAAGCAGTAACTATATGCATAGCACTATCCTAAGTGCTTGGATACAAACAGAAAAGTAAGACAATCCTTGTTCTCATAGAGGGCATGTTCTTACAGGGGAGAAAACTCATATGGAAGGTTTCAGGTGCAAGTCAGAAGGAAATGTCCCATGGTCCTCAGGCACCATACAAAGGGACCAGCAGAGCAAATTTTAATGCCTCTTCTTTAATACTATTTCCTTAATGAAAAAGAAGGAGAAGGATATATGACTGATAAAAGAATAGGATAAGTACAAAGGAGAGGTCTAAGCAAAAATGCTATGAGAAATTTGTGGAAGAAGAACTTACTTGACTTGCAGAATAGATTTAATGAAAGAGACTGAATTAAAGGGAGGGACTGTATTCTTAGGCTTGTTTCATAATTGTAAACAGTTTTGGTTTAATGTTGAATATATTTGCTGGCTAATCTTGGGCAATACTTTTTGTTTTGTTTTGTTTTGTTTTTTTTAGTGAGGCAATTGGGGTTAAGTGACTTGCCCAGGGTCACACAGCTAGTAAGTGTTAAGTGTCTGAGGCCGGATTTGAACTCAGGTACTCCTGACTCCAGGGCCGGTGCTCTATCCACTGCGCCATCTAGCTGTTGGGCAATACTTTTAATTTCAGTTCATAGAGGGGGCAAGGGTAATCCATCCAAGACATGGGAGATGGTAAGAACAAAGGTGCTGAGACAAGACAGGAGAGGTGGATAAAAATGGTGGATAAATTAAAGATCAATTGTTTGTCTGAAACACAGAGTCCATGAAGTGAGTAGTATGAAATAAGATATTGGGCAGAGATGCAACAAAGAGGTCATACAGTCCAAATTGCTCATTTTACCAATGAGGAAGCCTAGGTTCTAGAAAGGTAAGAGACTTACCCAAGGTCATGGAGGTAGTAATAATCTTAGGTAGTGTTGGTACCTAGATCTTTTCACCCTAGAGTCAATGCTCTTACCATAGTACTGAACCACATTATAGAGGGTCTTGAAAGCCAAGATCAGAATAATTATGTACTTTATTCACAAGGCAATGGAGGGGCAGGTAGGTGGCTTAGTGGCCCTGGAGTCAGGAGGACCTGAGTTCAAATCCGGACTCAGACACTTAACACTTACTGGCTGTGTGACCCTGGACAAGTCACTTAACCCTCATTGCCCTGCCCCCCCCCAAAGGCCAATACTGAGGTTCAAATCCCAACCTTCCTACTTACTATTTGTGTGATCTTGGGCAAATTACTTAGTCTCTCTGAGTCTCAGTGCCCTCATCTATCAAATAAAGGAGTTGGATTACATGACTTCTAAGGTGAGCCAGTTTTATGCTTGGAACCTGAAGAAGAGAATGGGGCATTTCAGTGATTATTTATAATATCCTTCAAGGATCAGCTCTTGTCCCATGACCTCCATGAGGCCTTATTTTTTTTTTGGAAAAAATATTTCCCCCCAATTACATGTTGACACATTTTTTAAAAAACATTTGATTATTTTTGAGTTCCAAATTCTACCTCTCCCTCCCTCCCCTCATCTCTCCCTGAGACAGTAAGAAATCTGATATAGGTTATACATGTGCGGTCATGTAAAACATTTCCACATTAGTCATTATGTACAAGAAGACTCAAAAAGAAAGACAGAAAGGAAGGAAGGAGAGAAAGAAGAAAGAAGAGAGAGAGAGAGAGAGAGAGAGAGAGAGAAATAGCATGCTTCAGTCTGTATTCAGACAATATCAGTTCCTTTTCTGGAGGTGGATAGCAGGCTTCATAATGAGTCCTTTGGGATTGTGCTGGATTATTGTATTGATGAGAATAGAGCTATCTAAGACACTCACAGTTCTTCATCATACAATTTTGCTGTTCCTGTGCACAATGGTCTCCTGGTTCTGCTCACTTTACTTTGCTTCAGTTCTTGTCTTTCTGGGTTTTCATGAAGCCTTCTTTAACTATTTTGTCCACATGAATCTCTCTCAGTATTGAACTCTCTAATAAGCATAATACCCAATCCTTAATTCTATTCTGCTTTCCATTATTCTGTTTGGCATGTATTCTTCTTGTCTCCCTGATTCCCTAGTATCCCTTGTTTTCCAAAACTGACTAAAATGTTACTACTGTACTCTATAAAAGACAGCTATTAGCTATGCTGATGTGCAGTGATAAGCACAATAATTGTTTATAATTGCAAGGTCCTAGAGGGGAAGGATTATGTTCTTAGACTTCTTTCATAATCTTTACAGTTTTATTTGAGTGCCAAGCATATTTGCTGGGTGACCTTGGGCAAGTCTTTTGATCTTTGCTGGCTCCTATTTCCTCATCTGTAAAATAAGAGGTGTGGACTACTAGATGATATCTAAGGCCTACCTCATCTCTAAAATTCTTTAATTCCATGATTTTAGTAGGCACCTCACAAATGTTTGTTGAATTAAGTTAACTGCCCCCCAAGTGACCTGGTCATGAAAACTCTGGGAATCTGGACTCCACAGGGATCATACCAAAGCCAGAGGCAGATTTTCCTTGGGCGTGGAAATCTTAACATCACCTGTACTCACTGGCTGATGGTAATTAACCTGAAGGTCTGTTCCTGCCACTCAAAAATCCAGAGATACCTTAATTTGGCCACAGGAAAAGGATGATGGAAAGCATGATGTCTCCCCTCCTCCTCCAATGGGACAAGGGTCAGAAAGAATCAGGGCATCAGGGAAGAGGAAGGTAACTGCCTCTTCTTCTCTGGGCTTCAGTGAGCTTTGGTTTGAATAGAATTCTAAGGGTTGCTGCTGATTCACAAGTCATTTACATCTGGGACCTGTGAGGAAGTGCGCTCACTATTCAGGCAGACTCCATTCCACCCCTCACTCACCCCTAAGCCCTCCCCCTCCCCAAGCTCTGAGAACAAAGCTAACTTTCTCATTTCCCCTACTCACCTCTGAGTCCCATTCAAACTCAAATGTATTTATTCTTCATTTCATGTATTGCTCATATCATCAACATCATAATTAACATATCTCTTTAAGTGTAGCAAAGTGCTTTACATTCATTATTTCATTGGATCCTTACAAAAGGTAAGTAATAAAGGTATTATTAACTTCATTTTATGAAAGAAACTGGTAAACTGAGGCACAACTCCCAGTCTGCTGCAAACAAGGAAGGCCATTTTATTACACTCTTGCAAGAAATGGCACACACTTCCAAGGAAGTTGTGCAAAACACGAGTTTATATAGGTCCCTAAATTCAAAGATTCCTTCCCCCATTTCGCCTATCTGGCTACTCTGGATGCACATTCTCCACAACACTTCTAAACTTGTACCCCCACACGTGGGATGGCCTCTGGATGGGGATTTCATGGTTCTCTTGTTCTCTAACTTTAGATAACTAACTGCTAGCTCAACAGGAAAGGAAGGGAATGGTGGGGAGGGGGAGAAGAAACCCCCAGGACTTGAATAATGTATCCTGCCTACTGAAGAGGACACAATTAATTCTCATATTATATATGGGGAAATGGAGGTTCAGAAAAGGGAAGTGACAAGATCACATAGCTGGTATGTTATAAGAAGCATTCAAATCCAGGTTTATCCTGACTACTGCAAATCTATGACTCTTCCCACTATGTGATATTTTTTCCTATTTGATCATAATCAAATTGGGCACTTGCTATGTGAAATAATAATAGGTAGCATTTATATACTGCCTTGAGGTTTATAAAACATTTGCATGTGTTATCTCATTTGATCCTCAACTGTATGAGGTAAGTGCTATTATTGCCCCCACTTTATAAGTCAGGAAAATGAGACTGGAAGAGGTTAGGTGATTTGTCTAGGTCATACAGCTAGTAAGCATCTGAGACAGGATTTTGAATCTGGGTCTTCCTGACTCCAAGTCCATCATTCTACCCACTGTGTTGCCTAGCTACCTCACTGCCTTAGAAAGTTCTGTTAGGGAAAATATTAAGGATTCAAAACAGTTGAAGTCATTGACACTATAGAAGAGAGTCATTAGCTGTGCTGATGTGTAGTGATAAGCACAGCAAGTAAAATAATGCTAGAATCCTTGTTCAGGAGTCTAAGAGAGGTTGATTTCAGTTCACTCTGAAGAAGACTTACCTAATAGTTTGAGCTATCCCAAATTGAATAGAATACCTCATAAGACAGCAAGTTCTCTGCCACTGAAGGGTATCAGTTAAAAACTTCATGGCCACTTTTGTAGTTATGTTCTAGAGGAGATTAATGCTCAGATATAGTTTGGACTAAGTGTGCTCTGAAGTCTCATCTCTGATATTTTATAATTGTATGAAAACAAGATCATTACCAGGCACCTTTAAGAGTGAGGTTGGGCAATTTGGTTTGGAGGATTAAGAAGCCAGAGCAGAATTTACAGCACTTGTTATCTTTGTGAAGGAACATGTTTATACACTTGTAAGAATGTTTTCAAATGACCCTAAATATCCCTACACAAATGGGCAAGCCTTGTCCATTGATTCTGGGGCATATAAGCTATTTTCCCACACAGTATCAGCACAAGCGTTCTTGTTTTTTTGTTTTTGGGGGTTTTTTTTGCAGGGCAATGGGGGTTAAGTGACTTGCCTAGGGTCACACAGTTAGTGAGGACCTGAGTTCAAATGTCTGAGGCCATATTTGAACTCAGGTCCTCCTGAATCCAAGGCTGGTGCTTTATCCACTGCACCACCTAGCTGCTCCCCACAAGCCTTGTTTTTTTGTTTTGTTTTGTTTTTAGTGAGGCAATTGGGGTTAAGTGACTTGCCCAAGGTCACACAGCTAGTAAGCGTTAAGTGTCTGAGGCCATATTTGAACTCAGGTACTCCTGACTCCAGGGCTGGTGCTCTATCCACTGAGCCATCTAGCTGCCCCCACAAGCCTTGTTTTAATGCTGTTCTCATAATTTAATGGATTCGAGACCTTCTTGATCATGGACTCCCAACAATAAAAAAAAGTTTAAGCGTGCACGTCTAATATATGGGAAGCCAAGCTATAGACATGCACTACTGCATTAAAAAGTTATGTATGTTATAAAACATACCAAAAATAGAAATGTTTTAAAGGATGATATAAAGATGAATTCCTATTTAATCCTAGAGATAATAAAGAAAGAGCTTAAAGAGTTTATTGAGTAGAGGAGTATCATGATCAGACCTATGTTTTAGGAAAATCGCTTTGGTCATTGTGTAGAGGATGGCACAGAGTGGGGAGGAGTCGAGACAAAGAGACCAATTAGGAGGCCATTGCAATGATCCAGGCAAGAAGTGATGAGGGCCTGAACTAAGTTAGTGGCTGTGTGAATAACAAGAAAGGGGATAAATATAAATGATGTGCATGTTGGAAATGATAAGATTTGGCAAATGATTGGATATTTGAGGAACCGAGGACAGCAATAAGGTTGTGAACCTAGGTGATTAGAAGGAGAGAGGTTCCTTGACAGAAATTGGGAAGGTTGGAAGAGAGATAGGTTTGGGAAGAAAGAAGTGATGAGAACTGTCATGTAGATCATAATTGGTCCATTTTCACTCATTCTGTGTCACTTATACTATAGCACTGAAAATGAAAAGGACAGGGGGCTTTTATTGAATCAGTCAGTCAATAAACATTTATTAAGCACTTATTTTTATGAGCCAGGCACTGTACTAGCCACTGGGGATGCCAAGAAAGACAAAAGACCGTCCTTGTCCTTAAGGAGCTCCCAATATAATGATAGAAGACAACACATAAAAAGAAGCTGGAAGGGGCAGCTAGGTGGCACAGTGGATAGAGCACCGGCCCTGGAGTCAGGAGTACCTGAGTTCAAATCTGGCCTCAGACACTTAACACTTACTAGCTGTGTGACCCTGGGCAAGTCACTTAACCCCAACTGCCTCACTAAAAAAAAAATAAAATAAAAAAAAAAAGAATCTGGAAAGGGGGTGGAGAAGAAGGTATGATGAACTTTAGTGGAGTGTAGCCAAGTGAGAAATAAAGAGACAGCTGGCCTGGCCACCTTCCTTAAATGGAGGATCTGGCCATAACTGAATGTCCATTGTCTTAGAGATCAGTTATATTGCTAAAGCCCCCTTGGGATCATGCCACAGAGCCCTGGAAATGTATGGCTTCCAATTTTGAGACCAGTCTCTCTCCTCCAGGCATGAGTGCCCATGATGTTTATCAATCATTCTATAAGCCAATGAATATTTACTAAGCACTTGATAACTTGTATTCAGAAATCTCTATTAGGAATGAAGTTATAAGGTATATGTAGTTATGTAACTGTACACAGGACCTGAGAAAGTACCATTTTAAGCAAGGCAGTTAATAGGACCCTTTTATGATGGTATGTATGCTTTTGATCCTTAATTGAACTGTAAGTATTTTGAGAAATATCTATTTTTAAATTTTTCCTCCATAATAATTCCTACAGAGTTTACCTCACAGAAAGAATTCAATGAATATTGGCTGACTTTCCCAGTGGGAAAGTTAAGTCAGTAAGCATTTTATTATTATTATTTTTTTTTTGTGAGGCAATTGGGGTTAAGTGACTTGCCCAGGGTCACACAGCTAGCAAGTGTTAAGTGTCTGCAGCCGGATTTGAACTCAGGTCCACCCGACTCCAGGGCTGGTGCTCTATCCACTGCGCCACCTAGCTGCCTCTTATTTTTTTTTTTGCAAGGCAATGAGGGTTAAGTGACTTGCCCAGGGTCACACAGCTAGTTAATTGTCAAGTGTCTGAGGCTGGATTTGAACTCAGGTCCTCCTGAATCCAAGGCCAGTGCTTTATCCACTGCACCACCTAGCTGCCCCCAATAAGCATTAATTAAGCACACACTATGTGGTGCCAGGCACACTCAAAGTGCTAGGCATTGTGTTAAGCATCTCGAATACAAAGAAAGATTTTTCTTTGTTTTTGGCAGGGCAATGAGGGTTAAGTGACTTGCCCAGGGTCACACAGCTGGTAAGTGTCAAGTGTCTGAGGTCAGATTTTTGAACTCAGGTCCTCCTTTATCCACTTTATCTTTATCTACTGCATCACCTAGCTGCCCCAAAAGATTTTTTTAAAATTCTCTGCCCTCAAGGAGCTCACAATCCAATGTGAGCAGTGAGAAGCAGGGATTGTGTATTGTATGGATGCTTTCAATCCAATATGATATTCCTTGGCCATCATTACCACCACCATCACTATTGTCACCACCATCACCATGGTAACAAATGTTTACTAAGGGTCAGTTATAATAGAGACTGTCCTAGGATCTGGGGATTTTATATATATGGTAGTACTTGCTTTCTTCTCCATTCCCTCTGCCTAGGGAGGTTCAGGTCCTCATTCCCATCCAACTAGATTGTTGCAATGGCCTCCTCGCAATTCTTCCCACTTCCACTGCTTGGTGGAAGACACTAATTGGTCTTCCATATTAATGCAAGATTGGTTTTCTTTATGCAGTGATGTAACTACTCCTAGATGACCAGGGCTTTGTCTCAGGGTAGGAATTTTAGAAGTTGCAACAATCGAACTCATGCATTACTTCAGAATCATAGAAGAAGGTGAGCTCAGAATTAGTGAAAGGGGAAAGAGGAGGTTTGAGTTCCTGGTGATGGAGTGACAATGAGCCTGTTCACTTCCACTGGACCATTAAAGAATCCCCAAACTCTTTTGCCCCAGGGTTTCTCCTTTCTCCCATCCTTTTCAGGATACTCACACAATGGATACATTATTCTTCAAGTAATAATCCTGGTATGAATTCACTACCCTTTATTGGGAGGGAGTCTCACCAAAGCCTCTCTGGGAGAGTAAGAGTTACTAACATTTACATAGCATTTACTAAGTACCAGGCACTATGCCAAGCACTTTACAACCATTATCTCATTTAATCCTCACAACAACCCTGGCAGGTAGGTAGTATCATGATCTCCAATTTACAGATGAAGAAACTGAGGCAAACAAAGGTTAAGTGATTTGCCCAGGATCACACAGCTAGTATGTATCTAAGGTCAGATTTGAACTCAGGTCCTCCTAACTCCAGGCCCTGGTGCTCTAATCACAGTACTAGAAAAGGCAAGGGACCTCAAATCCAATGAGTTGGACTGGGGGGGTCTCCAACATCCCTTCCAAGTCACTATAGTAACTAATTTTACCTCTCATCCTACTGAATTTCTCTTAAATATTTCTTATATTATTTTCAGTCATAAACAACAAAGTTAATTTGAAAGTGGATCACCTATAGTTTGTCCCCAGCATCAATTGTCCCGGGTACCAAGATTCCTAATTAGGATTTTTCCCTTATACATAGATAACAGATAGATAGTGGCCATGTTCTCTACTCACCAATATTTTCTCCCTTGATTAAAAAAATTATTGGGAACTTCATAGCAGTCTTAGAGGGCATGGAATGCCATTCCAAGGAGGTGTCACTAAGCAATTTTTGAGTAGGATTTCCAGGCCAGACTTGAAGAGATGAATGTAATAACTGGGTACAAGATGAATTTCAATTAATCCCACCCCTCCAGTATCAGCTCTGTGTGTCTTTGGCTCAAGAGTTTACTAATCAATGGACAAAAATGTATTTGTTGATACTAGTTATTTTGGGGAAGAGGAGGAAAGATTCAATCCCTCAAGGAGTTTGCAATCTAGTGGGGGAGGGGAAGAGAAAATTAGATTAATGTGTGAAATAACAGGAGATGATAGATAATGGAATATAATTAAGTGCTAAGTTGTACAGTGGAGAAAACTAGTGCCAGAGGAATTCAGATGTGAGATGATAGAAAGCTAATCTATGGAGGCTTCATGGAGAAAGTAGGACTTGGGCTGAGCTTTGAAGGATGGTAAGATTTAGATAAATGAAGGGGAAAATGGGAGGCACTACAGGGGTATGTTGGAGCCAACTCCAACTGGCTTTAGAGAAGAGATTGTTAAATTTGAGATGTGAGCATTTATTTATACCTTGGAAATTGGCAAAGGCTACAAATAGGGGCTTGATTTATTGTTTCGTTGATTGTTCAGACTTAAGAAAGTGATGGAGAAAAAGTGAATAATGTAGGCTAAATACTAAATCATGTTTTGCAGTTTTCATAGAGCCTGTTGTTAAACACTTACCAGCACACTCCTGGCTGAGGGGTTGTTGTTCATCCTTAGGACTAGTAAGATCACAGGGTGATGTCTTAACTTGCATGAATTGAATTTAAGTGAGGCAGAGTTTAGCAAAGTCATCAGCCTCACTCTTCCAATTATTGAGTACAGTGGCAAACAAAAGTCAAGATGACTGGTAATGACCTGGGATACAGTAGATGACCTTGGGGTGTTCAGAAAGACTAGCACCTCTGCTGTGAGGGCTTGCCGAAGCCCTTTTGGGGTTGTTGTTGGTGTCCATCTGTCAACCAATTCTCACCTGTGACTCCAAGAAGCTGTCACTTGTGAAGCAGGAAGAACAAAACAAGTGGGGACACAGAATAGGCAAGAATATGCAAGGCAGGTCTAGAAGATAGAGGATTGACTAATGGTAACTTCTTTAAAGGAAACAGAGTAGGAGATGATTGGCAGGGCTGTGGGCTACTTGCCATTTGTGTCAGGGTAGTAAGACATAGTTGCCTTTGGGGTGAGACTCCTCCATGACTTCTGATAGCCTTGGCCATCTGAGGATCAAGCAGGCCTATACCCTGATCAGGGAAAGTATATATCCATGACTGACCACTTGCTCTTACATGCATACATATATACATATACACACATATATACATATACACACACACACACACACATATATATATATATATATATATATATATATATATATATACACACACGCACACACACACACATATATCTCCAATCCTATTATGTTACAGATGAGCAAACTGAGATCCAATAAGAGATGGCAAGTGATTTAGCCCAAGTCACATTCTACTATAGTTAGTAATTAAGCTAACACTAGAACCTAGATGTTTTAACTCCCTATCAAATGTTCCATTATTCTCCAATGCCCATTTAGGGCTCACTAACCATGGGCCTAGCTGTTAGCCCTGGATCATTGACTTCTCACCCACCTTACCCTTCCTATTGTGGTTGTTCACTGGTGTCGATTCTTTGGGACCCCACCAACCCTAGCACACCACGCTCCTCCATTCTTCGTTGTCTCTCAAGCTCTGTCCAAGTCCATGCTCATTGTTTCTATGATACTATCTATCCATCTCATCCTCTGCCTTTTCCTCAATCTTTCCTTTTACCCTCAATCTTTCCACAAATCAGGGTCTTTTTCAAAGATGTCTTCTCATTACATGGCTAAAATATTCAAGCCTCAGCTCCAGTATTTGACCTTCCAGTAAATAGATTTAATTTCTTTATGTATTAATTGATTTTATCTCCTTGCTCTCCAAGAGACTCTCAAAAATCTCTAGCACAATTTGAAAGCATCAGTTCTGCACTGCTCAGCTTTCCTCATAGTCCAGCTCCCACAACCATACATCGCTACTGGAAAAACCATAGCTTTGGCTGTACGGACCTTTGCCGGCAAGGTGATGTTTCTGCTTTTTAGCGTGTTGTCCAGATCTGCCATAGCTTTCCTTCCAAGGAGGATGCAACTTTTAATTTCATAACTGCAGTCCCCCATCTGCAGTTATCTTTGAGCCCAAGGATAGAAAAACTGACACTGCTTCCATTTCTTTTCTCTCTATTTGCCAGAAAGTGATGGGGCCAGTTGCCAAGATCTTAGATTTTTCTTTTTAAGCTTCAAGCCAGCTTTGAAGCTTTCTTCTTTCACCCTCATCATTAATTCACTCTCATCATAATTTTGCCCTTAATTCTACCCTTCCTAAAACAAGGGAAAGAGTACTGGATTTGGAGTCATGAAGCCCTAGATTTGAATCCTGTCTCAGATACTCACTAACTGTGTGAACCTGGGCAAGTCACTTGACATCACTCTCAGGTTCTCAAATTCCTCATCTGTAAAAAAGAAAGGGGGGGGGGAGGTTTGAACTCAATATTAAATTCCCTTCCAACTCTAAATCTGTGGTCATAAGTTCCAATTTCTACCTGTCCCCAGTCCCTCTTCTCACTGTGGGCAAATCACTTATGACGTACAATCCCAATTAGAACAAGAAATCATTAAGCAAATTAAATTGACCATATAGAGCACATTTAAAAATACTAGGCCAATTGGCACTATGATAGGAAAATATTATTTCCACTTTAGAAGTAGGCCTCAGCTTTCTTCCTGAGACTTCTCTAGACTGGCCCCCACTCCTTAATCTCCTCTGCTCATTCAGTGACGGGACTGAAATGCCCTGAAAGGGACACTTCCGAGAGCCAAGATTAACACAGTATTGATTCAGGCAAGTTCACACCTAGAGAATTTTGGACCAATTTGGGCATAAATTCTTGAAAGCCTTGACACACCTATTTTAATCTCATTAGTGCAAACTCAACTGACAGGCACTCAAGAAATCCTTGGGGGGAGAAGGGGAGGCAACAAAGACAGTTTGCACTTACAAGGCCAATTTCCTTAGCACCTGGAGATGAGAAATCACAGTTGTCAGCCCTTCTTTTGAAAGACAGGGAGATTGTTGATAAGTCTGAGCTGAACTCAAGAGGTGCTTTATAAGGACTGTGCATTCCATTCCCTTCCTGTAGGGGATTTGAGGGGGAGGGGGAAAGAAAGGGAGAACAGGGAGGAAAGTAGGAAAGAGAGAGGAAAGGGAGGGAGAAGAAATGATCCTGAATTTGAAATCAGAAGACCTGAGTTCATATCCTGGCTCAGCTAATTCCTTAACTTCCCTTCACTCTCCTGGAAAATGAGGGAGTCAGAGCTACAACTCCTTCTAGTTTTTGATACTATCAATTCCAAGGGGGAAAGGGAAGGTTCATGGTAAGAAAGGAAGAGTCAGATAGTTGTCTACCAGACAGAAGGAGGAGAATGAAATCAATCAATTAATCAATATTTATTAATCACCTACTATGTGCCGGCACTGAGCCAATCAGGGGTACTGAAAGAACTGGTATATTTCTACTCCTTTTATTCATACTTCTCCCTGTCCTCCCCCACCCCCAACATCAAGCCCTGAGCCCATCAATTATCACTTTCATCCACAGAAAAGATCTGGAGTCTAGAATATTCACCAGTCAGTCCTCCAAAAGGGAAAGTCAATATTGCATATGCCACTCCCTCCCTGTAGATTTCTCTTTCCTTAATTCAATAAGCTTGTATTGTTGTTATTTGTTCAGTCATTTGCAGTCTTGTCTGACTCTTCATGACCCCATTTGGGGTTTTCTTGGCAAAGATGCTAGAGAGGTTTGCCATTTCCTTCTACAGCTCATTTTACAGATGAGGAAACTGAGACAAACAGGGTTAAGTGATTTGGCCAAGGTCACACAGCTAGTAAACACCTATTAAGACCCTACTATACTTGGCATTATGAGGGGACATAAGGAGAAGAAGACATAAGCCCTACCCTGGAAGAGCTAAAACTTTGTTTGGAGAGAGAAAGTGGGCATATGAATGGCAATCAGAGAAGGCTAATGAAAAATTTTGTGTAAACAATCGATCAATCAACAAGCATTTATTAAGGGCCTACTATGTACCAGGCAATGTGCTAACCTCTGGCGATGAAAAGCCGAGCAAGAAATAATTCCTATCCACCAAGAGCTTACATTCTCTTGGGGAAGATGCCATGTATTATGCACATATAAAATACAAAATATATAGAAAGCAAAGGAGGGTTTGTGATAGATTGATGCATATATACTTAGGGTATCCAAAGTGAAGGAAAGGATAATTTTTAGGATGTGGCTTCCCAGGAAAGGTTTCCTGGAAGATGTGAGTCTTTTTATGTGCCTTGAGAGAAATGTAGGATTTGAATTGACAGAGAGGAGAAATCAGAGGCAGTCATGCTAGAAGAACAAGTGTGAGATAAGGCTTGAAAAAAATATATGGAGGTGGAAAATTGGGCATAGGGGCTCGAGAACTGTGGAAGTCAGCCTGCCTGGACCCGAGAGCCACTTCTGAGGGAGTTATGAGAGATAAAGTTGGGAAGGTGAGGTCAAGCCATATGTTGGAGGGCCTTGAATGCCCTGGCATTCACAGAGAAGAATTGTGGAATCACAGAATGTTGGACCCTAGAGAAGACCTTGAAGAAGGTCTTCAGCACAACTCTTTCATTTTACTGCCTAGGAAACCAAAGCAAAGAGTGGTTAGGTAGTTTTCTGAAGATGATTCAGTGGGGGAGTTGGGAAATTTATATTTATTGAAGAGTAGTGGTGTTCAGGGCAGCTAAGTGGGTCTGGAATCAGGAAGACTTCAGATGCTCACTAGCTATGTGACCTTGAATGAGTCATTTCACCTTTGTCTGCCTCAGTTTAGTCATCTGTAAAATGGTAATAATCATAATAATAGCATCCATTTCCCAGGGTTGTTTTGAGGATCAAATGAGATCATAATTATAAAGCACTTACTGAGGTGCCTGGCACAGAGTATCTAAATGTTAGCTATTATTATTATAGATAGAAAGACAGATATTACTTACTACAAACCCAGTATTGTACTGTGTCAGGCATCAAATAAATGCAAGAAAGTCCTTTATTCTAATGAGAGAAGATGCCACATAATAACTAGAATAATAGAAAGCCCAATGACACAGTGCATAGAGTGTTGAGCCTAGAGTCAGGAAGACCTGAGTTCAAATCTGGCCTCAGACACTAGCTGTGTGACCCTGGGCAAGTCACTTAGCCCCATTTCCCTCAGTTTCCTCATCTGTCAAATGATCTAGAGAAGGAGATGGGGAACCTCTCCAGTATCTTTGCCAAGAAAACCCCAAAATGGGGTCACAGAGAATCAGACATGACTGAGAAATGACTGAACAATAGGTAGCATTTATATAGCAATTTAAGGTTTGAAAAATGCTTTCCATCTCATTTATATCTTTACAACCCTGTAATATAGGGGCTTGAAATTTTTTTTTTACATTTAGGGGAACTGAGACTGGAAAAGATTAAGTGATTTTTTTAGGGTCACACAGCTGGCAAGTGTATTAGATAGGATTCAATCTCAATTCTTCCTCCCTCCAGAGGAAGAAGCGCAGAGTTCTATCCACTGTTCTACCTAGCTACCTGATAAAGAAGAGGTGGAAAGCAGGGGTGGAAAGGAGAAGAGGCTGATGTGAGGAGAAGAAAAAAGTTGGGACACGAGTGAAGTGAAGTATTTCTGGGCCCCCTTCTGAAAAAGTGATGGCTTGGAGAGAGAAAACCAATCAGGGCAGCGGGCCTGAGGGTAGAGATTTCTCCAGCGTGAGAAGGTGGCTGGAAAAGAAAAGAATTCGAACCAGAAGAAGTCAAGAAAGTTGAGTTGTGAGTGTAATGGAGCATGGCTGGGGCCCCTCCTGAAACAAGGAGTTTGGATATGTAGTATGAGGAAGAGGGAAGCATCGACAGTCAATGCCAGTTATTTGGGCCCCAGGCAACCAAGGAAAGCTGATGCCCTTCTTCGTGATGGCAAACTGGAAAGATAAAACCGAATCGGGGCAGCTAGGTGGCACAGTGGATAGAGCACTGGCCCTGGATTCAGGAGTACCTGAGTTCAAATCCAGCGTCAGACCCTTGACACTTACTAGCTGTGTGACCCTGGGCAAGTCACTTAACCCCAATTGCCTCACAAAAAAAAAAAAAAAAAGATAAAACTGAATCCTAGCCATGCCTCTTGTCCTAGGTTGTGGGAAGCGGGGCTGTGGGGGGGAATCTTATTATTTTATGTTGAATTGGTTTTTTTTGCAGAGAGCTGGGTATTGTGGATGTGCCATAACATTGGATGATGATTATTGGCAAAGCTCCCTTTAACTCGGAGAAGTGCTTGCCACATCTCTTACCTCATTTCATAACAAGAACCCTGGGGTAGAAGGATCTTAAGAGCAGAGATTTAGGACTGGACGGCACTTTAGAGGTCACCTAGATCAATTCTTTCATTTTATCAATAATAAACCGAGGGCCTATAAAAGTCAAATGACCTGTCCAAAGTCACAAAGGTAGTTGGGATGCCAATCCAGGTTTTCTGACTTCAAATTCAGTCTTCTCACTGTACCATCCTAGCGTTACAACCCCCCCCCCCCACACACACACACTTTACAAATAAGTCCCAGAAAAGTTAAATAATTTCCCCAAGGTCTCAAAACTTGTTTGTGGCAGAGTTTGGAGGTTTGTCTGTATTCCACTAACCAAAAGTCTTCAAGGAACTCCTGGCTTTCAAGGGGGCAGTCAGGCTGTGTCTGTACCATAACTTCTCCCCCTGCCAAGACACTATAGCCACCCACCACCCACCCATCTGGTCACCCAGTTTCCCAGGCCTACCCTCAGGCAGCTGTGGTGACTGGGTGGCCTATTACTTCCGTGACAGATTGGCTTAATTTTCATTTGATTCCCTGGTGATCTCACCAGCTATAGGTGCCAATGCAAACTTGCTCTCTCTCTCTTCAAGTGAGGAGGGATGTTCCAGGAACTTGGGCTTGGGAACTCCAATGAAACTCAATAGAACGATGCAAACTGAGCCTCTCTGGCCCTGCTAGGTGGATTCAGGCACGTCACTGGCAGGAAGGACCAGCCTACAGCTTCTAGTGTGGCCAGGTTTCCCCACCTACTCACTCATCACAATCTTTTCAGTTAATTATTAAGCAGGAGGCCTCCAGAAAGTTAACATTAGGATAATTGGTTAGTGGGGGCCAAGCATTTGTAGCAATGTTGCTCAAACGGGGTTGCCTGGAGATGGGACTGAATACATATTTCTAAGCCTGGCTAGGAGAAGGAAGGGAGATGAGCATTCCTCCTTGTAAATATTAAAGTGTTTTGACAATTTTAACAGCTTGTTGACTTTTCCAACAGCAACCTTCTTGGTTGCAGACCAATTCTCTATCTCTGTAGTGCTAACAAACTTAGGGGAAAGAAGCAGCATGGGGTTGTGAGTAGAAAGAGAGCTGAATTTGGGACTGAATTCAACCTTTACTATGTACTACCTGCATGACCTTGGGCAAGTCACTTTATTTATCTAAGCTTGAGTTTCCTCATCTTCAAGGTGATTAGAACAGAAGTGTCAAACACAAGACTAAAAATGCTTTAGACCAGATTAAAATTTAATTGATAAGTATTTAACAAAAGAAAGAAAAATACAATATAACATTCTTGTTGTTATTGTGTTGTTTCAGTCCCATCTGACTCTTTGTGACCCCATTTGGGTTTTCTAGGCAAAGATACTGGAGTGGTTTGCCATTTCCTTCTCCAGCTCCTTTTACAGATGAGGAACTGAGGCAAACAGGCTTAGGTGACTTGCCCAAGATCAGATTTGAGCTCAGGAAGATGAATCTTCATGACTTTAGGTCCAAAGGTTTAAATCTGCTTCCCCCCTCCTCATATCTATTTGAGTTTGACACCACTGGACCAGAAGATCTAAGTCCTTCCCATCTCTACAGCTAGAAATTTGTAGAAAGTAGTGTTTTGGGACCTGCTAGGGTGAGTCAGGAGAACCACCAAATAAATTCAAAGAAAAGGAAGATACTATTTGGGGTAAGTCAATTGCTCATAACTCAACACCTCACAGAGTCTGTTGAAGAATCATTACAGGATTTAATATGGAAGGAAAAGAAAGGTCAGCCAAGGAGTTGGATGGGTTTTTTTCTCAGTCATTTGAGAAATGCTTACTGCATGCTGGCTATGTCTTCAACATTGAGAAGCTAGGAAGAAGTGGAAGACAAAGAATTTGACCTCAGCAAGCTTGAATTCTGGTTGGGGAAACCAAGTCTACACACATGGGAGGAGGACTCACAACATAAGGCAACCTATGACAGGTGCCCTGATGAGTTTTATGTAAAATAAGAGTTATAGGATTGGTCATTGTGGGCTGGAATAATCAGGGCCAGCTTCATGGAGGTCAGACAAACTACAGGATGGCTAGGATATGGATTTATCAAGTGGAATCTTATCTGTTGAAAATTAAGCAAGAGGTTCAATTGGGTCAATGGGACAAGAGATTTAGATGGAATTTAAAGCTGGAATGGACTTTGCAGGGGAATTGGGGTAGGTGGGGGGAGGAGAGGCAACTTCTTTATAACCTGTTTCCAAAGGACAACTATTGGGAAAGTGGTTTGAGGCCTGGACTTAAGGGTCAGAATCCCAGTTCTAATATTAATTAGTTGTGTGATCTTAAGTAAGTCACAGAACTGTGCTGAGTCTCAGTTTCCTCATTTGTAAAACTGACACGAAATTAGATAAATTCTATAAGAATTCTCCAGATAAAGGGCATTGAATGATTTTATGGTATCTATCAGCCATCCTTGAATGTAGGGCATACTGCCAAATTGATGTGTTGTTAAATATGTACATACATATACATGTAGGTATACACACATATGTTAAATAAATTAAATGAGATAATTATTGTAAAGTACCTGGCATATGGTTAAGTGCTATATAAATATTGACCATTATTACTATGATATACACATATACTACACATTATATACATTATATACATGTGAATTATATGCATATACAACCAAAAGTAATAGCCACTTAGGGCCTTTCTCAGATTTTCCATGTCACATTTTGCAGGGAGAGGGGAAGGCAGCACAGATTTGGAAAAATCTGGCATTTTAGAACCTGTCCCTCTTTTAAAAACAAACTGCTTTATATAATCAGCACAGCCTTGGTTAGGCCTTCTGGCTGTGATGGGCAGTTCAGGAGAACTAAGAGAAATAGAAAACAATAATTTCAAAATAAAAACAAGGCAGGGACATAGGGCGCTGTCACTGGATTAGATAACATTTTCCATTTCTTTTGCTGTTCACCTGCATGGGGAACAAAAACAAGAGGGTTTTTTTTTCCCTTTTAAATAACACACACATTGTCTTTCTACCTGGCCTTTAATCTGGGCTCCTTGCCCGCTCAGTGGATAAAATCTTTCAGGAACTTTTACAATGTCACATACTTATGCAAATGGACCACATGTTTATAGCAACAGGCACTACAACAACACCCGGAGGTTGCAATTAGTGAAAAGGAGCCAGGCAACTGAACAGTTCTGTGTATGTGTGTGCATGTGTGCGCATGTGTGCATGTGAGTGTGTGTGTGTTGTGGGCAGAGAGGAGGGTTATCTAGGGAGAGTATTACCTAGCCTTGACCACCAATTCAGTATCCAGACCAGGGCTTTCCAGAAGGATTTGACTAGTGATGCAAGGACAAGGCTCCTTGCTGAAAACTTGCTGCTCATTTGTTGTGCTATCTTGGGTGTGTGTGTGTGTGTGTGTGTGTGTGTGTGTGTGTGTGTGTGTGTGTACCCAATGTCTTTGGATCTTGCTTTTCTCATCTGTACTACAGGACGAGCGCCTCTGTCCAGTTTTCCCAGGCTGACCTCCAGGCTTCAGCTGATAGCACCCTGGACATAGAATTGCAGATTCAGAATGAGACTTACTTCCCACTCTTTGCCCAGATCTCTCTTCTTAATTGATGTAGGGACTATGGAGTCTCTTTGGTGCTGAGTACCACCAATAAGGGCTAAGTTGTTCCTGTGGGAGCCACTGGGAGATCTAGGGCACAGAGGGGAGAAGAAGGGTAGAGGGAGGGAGGAAGGAAGGAAGGAACAGAATCATAGGCAAGTGGAAGGGGCTTTGGAATTAAAAGACCATAGACCTAGAAATAGTCAAGAACTCAAAAGACCATTTCCCTCATTTTACGGAGGAGCAAATGAAACTCCATTTCCCCATGACCATTTGTATAATTGAGACCAACTGGATTATGTAGATAACTTGCATTTGTTCTATCTAAAGCATCTTTTAAAGCAATGATTAGTTAGCCAGCTCTCTTATGAAATCATAAGTGAGTGCTAAACTTAAATGGATGAAGTGACTCTCTCCTATCTCCACTCTGCCTGAGTGGCCCTCTGTCTCTGACCTGAAGCGCAGAAGTGAGTTTGCGCAGAGTTGCAAGGCCTCAAGGTGGCTGCTCTCTGTCTCCAGGGCTCTGGTAACCCATCCGGTGCCCCATGACTTCATTGGAGAAGGCTGCTGAAGTCAGCACGTTCCCTTTCCAACCCTTTGGGACAAGGAACAATCCCAGCAGCCTGTAAATGGTGCAAGTAGAAACACCCCACCCACCTGCTGTATTTAGCTTGGATGAAAAATGTACGCTGTGGTGACAATTCCAAGTGCCCTGGGCAGAGACAGTACCCAATAACACTCTTACATAGCCTTACTCGTTGATGAATTACGAGGCTATACACATGAGCTGTTCGTTGTGTTAGGCTGGGAGGGAGAAGTAAGGGGAGAGTTCTGTATGTGGTTTTAAAGAATTTTACTCTTAATGTTGGACTAGACTAGAGCCCTCCTCCCAACTACAGGGCAAGGAGCAGATGCAGCAAAGCTTCATAACCAGTTGGTAGAGCTCATTTTGGACTAAGTGGGTGTCCATCTGTCAAACCCAAGCTTTCCTAAACTTAACTGCTAAGAGTCTGGGGAAACTGGATCTCAGGGGCTCCTCTCACCTGTTTCAGTGGATTTGTTTGTTTGTTTTGACAAGAAGACTAATGTAATCAAAGCCAAAAGGTTTTCAATGCTCTCACCACCATGCTCCTCCCACCACCAATCCTCTTCCACCCCCCTTCCCCCCCCCATTCCTATCCTTTCTTTAAAATTAAACTGCAGGTCACCTCCTCTGTCAAGTTTTCTCTGCTTCTAACTCTCCCCATTAGTATTGGCCTTTCTCCCATGGGCCTCAATTAGTAATTTGTTTGCATCACTCTAATATATTTATGTATATAAGTATTGTCTAAAAAAATTAGTTATATATGAATATAACCAAATACTAAACTGTGAGATCCATGGGGGGCAAGAATGCTGACTTCTCTAAACTTTACATCTATTCCAGAGCCTAGAACAGGGTTATGAACACAAATGCTAGACCCACCTTCTCCCACTGCTGGTGCCCCATTCTTGTGACTGGGGGAAACCCACCCCAATAAGATAAATGCATATATCTTACACATTTGAGAGGTTGGTACACAGACTTTATGTTAACTAGACATCTCTCACATAGCCTTGTTAATGTCCATAGTCTTTCCCCCACTGTTTTATTAGGGAATTAAATAATACTATTTGTATTTATATTGAGACATTCTATGCTGAAAAGTGAGACCAGACAGTAATTTTCTTAGGTGCACAAATTCCTAGTTATGGCCCTGATTAATACAATTACATCCATTCTAGATGATAAGTTCCTTGAGATCAGGAAACACTTCTTATTTGTACCTTTTGGCCTCAGGTACAGCACTTTTAAGGGTAGCTAGGTGGCACAGTAGAAAGCACACTGGGCTTGGAATCAGGAAGACTCCTCTTCATGAGTTCAAATCTGGTCTCATACATTAGCTGTGTGACCTTGGGCAAGTCACTTAACCCTGTTCACTTCAGTTTCTTCGTATGTAAAATGAGCTGCCAAAGGAAATGGCAAACCACTTCAGTATCTTTGCCAAGAAAACCCCCCATGGGGTCACAAAGAGTCAGACACAACTGAAGCAACTGAACACCACTTTTATTGTCTTTGTTGAGTGAGTAAATGAACAGTGGAAAATAGGAGTAGAGTATGTAATACTCATGCCCCTTCAATAAAAGACCTGGGGACAGTCTGGGAGCATAACTGTGGTGCTTCTATAAATGATAGAGACATGGTAGAGGATTGAAAGTGAGGCTGAATTCAAGTTAAAGGGAGAGATTGGGGAAAAAATGGAACCTAACCTCATGACAGCCTCTATATTTCCTTCACCATCTGTCTGTCTTCAATGGATGGTGATTGGGCATGCTGAGAACCGCTTCTCAAATGGTCAGTGTGAGCATCTACACCGCAGAAATCAGCAATTAATATGAATCAGGGCTGGATTTATGGTTTCGTGGATTGTCTGGACTTTAAAAACTATTAGCCATGCAGATTAAATTTAAAAGTATGTGCACAAGAGCCCCGTTGTTAAACATCAACCAGCACATTCCTGGATTGCTCTATTAACACTGCTTGAACTCAGCAGGAAAAGAGTAGATACTTCAGGAAATGACTGAATCACCAGACTCAATGCCTGGTGACTTTAGGCTAATGATAATGATAACCATAATCATAATCATAATTGGTGTTTATGTACTAAACCACTTTAAGGTTTGCAAAATGCTTTATGTCCATTACCTCATTGGATCTGACAATATTCCTGACCCTGATGTTCATGCTTTACTGTCTTTCAGGGATACCCCTCAGGCTTACCTGGCATTAAAGTTATAGGGACACAATGAAATGCATGCATTAGGTAGCAAGATGAAGGAAGTTGGAGATCAAGGAGCGGAAATTGGGTTTTTTTGGTTTGTTTTTGTTTGTTTGTTTGTTTTGATGAGGCAATTGGGGTTAAGTGACTTGCCCAGGGTCACACAGCTAGTAGTAAGTGTAAAGTGTCTGAGGCTGGATTTGAACTCAGTTTCTCCTGAATCCAGGGCCAGTGCTCTATCCACTAAGGAGCAGAAATGTGAATGCCTAGAAACAAAGTCAATACCCTGTCTATTCAACCAGTGCTTCCTGCAGGAGGGACCCTCCAGGATGCTCTAACTTTCTTTATTGCCTCATGGTGAAGATGACCCACGATGATGGTTTAGGAGTGAAAATCCCTTGCTTGCTTCTAGCTTGGAGCAGTGAGGAACAGTTTGCAGGCTTTCCCTCTCACTGCCCCTTCAGGCATTGAATAGGGGTAAAGGCTGGGAATGCACATGCTAGTCCCATTGATATTAGCCTGCTCAGACTGATTTCTAGCACTCTGAATAATCTTTATACAAGATGTCTTTGTAAGTGATCTTTAATGAAACATACCAGCTAAGAGACAAATGGGAGTGGTCAGTGGAATGGAAGCAAATGAGCCATGAGATTCGACTGGAAAATGCAGGTAATACCCACTAGTCCTAGCTAAGAACTCCATATTACCCACAAAGGGGCAAAGTCAACACATCAGTGACATCCACCTGGCTAAGAGCCTGAGGGAGGGACAAGGAGTTTGGCTGATACCCTAGAGCAACCTAAAGGTGCATACAATTGAAGAATAAGGAAGTGGTCAATGTGGGAGAAGAATATTTTTGGTCCAGTGTTGAAGAGAGAGGCATTGTGTCATAAAGCAAGAGCTGTTGTATTTGGAATGAGAATCCCTGAGGTTAAAGCCCACTTCTGCTATTTATTACCTGTGTGACTTCCAGTAAGTTAAGTTCATTTCTGGGTCTTGGCTACTTCATCTGAGTAATTGGGGACAATAACACTCACATGATCTATATTACATTGTTGTGAGGGTTACATCAATCTGAATTGATATTATGACTATTATTTGGCTAAGTGTCTTCACTTTCCTGGGCTTCAATTTCCTCATCTATAAGACAAGGAGGTTGGAACAGATGATCATTAAGGTCCCTTCCATTTAAAAATCTTATTCCCTTCTGAATAGTGATTTGGTAGATGGCTTTCTTTTTTTTTTTTTTTTAGTTTTCTTGGGGAGGCAATTGGGGTTAAGTGACTTGCCCAGGGTCACACAGCTAGTAAGTGTCAAGTGACTGAGGCTGTATTTGAACTCAGGTCTTCCTGACTCCGGGGCCAATGCTCTATCCACTGCACCACCTAGCTGCCCCGGTAGATGGCTTTCTAAAAATAAGGAAATCATCATGGACAAAGATACAGGAAAGGAATGAGCCCAAGGCATACCAAAGCCCTATAAGAGGCCAGCCTGAATAGAACAGAAGAGAATAGCAAAGGAAGAGCTTGCATAGATGTGGGAAGGGATGGAGGATAACCTGACTTGACTTGTAGGCTGAGGACTTTAGGTATGACATAACGGCCAAGATGGAATCATTCAAAATTTTGAGGAGAGGAGTTATGTGATAGAAAAACTGACCCTGATAGCTGTGGGTCTTCTAAAGAGTCTGTAGGCTGATTTAAATTAATGTTCATTAGATGACAATATATTCTGCCTATAATATGCCATATAAAACTGATGACATTTCTTTTACATCTTAGTAAAAGGAATACCAGCCCTCTTATCCAAACTAGGGAAGCTATTTGGAACTTGCAGGTGGAAGCAAATGGAGCTGGTGGTCTACAATCCTCAGATCAAAGATTTGAAGCTGGAAGGGACCCAAAAAGTCAGGTAGTCCAAATCTCTCATTTTATAGATCCAGTGAGGTTGGGTAACTTGCCCAAGATCACAGGTAATAGGTGACAGAACTAACATTCAAATGCAGGTCCTCTGCCTTCAAATGCAGGGCTTTTTTCACCAGACAAATACTCTTTGTTCTGCTAAAAGCAAGCTGATTTTGAGCCCTTTTTAGACCAAGCTATGGGAATAGTAGTAATGCTCACTCAGTGAAGAATGTGTCAGTGAATGAGTAACAGTCTGTTGTTTTAAGAGTTAGTAAAGCATAAAGAGCTCTCTAAGCCCTTAATTATTGTTATTCAGTTGAAGGATGCACCTGGAAGTTCAGATGTTTCCAGGTGATCTTGTGTCTGAGAAACCAGTGCTACTATAAAACAGGTTACTCCATTAGAATTGGCAAGAGACTCTCTTCAGGTGCCTGGCAACTCCTGCTGCTCAAATGGGTAAGGGAGGTCAGCAGAACAAAATCCAGGGCTGGGAAATTGAAGAGTATTGCCCCATTATGGATGCTTAGATGCCCCTGGTAGATTGCCCTCTACTTGCTAGTCCTTTGGTGGAATCTATTTTTGCACCAACATTTCTGGAGCAAAAGCAGATTCTTCATATCCTTGGAAGCCCAGGACCTCGTGATAACTTAGTGATGTGGAGGAGGAAGAAGAGAAGATGGTGTCTGGTGTTCTTCAAGATCTCTCTGGCCTCTTTGATGGGCTATCTGAGCTGAGCTGTTAGCTAACCTCACCAGCTAGAAATCATAATGATCACCAATTAAAATCATTGCTGGCTAACCTGATATTGACTGCTAGCTTAGCCAAGCAGTGGCATTGATAAAAAGAGGAAGAGAAGGAATAATCTGCAATGATAGACAATCCCAATTTTTACTTGTCCCTTAACTCTTTCCAGGGCTCTATTAGTACAAGATTTCTGTGCACAGCAGTGGAAAATAACCAATTCCTCTTCTAAGAAACTTTGACAGTTTTATTGGGGTGTGCGTAACACTCTACTAAATGTTAAGGTGGATACAAAGAAATGGAAGATGTGGTCTCTCCAGTGCATTGTCTCAGAGTAGCCTAAAGGGTCCTTCCAGCCTGACCAAGCAAGAAAAGAAAACCAAACTTTCTTTGACAGCTCATAAATCTCCGATGTTGAGTTTAGTTTTAGCTGAAGGATTCGTCATTATGTTGGTGCCAAAACCACTTTGCCACATCTTGTTACTGTCCATGCTTGACAGAACTTCAGTTTGCACTTAGCCAGGGAAAGAAACATCATTTCCAGAGTCCTAGAGAAAGACCGAGCAGAGTATTACCTAGCCAGGGAAAGTTGTTTTCCTGATGACATAATTACAATATGTTTGCTAGTGTCATGGAAAGTCCAAACAAAAGAGGTTTTCCCAACCACAGAGGTTCTCTGGATACTTTTATTACAGATGTATCCTTCTGAAAAGGGTACTGAGCTCCAGAACACTTCTGGGGTTCCTAAGTGAAATCCACAGCATTAAAAAAGAAATTGAACATGAGCTCTCTGAGAACACTGAGGGACCACTTAATTCTGACTTTGTATCCCCAGTGCCTACATGCAATACCTAGACCTAGCACACAGTAGACGATTATTCTTGTTGTTGGTCCTTCATTCTTGAAGAAGACCATGACATCAGGGTGATGTCATAGCTTGCAGTGAACTGGATTTAAGTGAGGGAGGGCTGTGCAAAGTCACCAGCCTCACACTCTTCTCCAGAGACATTCATCAGAACCACTGGAGATGGTCCCAGATGGAGTGGAAGACCTTGGTTTATTAAAGGCCTTTTTATTAAAAGTTTATTTATTGATTGATTCTAACAAACTTGAAGAATAAGAAGGATTTTTTTAAAAGTATTTTAGGGGGCAGCTAGGTGGTGCAGTGAATAAAGCACCAGCCCTGGATTCAGGCGTACCTGAGTTCACATCCGGCCTCAGACACTTGACACTTACTAGCTGTGTGACTCTGGGCAAGTCACTTAACCCCCATCGCCCTGCAAAAACAAAACAAAAAAACCAAAAAAAGTATTTTACCTATATTGTGACTTGCAGAAGGATATGCAGCCCATCAAATTAGATCAGTGATATTTATATCTTGGACAAGTGCTACAGATAGTGAGTTGGGTCTGGAATTAAGTAACAGAAGGCGATTTGTTGGAATTGCATTTAGGAAATCATATGCTTTCAATGATTTCAAACTGAATGTAAATGCAAAAGCCTATGTCTTTTTAATACAAACATTCTCCCATTTATATCATATAGATATGAATTATGGAGCACCACATCTCAAATAAATCTAAATTTAAAATAACCCAAAGGGATTGTGTGACTGGCAAGATGGCAGAGGAATAGATCTCCTTAGCCCTCAACAATCTAAAAACCTAAAAAAAGGAGATATGAACCAGATTTATAGGAACTAACACTGAATCCATAAGGTAAGAAGACAGAAACATTGTATGAGAAAAAATCTCATGAAAAACCCTCAGAGTACTTAAACACTTAGAACTCTCACTCAGTATGCCTATCCTCTAACCCACTCTGCGCCAGGTGCAGTGGGTATAAGCAAACTCCGAGGGCTGTGATTCAAGGACTGATTCCTGATAATACCCACTATGGGAGACAGCCTGAGTTTCCTCTTACCCCAAGAGAAGCAACAATCTCTGATTCTGCCCAGCTACACAAAGGAAAGAGAGAGTGAATAGAGGAGGCTAGGGGCATAAAACACAGGAAACAGTTAGATGGAGGCACTCAAGAACTGGAAAAACCAGCTAAGAATAGTATTATATGAAGGAAAATCAGGCAAGATTACTTAATGAAAAAGGGCAAGAGGACAATGGCAAGAAAAAGAATAATTCAAAAGAGAAAGAAAATTGGGTTAGAAATAGGAGCTTTCCAAGTACTTAAAAGATATTGTTAACACTCCCCAAAGCTGAAGACCTCATGGGGCAAATATTTTGAACTAAGCATTTTGGGATTTGTAGTTTTGGATTATCTTTTTAGAGAAGAGCTTTAATGTAATTTAAAAATAGATGGGGGGGGCAGCTAGGTGGCACAGTGGATAGAGCACCGGCCCTGGAGTCAGGAGGACCTGAGTTCAAATCCGGCCTCAGACACTTGACACTTACTAGCTGTGTGACCCTGGGCAAGTCACTTAACCCCAATTGCCTCACTAAAAAACAAAACAAAACAAAACAAAAATAGATGGGGATGGGGGGTAGGTGGGAAGTGTAGATGACATGCCTGTGGCAACTTTGAACTGCTCTGGAGAAGATGCAAGGCAAAGAAAGAAGGAGGCTTTTGATTTCCCTTCCCAGCAAGTGAGAACAGAGTCAGTAGCAATGGTGGCTGCCCCTTCATCATACACACCACAGAAGAAAAATGGTGGAGAAGGAGCTAAGAGGCCACTCAACAGAGGGTTGACATGATGCTACTGAAAGCAACTGAGCTCAGTCTACACAGTTGGTAGACTGTGACAGGAGGCATGCCCTAAGCATTTAAGGAACTGTCCTCCAACCATGTAACCTTTGTCCATTTCCCTTTCACTTCCTCTTTCCTCCCACAAACCTTTCAGAAGGAGATTTAACTCCAATGGTTCTTATTTTTCCTTTTAGCGATTTTCTTATGGTTTCAGTGGTATTGTTAAGTTTGATTTGTCTAGATTAAAAAGATAACTCTCTGTGTATCTCTCTGTTGATCTACTAAGTGCACAAAGTGGGCAGCCCTAAGTAGGTTATATCTCACAAATTATATTAACTGGGTCTTCTACTAGCTTGGTGGGCAGAGTGAGCTTATACTGATTTTATTTTACTTCTACTCAGAACTGACACATTTCATAACAGGGGGAGAATCTTAAAATGCAGTCCAGTACTTTCCTTTCCCTCTAGAATGAGCCTAAGCTGTAATCACAAGTGTCTAAGGCTGTCTCCTCTTCTACCCAGATTCAGGAAAAGGGGATAGGACAGTCAAAGCAGAGGGTGGGGACTAGAAGGGAAAGCCTCACCTTGAGTTGGTCCTAGAGGATGGAGAGAGCCTTGATCTAAGTAGACACCATTTTTGCCTCTTTCTTGTTGGGCTGGGGGAGTGAAGAGAGCTTATTTAGCTCCCTGGCTGCCAGACATATCTAGTGGTTAGAGGTTTTTGGGTTTTTTTCTTAATTTTTTTGTTATTCTAAACTTGACAAACACCCACAAACCTGAACAATTCTATATACAAAGAACAGAAAATTATATTCCTATTAGAGTAAAAGTTACTTGAGGGCAGGGACTGTTTTTCTTTTTATTATTTTTATGCCCAAGGCTTAGCACCTTAGTATCTGGAAAATAGTAGGCACTTAATAAATTAATGTTTATTGATTTGTTAAAAATGAATATGATAGGGGGCAGCTAGGTGGCGCAATGGATAAGGCACTAGCCTTGGATTTGGGAGGACCTGAGTTCAAACCCAGCCTCAGACACTTACTAGCTGTGTGACCCTGGGCAAGTCACTTAAACCCCATTGCCCTGCAAAAAAAAAAAATGAATATGATATATAAAACCATAAATATCATTATATATAGCTTTGTTGTATTATTTTTAAAGTATATTTAAATTTAGCTCATTGGTTCTAAAAACTGTCCCACTTGTCTGTGTTTCCTCTAAACCGCCTTCTGTTCTCTTCTGTGAATTTTTAAATACTTTTTTTTCTTTCCTCCCTTCCTTCCTCGTTCCTATTTATTCCTTCCTTCCTTCTCATTGTCACTAGGCTTCTTTCTCCCCAAATCTCCCCCCAGCCAGGTAATTAAACCCAAATTTCATTAACAAATAACAAATTTTGAAATACTCCATACCCTTTGAACCAGAAATATCACTACTAAGTCTGTATTCCAAAAAGGTTGAAAAAAAAGGAAAAGGCCCTATTTGTACAAAATTATTTATAATAGCTCTTTTTGAAGTGGCAAGTAATTAGAAATTGAGGAAGTGCCCATCAATTGGGGCATAGCTAAACCAGTTGTGGTATATGATTTTTTAAAAATCCTTTATAAATGTTTATAAAGACCATATACCTGCAAAAATAGCAATGTCTCTTATTTACATTATGACTTACTACTTGGATAATACAAACATTGATGCAGTCAATCTCTCCAATCAAATTACCTCTACTTTTGAGCTCTGGAATAAATCTCCATCTGAAGTACAAAACTTCCTGGAATAAAATGAAGGCAGCTGTGGACTTTAAAAAATTGTTTAAAGAATGTTTCTTGATTAGCAAATTCTAAAATAGTCACTGATTTGTTGGAATATGGGGTGGGGGGCATCTCTTTACACTTTCAGGATCCAAATTCTATACATGCATTTCAACTTGTGGTCCCAAACATCAGTGTGACCAGTACCCATAAGTGGTTTCTAGAACATCCTTGGATGGTCATCCTCAGATTTCCTCCTCTGCTCTATTTACTAAGATGATCACATGGTGGAATAAGCTCTGGACTTTAATTACCCAATACAAGCAAAAAATTAACAGGCTATTACTCCTATAGCTTTTTCTGTTTGTGCAGTATGATGAATTGTAAATGGAATAAAGCAGAATTTTCAGCTGACCAGTGGGTCCATGTGTAAAGTTGTTTCTGTTATCTTAAGCTCATGCCTAAACCAGCAAACTGCAGCAATGAGAAAACTATTAACAAAATACAACCAGGGCACATTCATCTCCATGAAGGCTGGAATCTGTGTGTCCAGAAACAGAATGATTATCTGAAGGAAAACAAATAGGAAGCAGGTTCCAAGAAAACAGATCAAAAGCCTAGTCAAGAGCAGCTTTTTTACAAATGATTCCAGTAGTGTGCAACGAAAAAAAAGTATAGAGCAGCCTCTTTCACATAGGAAGTGATGTGAATCATTAGGACTTAATCAGTATCAAGACTGCATACCAACAAATTGCAAAAACCAGCAGGGCACACACTAGGAAAACTGTCAGCCAGTAACTCTGAATGCTAATATAGAAAGGGCACTGATAGGAAGAAAAACCATATTTACTCAGGCTTATATAAATAATGGGGTCTCCCAAAACATATACAAGGGCTAGAATCCAAATAAAAATGACTGAAAAGAAATAAAAGACATTTTGACAGAAGTGTGAGACCTTTGATGTCTGAGAGATATTCAGGTGGTGATCCAGACCTGCAAGAAGGGAAACTGGACAAAGCAGGAAGCCATAGGCAAAGGACATGATTTGAGGTAAAAGACAAATGTGGTATTTTGTAAATCTAATGCTCCAAAGGGCAAAGTCCTGGAAATAAGTTATAAAAGATAGGCTCATAAAAAGCAAGAAATAAATAATCACTATGGACATTCAAAAACATTCCAAAAAACTTTGGTAGATGTTCTTTCTTTTCATGGCTATCATCTGGATGTTTAGGAATATTTTTACAAGTATAATTAAGAGTACCTTGCAACTGGGATCTAGAGGTGGGTGTCCAGGATGTGACTGGAGCTGAAAGGTGTGATTATCCAGAAATATAAGCATTTTTTCTTCAGTTAAGTTTCAGAAGGCCTGGTGGAATGCACAAAATATTTTTTTAATTGTTGTTTCCTAAACCCTGCCTTCTCCAGGGGTTACTTCTCAGTCTAAATGGTCTTTCTAAGTGGATTATGTCTGTCCCTGGTTCCTTTCCATTCTGAGCCCACCACTACCCCAGTTATTCCTCTGAGCTCCCCCTTCACCTCTCACTGCTCTGGTTTATTATGAGATTGATAAGATCTCAGAAAAATGTGTGAGTGTGAGAGCATGCATCAGGGAAAATGAGGGTATCTGGCTAGGGCTTTCAGAGGAGGAAGAGGAAAAAAGGCTATAGCAGCAGCAGCAGCAACAACTGGCAAGGTCAGGTACCTGGCAGCTCACCTGTGATATATGATTTGATGGAATACCATAGTGCTGTAAGAAATGATGAGCAGGATGGTTTCAGAAAAACCTGGGAAGACTGATGTGAACCAATGCAAAGTGAAGCGAGCAGAACCAAAAGAACATCACACATAGTAATAGCTGTATTGTAACAATGATCAACTTGATAGACTTAGCTACTCTGATTGACATAATGATCCAAGACAGTTCTTAATGTTCATGACAAAAAATGCTAGTCAACTTCAGAGGAAGAACTGATGAACTCTGATACTGAAGTATATATGTATTATTTACTTCATTTTTCCTTGATTTTTTGGCAATATGGCTAATATAGAAATATGTTTTGCATGATTTCACATGTATCCTTGATGTCATATTGCTTGCCTTCTCAATGGGTGAGGGAGGGGTGGGAGAGAGGAAGAGAATTTGTAACTCAGAATTTTTAAAAAGCAAATGTTAAAAATAAATAATAAATCTATTTTTTAAAAACCAAATACCTAATTTTGAAACATAGACAGAAAAAGGAACTTGAAATATGATGTAAAGGTGATTTGCATAATTTAGGATTATTCAGTAATAATAAGAAATCAGAGAAGAGAATGAAAGGAGCTCAAACTGAAACCCATATCCTGTAAACCTGAGCATAATTATCAGTGAAAAAAAGATCAATTTTTAAGAAGAGAGTTATTTGAGACCATCCTGCAAGACAAAGCAAAGCAAAACAAAACAAACCCTAGAAGTAAGAAAATTATTCAGGAGAAAGGAAGATGGGAATTTTGAAATTAATATTCTATAGGCTAAATCTGGTGACCTCTATAAGTGAATTAACATCTTTTGTAGCAGGGATGACACAATAGAAGCGAGTGATACACCTACTACCAAGTCCACAGATGAACAATAAAGAGACAGACAATACCCTTATAATGAACAAGGAATGCTTCTGTTATTCTCTCAACAAGAGTTGGGGGCTACAGGTAAATAGAATAAGAGAAGTGTAGGGGAAAGATTTGGATGGGTGAAGTAAGAAGTGGAGTTTCATGCTAAAAGGGGAAAAGTATGCTGCTAGAAAATGTTCCCTAAAGAAAGGAGATATATGTCTGTAAGAGGAGATGGGGACCATATAATGGATTTCATCAGTGGGAATTCACATATTAAGAGATGATCTTTCCTTAGAAAGAAATATGTTTATCAGGACAGAAAATTACCCTGAAAAAAGGGTAAAGCCAGCCCACAGATAGGTATGACATAGAACCTGAAAGTACAAAAATACAGATTATAAGTACAAATTAATCAAATTCTCCAAGCCTCTATAGCCAGCTGTGAGCAGCCAGGCCAAGCCTTGGAAGAATGACTATTATGCCTAGATTCTCACCTGCCTCTAATGATCAGAAAACCATTCCCCACCATTTCTGACAGAAAAGGAAGTTAGTTGAAGGCAATAAGGAAAGATGTCCAGTAGCAGATAATGCAATTTGGAAAAGTATCATTGTTTCTGCTTTTATCTTAGTTTTGTCCAAAGCAAATTAAGATAGGGGTATGGATAGTAAATTGAAGCATTGGATGATGGGGGAAATGGAAGAGGTATATTAAATCTGTAGGGGTTAACCTTCCTCCTCCACTTTTGCCATACACTACTATAGAGCAGCATCATGGATCAGAGTGGGAAATTTTCTGTCAAGTTCTGTTGAGGGTGAAGTGGATGGGGAGAAAGGGACAGAGGTAGTTTCATCTCAGCTCTACCCCGAAGAAGGCTAAAAGTCTTTCATACTCCAGAGTGGACAATGCTGCCTCTTTGAGCAGTATGTTGTTCCTCTTTCTCACAAGGGTTAGGGTAACATGGCTTGTTCTGAGAAGAAACCGTCCCTTATTCAACCCCACCCTTTGTTGACTAGTCCCACATTTAGTGTTTCCCCATGACTTTTATAGTTTGCACTACATGGTTAGACACTTGTTACTAATTTCGCTATTCCACTGTCTTGTCTACCCAGTCAGACTATAAACACTTTGATAGCCCAGCTGGTGGAGTGGGTGAAAAAGCATTGGACTTTGCCTGATTTGAGGGATTCAGGAGATAGAAGACTTTCTCCAAACCTACCCCCTTCTAACTTCCCTATTTCTTTTGGGGGGATCAGCATCCTTTCATTCAGGTGCACAACCTCAGAGTTATCCTCACACTCTCTCAACCTCTATATCCAATAGAGGAGATGTCACCAAGTCTTGTTAATTCTATCACAACAATATCCATCTCTGTATCTCTACTTCTGAAGTCATTACTTTAATTCAGGTCCTTACTTATATCCTCTTGCCTACTGCAATAACCTAATGTTCTCCCTCCCTCAAGTTTCTCCTCACTCCAGTCCATTTTCCACAAATTGCCCAAAGCAATTTCCCTAAAGTACAGGTTTGGCCCATCACACTCCCTCTCCCATCAACTCCAATAGATCCCTAATAATCCCTAATTTGTAGGATCAAATACAAACTCCTTTATTGTTTAAAGTCCTTCACAAGCTGGTCCCAACCTGCTTTTTTTTTTTTGGTTTCTTAGTGAGGCAATTGGGGTTAAGTGACTTGCCCAGGGTCACACAGCTAGTAAGTGTCAAGTGTCTGAGGCCAGATTTGAACTCAGGTCCTCCTGACTCCAGGGGCAGTGCTCTATCCACTGTGCCACCTAGCTGCCCCCCCAACCTGCTTTTGCAGTCTTATTATGCATTGTTCCTCTTTGCAATCCCAATTGCATGTAGTTCTTGCCTTTCTTTGCATGCTGAGTTTTATCAGCTGCTTGAAACTTAAGAGATTTTTCCAAGAGCATAGAGCATGGAGAAATGTTTGCTTTGGCTTCTCAATCACCAAATCTTAGGAAAACAGGTACCATCGGAAGCAGAGCAATATCTGGGGCTTCGTCTCAAAGTTTGGCCTTGGGACTCAGGAGAAAAAAGAAAAACTGACTTCCTCTGCTAGCCTATCAGTCCACCTCCAGGCTGAATACCTTTGTAATCACTAGTTTTCTTCAAAGATTGGCTCAAGGGATGCCATCTATGTAGGTCCTTCTTAATCTCCCCAGATGCTAACGCCTCCCCCATGAAAATTACTTTTGATTTATTTTGTACACACGTACACACACGTACACACACACACACACACACACACACACACACACAAATGAACATTGTCTCTCCTGGTAGAATTTAAACTCTTTGAGGGCGAACACAATTTGCTTTTCATTTTAATATCCCTACTGTCTAGCACAGTGCCTGGGACTTAGTCGGAACTTAATAAATGTTTGCTGATTGATTGATTGACTTGGAGTTGGCAGACCTGACTTTGAATCCTAGTTCTGGAATCTTGGCTTCCTAAGGTCAAGCCAATCCATCTCTATGAGCCTCACTTTCTTCCTCTGTAAAATGTACCACCTATATCATATGGTTGTTGCTAGGAAAGTATTGTGGAAAACTTGAAATGCTATGTAAGTGTGAGTTACTCTACTTGTTTTGAATTCTCCACAGCATTTAGGATAATTCTAGGTTTAAGGTAATCTCAAACTATTTTTATTGAATGACTGGGGTCCTGGGGCCAAACTCTAGACCTTCTAGGACCCCTTAAATTGGTTTCTGAGGTACCAGGATTATTTGATGATCTGAATGGAAAAAAGCATCCCACATATTGGAAAAGATTATAAACCACAGCATACCTCCTGCCAAGGAGAAGTGATAAATCAAGTTGCCATGTAATTAACTTGAGATCACATTATGACACACACATTAGACATTATCACTCCTTCCAATGACTTATATAACCAAATTCAGCCTTCTGAAGAAGAAGAGATGACATGACAGATTGTAGTGTTCAAGCACTCATACCAATTTAGGAAACATCAGCTGGTCTCTTCAGACCCCCTAAATACCCAAGGAAAAGCAATCCTCATAGCTTGACTAACTAAGAATGAATGCTTTCACAACCTCCCTCCCAATGAGGAAGGAAGGAAAGACCAGGAGGTGAGACCATGGAGGAGATAAGATTGGGCAGGAATAATGTCATAGTAAACCATCTTATTCCCACCTCAGGCTATTTGTGGTGGTTCCCAAAGCAATTCAAAGCTCTTTATAGTTGTCCTGTCTCACCACCTGTCTACTTTGTCTATGTCGTGCAGAGAAGCAGCGTGGTGCGGTGGAAAGAACACTGGATTTGGAGTCAGAAGGCCTTGATTTGAAGCTGATATGGGGGTGGCATGGGGGTGGGGGATGGCATGCCTACTACCTGTATGACCTTGAACAAGTTAGTCTTTTTTTCTGGGCCTCATCTGTAAAATAAGGTGGTTGAACTAAACAGTCTCTGAGGTTTTTTTCCAGATCTATGATCCCTCTAGCTAGATGACCTCTCAAGCCCCTTCCATCTATCAATCTATAATTTTGGTCAAATGAGAGAATGTTAGGGTACTTTAAGTTAATTGGACCTTCCTTCTTTTATGTTGCTGGGGGGCTTTTAAATTTTGGGGGCCTCCTTTCTGTAAGCCATTAAGAATTACACAGGTTAGGGTGTTTTGCTGATGCCACAGATAGGATGTTGTTGTTGTTTTGATATTTATTTATTTTAAAACTACAAGTACTTTTCTTCTCTACTAATGCTCTTCTTTCTTTCTTTCTTTTTTTAGGGGGGTTGGGGCAGTGAGGGTTAAGTGACTTGCCCAAGGTCACATAGCTAGTAAGTGTCAAGTGTCTGAGATCAGATTTGAACTCAGGTCCTCCTGAATCCCGGGATGATGCTTTATCCACTATGCCATCTAGCTGCTCCCTAATGCTCCTATTCCTTACATGGTCATTGGAGGAGGAAAGACAGGTAAGTGAATATCGGTGTCCATGTGTCTCTCAGGTAATGGGCTACACTCAGAGTATGATCTTAATTAATTAAAAGATTATTAGTATATAACATTTCAAAAAGTTATCTCAATTAGCTTGTATCCTCCCTCTCTCCCCCATCCTATTATGATTCTTATCAGCACCTCATGTACAACACTCTCTCAGCCCTGTGTCTTTGTCCTGGCACTCCACCATATAATACCTGCTCATCTGTGTTTCATTAGATCCAATCCCTCACTTCCTTCATGATGGAGTTTTAGCACCATTTTCTATACAAGACTTTCCTGGTTTCAAATGCTCATGCCCTCCCTCACTACCTTATATTTAAGTACTGTACATATTTATTTTACACTTATTCTGCATATATTTATGCAACATATACTTATATGTGTACATGTCAGCTATCTTGATAGAATGTAAACTACTTGAGGACAAGGGATGCTGTACTTTTGTTTTCGTATCCCCAAAGCTTAATAAATGCTTGTTGACTGATTAACCAATCTTCCAAACTTCATCTTATCCAAAGAAGAAAAGACATTATAATTTATTATTAAAAGACATTATAATTTAAAGGCTATTAACTGAATGAAATTGGATTTTTAATAATATAACATAAAAATTTCCAGTGCTTGAATTGCAGGACAGTAAAAGATCTTTAATCTTCACTCTCAGTTGTAGCAGTAGCCCCCACAGGATCCAGGTTCTCAAGTTGACTTTTGCCAAGGGAATACTTTGATATACCCAGAGGCCATTTGTAGAAAATTGTTTATTGGCTATTCCCCCTAGTATCACAATTTTTAAAAAAATCAGTGTAGGAATCCAAGGGTAAATAAGCACCTCCTCTGCAATATAGTCTTGGAGAATTTCCTGGGGCACTGAAAGGCTAAGTGAACCCTGATGATTTACTAAGGACAAGAAATTAATTAAAAGTTTGGGAGAGTAGAGTGTAATGAGGACTGGTACATTGAGAGTATATTAGCATATTTGACTTAAATTCCCCATGTGGAATTTGTAGGCTGAAAAATTTAGTTCTGGAAAGTTGTGAAGACACATAATGGAAGTATTGGAGCAGTTTAGATATTTTATAACTAGATCTTGTTAACTAATATAGTGAATGGGAATTTCTTTGGTTGCAGAGGTATTTTTAAAAAGCCGAGTGGTCAGAGCTCAGCCACTTTCTTTTTCAGCTACTCTGCTCTTAATATGACTCCTTTGCTGAGAGACAGTGCATTCAATGAGAAATAATGCTATAAAGGAAAGTTCTGAGTCTCCACTGAAGGCAGCATATTGCTCCCACGAAAATGGGTCTTGGTCCTTTGCCTGTCTCAATGTTTTGTTTGTTTTTTGTTTTAGGTGAACATTAATCAGGAGACCACAGCCTTGTTAGCTTCAAAAAGTCAGGTTTCTGGGATTTGAAGTCCATTCCAGGGTTGTCTTTTGTTTTTTTGTTTTTGTTTCTAGTCAGAACAGCCCTGATGCCCCAAGGAGCATAGAGAGACCTTCAGCAGTGGTTTTCAGTATCCAACCCAGCAATAGGTGAGACAAAGACTCAGCCAGTGGTAACACTGAATCTAAATGTGAACTTGGTGGAGCCAATGCTATGTAGAAACTGTTCTAAGAGTGAGCCTACTTTCCCAGAGACTTAGGTAGAATAGGGGAGAGTACCCCCAAGGTGTTGGGGGAAAATTTTTATTCTTTAATTTGTGCTATATGTTGTAAGAAAAAATCTCTTTGTGAAAGTGAATTGACTTTTAGTGGTGAAATGGAACTGAGGTGCTAGTCACTGGTATGAGAACAACTGATGAGAGTGTGAGCTAAGAGAGTAAGGCCAGGACATAGCTGCTACATAGGATTTTCCCCGTCTTTGCCAAGAACACTTGGCAAGTGGTGTGCTTCCCTTCACTAGAAGGAGTTAACATATTGCAGTGAAAAGAATACTGGTTTTGGAGTCAGAGAATCTGAACCTCTGTTGCTTGCGGTGTGTTTGATCTTGGACAAGGACCTTGAATTTTCTGTACCTCAGTTTCCACATTGGTAAAATGAATGGGTTGGACTTAACAACCTTTAAGGACATTTTCAGCTCTAAATCTCTGATCTCAAGGTTCTAGGTCATATCTGGCCAACCATTTCTAAGGGATTTTGTGGAGTTGTTGACTTTTAAGGTATGGTTTAGACTGCATTGAGTGCTCTTGTTGCTGTTGAGTCATTTCAGTTGTGTCCAACTCTTTGTGATCCCATCGGGGGTTTTCTTGGCAAAGATAATTACAGATGAGGAAACTGAGGCAAACAGAGTTAATTGACTTGCCTAGGGACATACAGCTAGTAAGTGTCTGAGGCCAGATTTGAAATCAGGAAGATGAGTCTTCCTGATTCTAAGGCCAGTGCTCTATCCACTGTACCACCTAGCTGTCTCAATAATTCTGTGATTTGTCAGGTACATGTCCTTTGTTGGGAGGTAAGAAAAGAAAAAGGAAATAGGAGAAACAAAGGAGACTCAACCACTGAAAACTCTGGCTAATGACTTGATACCATGAGAATTTGCTTGGCCTCTTTTTAAGAGGGTAGTCTTATCTTAGTGGAGGCAAAGATGGGGAAAGTGAGAGGTAGGAATTAAACTGGCCCTTTCTTGCTCCATGTTTTCTCCTACCCCAGAGAACGCTCTATCCTCCTCCCTCTCCCCCCCCTCCCATTAGACAGGGAGAGAAGAGAGGGGTGGAACCCTCAGATTAATCCTGTAGGTTCATTACACCGGAAAGGTGGATCCACCTGGATTTTTAAAAAGCTCTGTTTGGCAGGTAACGGGCCTCTGCCTTGGTGACTCAGCAGCTTCCTAGCAAGCACCCATGCCTGGGCAGTTTGGAGGTGAGCATGATTCCCCAAGGCCTGATGAGTGAGATTGTAAATATCTCACTGAAATGAATTGCAAAATCATTTACCAGGGAGCAAGAGGCTTTAAAATTAAGCTCAAAACTCATCTACACAGAGGGAGTCTAGCTTCAAGTCAGCAAAGCATGTAAACAGGAGACTTAAGGCACTCCTCATGATATGCCAGGAGGTGCTTTGTCTCTTTGGGAACAGGAAGCCACCATCACCGTTCTGCTGAGTCTACAGCCCATTAGTGAGGGGCGACTGACTCTCCAAAGACCCAGGGATTTGGGGATCCATTCTCAATGATACTGCTGCTTTGTGCTCTTGCTGTGCCTTCTACCCAAGCATGTCAAAATGCCTTCCCAAGACAGATTATTTTTCCCATTAAGTAGATGGGGCTCAGAGACATTAAGTCCTTTGCCTGAGGTTACACAGCAAGTTAGTTCCTGAGTTGGGAATTGAGATTCAGACTTCCTGGCCCCCCCTCTGCCCATTAAACTAAACATCTAGTCCAAAGGATTGTAAAGGTTTTACTAGAGAGACAGTGAGGCCAGCTATCTTGGAAATAGTCATGTTGATCTGATAATTGCTCCTAGCAAAAGAGAAAAAGTGTGCACATACACACACACACACACACACACACATATATATATGTATATATATATATATATATACATGTATACTACTATGTGTGGGGGTGTGGAAGATCAAGGTGGGTGAGAACATGCTTGGCAGCAAGAAAGCATGGTCGCACCAGTTCAGGATAGCACAGCACTGGGGAGGGAGATCCAAAGCTGAGTGGCTTAGTTTCTCTAGGTCATAGTCTCTGGATATCCATTTTATAGGGTACAGCTGGCAGTGGGGCATATAGCACAAGAGGAACAGGATGAAGCGTGGTCCAGGCAAGGGAAGCAATGATGATGATGATATATAGATTGATTATATATATATATGTATAAATGTATCTATATATAGAGAGATACATACACATAATATACATATACATATATATCCTTTTAATAAACAAAGGACAGAATTATTAGGAGAAGCGTTACAGAATGTCAAGCTGAAAAAGACCATTAGACATCATCTACTCCCTAGCTTCTTAAACTGTGGGTTGCAACCCCATATGTAGTTATGTAACTGAATGTGGGGGTTGCAAAAAATTTGACAACAGTAAAAGGTTATGTATACCCATTTTGTATACCTATACATCTGGGGTCATGTAAAAATTTCTCAGGCAAAAAGGGGTCACAAGTGGAAAAAGTTTAAGACGTCCCGATCTAGTCTAACCTCCTCCTTTGGTAGTTGAGGAGCATGAGTCACAAAGAAAGAAAATTACTTTCCCAAGGTCACACATCTTGTTAATGGCAAAATCTACACTAGCTTAACTTATAGTCAGTGTATCTTTCATTATACCAGTAGTTCAGAAGAAACCCAATTCATCATTCACATATTCACATTGCCTTAGAAATCCCATCTCTGAGACCTTGGCAAATTCATCTCTCTCAACCACAGTGTTCTCATTTTTTAAATGTTGAGCTTTGATTAGGTCATTTCTATGATCCCTTCTGGCTCTAGCTAGATCTATGATCCTATGCTTCTGTGGTCACCTTAAGCCAAGTAGATTGGGTCTCTAGAATAACAGACAACCTTTCCTTCTAATTTTCCTGAGGTCTGAATTAGTGTGAATAACATAGACATGAAGAAGCTAAGAGTTGATGTGCTAATTTCTGATGTGAGAATCTTGAGCCACCAGATTCCTGAGTGATCTTGGGATCAAGACTAACAGAAATATGCAAAAAGATACCATTGGCTCCAATGGGGAATACTAGGAAAATTCTTGTGAGACATTGTGGACATTTGAGGGATATAGGTAATAATTTATTTGAGGGCCCCCATGATGCCAGGGATCCTGGTTCTGGCCAACAGAATGTCCTTCCTTACTTTGATTGTCAGGTACTGTCCCAAATACCCTTAACAGCATGACCCTGAATGCTGTTGGCCAACAAACTGAGTTGTACAAAATAGGTGTGATTTTCTCTCTTCTGAAGCCCAGGTGACAACAGATGGGATACAGACTTGCCCCTCCCTGTACAAATAGATGGAGCTTTTATTGGGTGCACACTCTCACAGAGAGGTAACATAGACTGTCAGTTTATCCACGTTTTCTAGCTGGGTTCCAACATTTTCCATCCTAGATATTATGGCCAGACAGATTTGTTGTAAGTAAAGACATTTCCAGATCTTAATTCCAGAAACAGTAGAGATTTGAGCTCTTGTTGGGAAGGCACACTAAACCATGACTATTCAGGTCATTCAGTTGGATGGGAGTGAATCTGGACTTTTTTCCTCCTTGGACTGGTGCCTCTAGTCAGGAACAGTCAAGGTGTTATAAGAAGCTGCTGTAGGGTCCTTGAAGAACTCCCCTTTGGCTGGTATCCCACTCTTGCTCCCACGGCATTCATCTACTTGGTTCTCTCCAGAGTGCAGTAAATCCTTCACATTCAGCCCCAAGAGGGACAAGAGTAAAAGAGCTACTGAGCTAGCTTAAGGAAATGAAAACACTCCCTCAGCCAAGAAAGGCGTTGGCTCTAAACCATTTCACTCCTTTCTTAACTGCTCTCTACATACAGCACCCCAATGGAGGGGAAAAGGGAAAATTTTCTTACTCTGTGTTATCCCCAACTATTTTTCTATTTTCATCTTAGTTTGATTCTATTATCATGCCATTATTTTTCTAAATATTACTCTGGGGAATGTCTTACCAGGTGCTACCAAGGGAAAAGAAAGAGCTGACAAGGGAAAGGTGGGACACAGACAGTTACCTAGTCTTCCCCCACAGGCTCCCCTCTGTCTGATTGCTTTTCTTATATGCTTGAGAGACAGCATGATATAATGGAAAGAGCACAAAACTTGGAGTCAGAAGCACCGAATTCTAGTCCTAGTTCAGCTACTTACTAGGTAGGTGGCTTTGGGTGGAACACTTTAATCTCTCCAAATGTCCTTTACCATCTAAAAAATGAGATAATAATACTTGCCATCCTCCCTCAGAGTGTTGTGAAGATCAAATGTGATCATGTCTGGAAAAGCATTTTGAAATCTGTAAAAGGGCTATACAGATATAAGGTATTACTGTTACTATTACTATTCTCATACTATATTTGAGGGGATTTAGATAGAAATATCACTAGTACAAATTGCTAGCCTACTATCATTTTTGTTTACTATTCAGAGGATTATTGTATAAGTGGATGAAATTATTGCCTCTTTAAAAATGGAATAAATGTGTTGGGATGCAAGTTCATTTACTATAGGCTCACTGAAAGCCTCTTTGGGACAACTACAAGCATGACAAAGGTGATATATTCTTCATCCTATTCCCATGTGGTTTTGAATTGTTCTTTTAGGTTGAGAATTTTACTAATGCTATTACAACTGCTACTGCTGCTGCTGCTGCTGCTGCTGCTGCTGCTACTACTACTACTACTACTACTACCACCACCACCACCACCACCACCCCCCCTACCACAGTAACTACCATCAGTACCAATACTACTACTATTCCAGGACCCCATTCAGACCATTGATATGGATAATGAAGAGGGTTTGAATAGGAGGAAAATAAAATAAATAGGGCCTTGAGTGATTCCATTGGGTTTACCAGATGGGTTTCTGGCCTATGACCTAAGCCTAAATGATGAGGCTGGTTGGTATTTCCTGGGCCAGTTTGCTGCCTGAGCCTTTGAGAAGATGTATACTCTGTGATGAAAGCTCAAAGAGTCCAATGACCTCCTCTCACTTACCCATTCTTTTACTCCCCTTTTTTTTCCCCTTCTGTTTCCACATCTATACATCCTCATGACTTCCTGCCTGGACTATGTCAGAAGACTGCTGGTTGTTTTCCCTGCCACTAGTCTCTCCCCACTCCAGTTAATCTTCCATTCAGTCATCAAACTGATCTTCCTAAAGTGCAGATCTGACCATGTCACCTCCCCTATTCAATAAACTCCAGTAGCTCCCTATCATCTTCAGGATCAAATATAAAATCCTTTGTTTAGCATTCAAAGCTCTTAACAAACTGACTGACCCCCTCCTACCTTTCTGGTCTTCTTATGTTATATCCCTCCACTTACTCTTCATCCAGTGACACTGACCTCCTTGCTGATCCTTGAATAAGACACTCCATCACTTGGCTCCGGCTGTTCCTTGTGTCTAGAATGCTCTGTCTCTTCATCTTTCAATTTCCTTTCAAATTTGTAGCTGTCTTTCAGGCTCCCTCAGGTGCTACCTCCTATGTGAAGCCCTCTGTGTCCCCTTTAGTTGTTAATATGCTTTTCCTCCTCAAACTACCTATCATTTACTTACCTAGCATCCTTCAAGCAGAATGTATACTCCTTTGGGGCAGATACTGTTTTGTTTTATACCCCAAACACCTAACACGGTGTCAGGCACTTAATAAATGCTTGTTGTATTGAGGCATACTGTACTGAGTGATTTGAGATCCTGGGGAAGCATAGTGATTTCATGGAACCTCCCACCCCCTTAAAAAAAATTTAACTCCCCTGGTTCAAATTTTGCCTCTGCCTGACACTTACTTGCCTCTGTCTGACTGTGTGACCTTGGGCAAATCACTTCCCTAGATATCTTGTTTCCTCATTTGTAAAAGGAGAGGCTGGACAAGCTGGCCTCTGAGGCTCCTTGCAGATTGAGGTCTGTGCTCTTATGATCTAAAGTGAAGCTTTTCTTAGGAGTTTTGGCGAGTGCTACCCCCACCCCTCACCCCAATCCTTGACTTTAGCTTAGGCGATCTGGTTTTGACAATACACATGATCTGGTCCCCCAGGAGAACATCAGTGTTTCTCCTTTCCCTTTTCACTTCTCGCTCTCTACCCTGTCATCTGCTGTGGGGGCCAGAAGGAACAATCAAGCATTGTCTTGTTCTGAAGTGGTGTGGCAGGGACTCCTCGAATAAATATTATTTGCCTAGAAGGGAAACTGGCTTGAAGACAGCTCACAAGTACTGTAAAGTAAGGGGTGGGGGTAGGGAGGGTATGATGTTTTGGTTTAGTTTTATTATTAGTTTAATCTTTTTTTCCACTTTCTGTTTTTGCTGATTTTTTTTCTCCTTTTCTCCTGAGCAGGCCATTAAGCATGAAGACTGTGACTCACAATCCCTCTGCCAAAGGGAAACAATAAGAGATTTTCTGAAATGGGGATGTTCTCATGCTCTCTGCCCCCCTGGTCACTCCCTCCCTGCAGTCTCTGGGTGAGCTACGGGGTGAACATTCCAGGGGCTCCCAGGAGGTGACAAGGAACAGCCCCAGGGGCCTGGTTTGGACCTCAACTCCCTACCCCTCTCTGCCTTACCTGGGCCTATGCTGCTGGGAGGTCTGGGCCGCTGGGGTGTAGTAGCACCCATCCTACACACCCAGAGGCAGGCTCACTTTGGTCAGTAAGCGTTTACTGAATACCTACTATCTGCAGGGCACTGGGAAGTTTCTGTCTGGAATTTATGTGGTGCTTGAGTTCATTTCACCTAGAAGGGTAGGGCCAGTTGGGCCCCCTAGGGAAACTTCACTTTTCTATGAGTTAGACATCTGACAAGGAGAACCAGAGGAGAGGCTAAATGAAGCTCACCATGAACAGGGAATCAGACTAGAGAAAGACCTCTAGGACTTACCTGTATAAGGAGCCAGAAAGAACTGGGAGACCAATATCTCCTCTGTACCCCCAGAGGGCTCTTAGTGCCATCTTCTGTGGAAAGGGGATGCTAGGTACTTACTTCAAACCTCTACCTCCCGCACCCCTATCCCTACCATACATTTACTCTTGACCAATCCACCTTTCTATCTCTCTCTGTCCCTATCATCTCTCTGTCTCTCTGTCTGTTTCTCTGTCTTTGTCTCTGTCTGTCTCTCTCTCTCTCACTGTGTCTCTGTCTCTCTCTCTGTCTCTCTCCCTGTCTCTCTCCCTGTCTCTCTGTCTCTCTCTCTGTCTCTCTCTCTGTCTCTCTCTGTCTCTTTCTCCGTCTCTCTCTCTCTCTGTCTCTCTCTCTGTCTCTATCTCTCTCTCTCTGTCTCTGTCTGTCTGTCTCTCTGTCTCTGTCTCTGTCTCTGTCTCTGTCTCTGTCTCTGTCTCTCTCTCTCTCAGATCAGCTGGTATGGGACTCTCTCCTCATTGGTGGAGATCAATGCCCTGGGCTTTGTGTGAAGGGCAAGGCCCAGTCAGCCAGAGAAGAAGGAAAGAGAGCTCTTCAGTTTTCTTCATTCCCTCTAGTAGCTTGAGTGTCTTACAGGTCTGAAGATGCTACAGTCACTTCAGGTGCTTCTGGCTTCCAGCTCCGAGAGAAAAGATGAAAGATCCCAGATTACTTCCAGCTGCTGAAGGAGAAGCTGGGAAGAAGCCGACGTAAGAGGACCTGGCAGTTTCCATCATGTCCCTATCTCCAGCTTGCTACACTAGAGACTTTGGGGGACTTCCCCTTGGGTGAGATCTAGGATTCTCTCTGATTGAGTTGTTATCTCACTCCCAGTGGGAGAACTCCTTCCCTCTGTATTGTCTGGTATAAATTCTCCTATGTATTCTTTCTCTGATTTCTGTTTTCCTAGAATTTTAGTAAATGAGGGTTTTCAGACTACTTATTCTGTGTTGTTGATCATGAAACTGGCATCCCATGAGTAAAGGGTCAAGCCTTGGATATAAAGTTTGGGTCTTCTTTTTTCCAATAATGAAACAGCAATCAGAAGTTAGAGAGAACTTGAAACCATATCCCTTAGACTAATAATATTTAAGAGAGCAGATAAATATAATTCTAGCCTCATACCCCTTCTCCCTGAGGAGAGCAGAGTTGCCAAGTTTCTGGCCCCCATTCTCCTTCCCCTCCTGGGAGAAAATTAAGTCTCTCTTAGAGAAGGGCAGCAGGAGAGAGGAGGCTACAGGTCTCTAAATTACCTCCATTTGAGCAATACAACAATACCTGCATACTACATGGAGTGGGGGTGGGGTTCTTTTCTTTTTTCTTTTCTTTTCTCTTCTTTCTTTCCTCTCTTCCTTCCTTCCCCCCTCCCTCCCTCCCTTCCTTCCTTCCTTCCTTCCTTCCTTCCTTCCTTCCTTCCTTCCTTCCTTCCTTCCTTCCTTCCTTCCTTCCTTCCTTCCTTCCTTCCTTCCTTTCTTCCCATCTCTAGTTTCTTTAGGTACAGTACCTGGCACATAGTAGCTGCTTAACAAATTCTTGTTGATTGATTGAGATAAGCTACCAACACCTTCTGCCATCCATTCACTTTGAATTGTTTTCCCAGAAATAGTGACATATTCTTGGTGATTCATCCACACTGGGGATCCTGCCCAGGCTCCCCCCCTCCCCCACTTATAGCTAAAGGCACCTATTTACAAGATAGTTAGTCAGGGTTAAGGGTGCAGTCTAGACCTGTGGAACAACAAAAAAAATAAGCTAAATGACCCACATGATGATAAAAAGCACAATGTGTTAAACAACTGAGACGACCAGTCCCAAGAGGTAAATAAATACCTTATTGTCCATTCATGTGTTTTCTTTATGTTTCATAGGCCTGTGATCCTTTAATGCACACCAGTCTTAGACTGTCAGCTCCTGGAGGGCAGGGACCAGGTATACTTCTCTTAATTGATTTTGTACAGCATAGTACTTAAAGTGTTAAGTGCTTTGTGGGCTAATAATGAATGATCTCATTACAGCTAGTGAGATAAACAATGTTCTCACCTTCCTCAAAGTGAAACAGAAGCCCACAGAGAAGCTAGTCTAGGTTTCTTGTCTTGTCTCCTCTGGAGCTCTAATCACCAAACAAGTTCAGAATAAACTGAAAAGAAGCTTATCAACCAAAAGAACCCAAGTCTTCCCACCAATACAGCACTCCCAGATGTGCAGAAATAACCTCTTTGATAATTAAAGAAGCAAAACCCCCGTGGGGCCAGAATGCCGTCCCAGTCACTGAACCAGGCTGACAAGGAACCTATAGTTCTGTAACTGATTAGAATCTGAAAAAGCTTAGCTCTCTGTAGAGTAAATAAATGCCCATCAATTGGGGAATGACTAAACAAGCTGTGGTATATGATCATGATGGAATATTATTGTTCTATAAGAAATGACAAGCAGGATTATTTCAGAAAGGCCTGGAAAGACTTGTATGAGTATAGTGAAGTAAGCAGAACCGGGAGAATATTATGCACAGTGATAGCAAAACTGATGAAGAACTGTGAATGACTTAACTGTTCTCGGCAATACAATGATCCAAGACAATCCCAAAGGAATAATGATGAAGCATGCTATCTGCCTCCAAAGAAAGACTGATATTGATTGAACACAGGCTGAAGCATGCTATTTTTCACTTTCATTTTTTTTTCAAATTTTCTTATACAAAGTGACTAATATGGTAATGTTTTACATAATTGCACCCACATCTGATTGCTTGCTGCCAGGGGAGGGGGGAGGGGAAGGAGGGAAGGAGAGATAAAATTTGGAACTCAAAACTATCAATAAAAATGTTTATTATTAAAAAAAAAGAATCTGAAAAAGCTTCTGAGGATTTTTTTTTCCCCTGAACTAGAACTAGGAGAACCAAAAAGAGAGAAGTACAATAAGGGGAAGGGGGAGGGGGAGGACTAGCTATCTATCCCCTTATTTTAACTAACATTTTCGTGTAATTCTTGTACTTTTTAGGACTAGTAAAATTTCTGGGATGATGGGATTCAGGGCTTAAGGCATGTTGGGCCTGGGAACTGAGAGTTGGAGGGTTGGGGGAAGACAAGTTGGACTTATTAGAAAGCCCCTGAATGACCCAATAGAAAAATACTGACTTGTTCCCCCTCCTAACTGATAGAATAGTGGAATTCAGAGCTAAAAAGGACCTGAGGTCATGTAGTCCAACTATCTCAATTTACCAATGAGGAAACTGAGACCCAGAAAGATTTTTTGCCCAATGTCACACAGGTAGTAAGCATCGGAAATGGGATTTGAACCCAGGTCTTCTAACTCTGGTGCCAGTGACCCTTTTATTAAATTGTGTTGCCCTAGAATCAGAAGTTCGTAGGCTCTAGAATGAGAAGGGACCTCAGATGGCATTTAGTCAGCCCCTCTCATTTTGTATAACATCTTTTTTTTTTTTTTTTGCGGGGCAATGGGGGTTAAGTGACTTGCCCAGGGTCACACAGCTAGTAAGTGTCAAGTGTCTGAGGCCGGATTTGAACTCAGGTCCTCCTGAATCCAGGGCCGGTGCTTTACCACTGTGCCATCTAGCTGCCCCTGGCCCCTCTCATTTTAAAGAGAGGAAAACTGAGACTCAGGTTGCTTCAAGGTTTTGGACTAGTTTTTGTTTTTTGTAGTGGACATTTCTGCATTTTATTTTATTTACTCTCTGTTACTACATATCAAAAGCACTCTTAAGAAAGCAAGACTTGAACTCAATAACTCAGGGATGTCTCTGCAATGGACCAAGATCATAACAAAGACCTTTGCCCCCCTTTTAAGTCATCTCCGTGAGATCCCCCTTGATGGCTCAGAGAAAGCCAAGGTGTAGCCTATTAGGCCAAGGATGAGCCACCAAGCCTCAGGGCTGCTCAGTGGCAGCTTGATCTGTACCCCACCAGTGCCTGAGCTGTACTTAATCAACCAAGCAACCAATTAGCATTTCCTGATCATCAACTCTGTTGTTAGCATTGTGCTAGTCACTATAGGGGAATTAAAACAAAATTATGGGGCATTATCCCTTTGAGGTTCAAATGTACAGTCTTTTTAGGGAGAGTAGACTTGCATTTCCATTCTAAGCCTTTAGAATCAATTGATCAGTTAATTAATACTCATTTATTGATCTACAATGGGCTAGGCAGTATGCTAAGCACTAGGGAGGGACACAAAACCAAAAGTGAAATAATCTCTGCCTCCATTGCTAGGCTGGCATTCCACTGTAGAAAAAAATACATTAGTATATACAGAATATATATGTAATGGGGAACTGGGCCATCATTGTTCTCATTGCTTATACAAAATAAAAACAAGATAATTTTGAAAGGAAGAATGTTAGCCACCAGGGAGATTATTGTTAAAGGGAACACTTAAGCTGAGTCTTCAAAGAAACCAGGGAATCCAAGAAGCAGAGGTGAAAAGAAAGGGCACTTGTAGCTGTGGAAAAACTGGAACACTAATGCATTGTTGGTGGAGCTGTGAACTGATCCAACCATTCTGGAGAGCAATTCGGAACTATGCCCAAAGCGCTATAAAGCTCTGCATATCCTTTGACCCAGCAATATCACTATTAGGTTCTTTCCCCAAAGAGATCATAAAAAAGGGAAAAGGATCCACATGTACAAAACTATTTATAACTGCTCTTTTTGTGGTGGCTAGGAATTGGAAATTGAGGGGATGCCCATCAATTGGGAATGGCTGAACAATTTGTGGTATATGAATGTAATGGAATACTATTGTGCTATAAGAAATGATGAACAGGCAGATTTCAGAGAAACCTGGAAGGGCTTACATGAACTGATGCTTAGTGAGATGAGCAGAACCAGGAGAACATTGTACACAGTATCAAAAACATTGTGTCTTGATCTACTGTGATAGACTTGACTCTTCTCAGCAATACAATAGCCTGAGATAGTTCCAAAGGACTCATGATTGAAAGTGCTCTCCAAATCCAGAAAAAAAGAACTATGGATTCCAGATACAGATTGAACCATACTATTAAAATTTTGTTTTGTTTTTCTTTTTTGAGGTTTTTCCTTTTTTGTTCTGATTCTTCTTTCACAGCACAACTAATGCAGAAATATGCTTAATGTGATTGTACATATAGGTTATAACCTATATCAGATTGCTTGCTGTCTTGGGGAGGGGGAAGGGAGGGAGAAAAATTTGAAAGTAGAAATCTTATAAAAACAAATGTTGAAAACTATCTCTACATGTAACTAGAAAATAATAAAATATTTTTATGAAAAGAAGAAAAGAAAGGGCACTCTAAATATGGGACACAGCCAATGCAAAGTCTCAGAGGGGGGAGATGAAGTATCATGTGCAAGGAACAACAAATACACCAGTATGGCTGGACCACAGAGCTCATGACAGGGATTAATGTGAAAGAAGACTGCAAGTTGAAAGAGAGGTCAGCTTGTGAAACCCTTCAAATGCCAAATGGAAGGGTTTATATTCAATAGGGAACCACCAGCATTTTTTAAATAGGGTTTTCACAAGGTCATACCTGAACATTAGGAAAATCACTTTGGTGGCTGTGTGGATAATGCAAATAATCATATTATCATAGCTACCAAATATCCTAACTAAAGCATTTTACTCCATTATATAGTGTCTCATTATTTCTTCTATATTTTTTTAATCTGGGAAATCTAGATTTGTAATCACAGAACTTGGAAAGTACTGCAAGATCCATATCGGTTCAACCCATAGTGGAAAGGAATCCACACTATAATATCTTTGATAAATGGTCACTGAGGCTCCACTTGGAGATCTGCAAGGAGAGAGAAGTCACCAGCTCTCAAGGAAGTCCATTCCACTTTGTCATGGCTCTAATTCTTAGGAAATTTTCTTCCTGCTGTCAAGCCTAAATGTGACTTCTGCTCTTTGCTCCTGGTTCTGTCCTCTGAGGCCAAACAGAACAAGTCTAATCTCTCTTTTACATCACTATCCACTAACCATCCAATATTTGCAGATAGTTATCATGGTTGTCTCTTCTCCAGGCTAAAGAGGCCCAGCTTCTTCAACTAATCCTTATATGATGTGAGCTTAATGCTCTTCACCACCTTGGTTGTCTCTCTGGACATTCTCCAGCTTATAATAATAGTTAATATTTACATAGTGTTTTAATATTTGCAAAGGACTTTACATATGTTATATATATATATTATATGTTATGTAATATACAGGCAACTATATATCAGAGTGGTAGAAAAGCACTGGGTTTGGAGTAAAGATGATCTGAATTCAAATCTGGACTCAGACACTTAATAGCTGTGTGACTTGAAGCAATTCACTTAACCTGTCTAACTCAGTTTACTCAGTTGTAAAATGGGATATTTTAAAGATATGCTTACCTTCCAGGGTTGTTGTGAGAATCAAATGAGATAAAATTTATAAATATTTACAAATTTGTAAAATCTCATTATCAAATGAGATAACATTTGCACTCACTGACACATAGAAGATATTTCCTTCTGTCCAGATATCATTTCATTCTCACAAACTGTGATGACTAATTTATGAAGTAGGTGCATAATTCAGCCCATTTTACAGATGAGGGAACTAAGGCTAAAAGAGATTAAGTGACTTGCCTAGGGCCACACAGCTAGCAAGTGTCAAGTGTCTGAGGTCAAATTTGAACCCAAGTCCTCCTGAATCCAGGGCTGGTGCTATATCCACTATGCCACCTAGCTTCCCCTACCAGTTTTTATTCCATCTAATTGTATTATTGTCTAGTCCACATCTCTCCACTTTTTTCTACACACACACACATATTATAAGATCTTTTATTAAACATTTTGTTCAAATCTAGCTAAACCATATTACATTCCATCTATCAGTTTAGAAACCTAGGCAATAAAGGAAATGAGGTTAATCTGGTATGACCTGTCCCTGTTGAAGCCATGCTACCTCTTTATAATGACCACTTCCCTTTCTAAATCTTCATTTACCTATCAATTCTAGAATTTCCCCAGAAACTGAAGCCAAACTTATTGGCTTCTACTTTGCAAGGATTCTTTTCTTCCATTATTTTTTCCATGGTGGGAAACCAATGACTTTATTAGCAGAAGTTGGTCTTCAGGATTCTGATTCGCTGAAACTGGTTGTTCCCAAAGATGTTTCCCATTCCCTTCCCCTGTTATAGCTCATGGTTTCCTCTAGCCTTATTTTGGATTTCATGGGTTAAGACCAGCTGATGAAAGATGACTTTTTCCTGGTGTTTCCTCAGCTGTAAATGTCTAGCTGTACTCTACAACTTCCATTTTTGGAGAGTTGGGACAATATTTGCTCTTGTTCAATCTTGTGGTTCGTTCCATTTTCTGTGATCTTTTCAACATTGCTGACAATGGCTCCTTAATCACATCTGCCATTTCTTTCTGAATCCAAGAATGTAGTTCATCTGGGCCAGATGACTAGAATTCAAGGACAATGAGCTGCTTTCTAACTATCTCTGTACTTATGAGTATGAATTTCCAGCAAGTCAATTTTATCCTGTCATATTGACTACAAAGGTCATTCGTTTGAGCTAAAAAGAAAAGAGAAGCAAAAATAAGAATCAAGAGGTTCTGACTTCTTTCTGTTGTCAGTTTTTGTCTTATCCACCTCCAAGCAAAGGTGCTTTTCGTCCTAATATGGCTAAGCATTCCCCATCCCCTTTTCTTGTCCTTAGCTCCCCTTACAAGCCTCATCTCATTGTGTTCATAGTCCAAAAACCTGAGTCAAAATCTCAAATCTGCTGCTTACTATGGACTAGGGCAGGTCCCTTAACTGCTCTGAGCTTCAGTATTCTCATCTGTAGAATGAAGAGGTTGAAACTAAATGATTTTTAAGGTCTCTTTCCTGCCCTAAATGCAATGATTTAAAAAAAATTGGGGGGGGGTTCTAAATGTCAAAGGAATTCAGATGAGAGAAAAATCAGTGAATGCTGGAGTAGCCAGTGAAGGCTTCATGAAGGAGATGAAATTTGAACTGGATCTTGAAGTTTGGGCCAAATTTAAATAGGAAGAAGGGAAATAGCCCAGGCAAGGGGAATAACAAGAGGGAAAGGAAGGAAGCAGGAATGAGCATGTTGAGCAAGAAAAGGTGTGGAACACTCCAGAGGAAGGAGCATGACCTGATTCCCAACCCATCTTGAAGCAAAAGCCAGAAGCGTCCATCCCCTTGGGAACTGAGATATGGACACAGAATTTGCTTTATTTCTGCCATGGAACCATGTGGCTCTCTGTGAACTGGTGTGTGCTACTACATATCTTTTTTTTTTTTTTTTTGCGAGGCAATGAGGGTTAAGTGACTTGTCCAGGGTCACACAGCTAGTGTCAACTGTGTGAGGCCGGCTTTGAACTCAGGTCCTCCTGGATCTAGGGCTGGTGCTTTATCCATTGCACCACCTAGTTGACCCCTCCTGCATATCTTCTTGTCACACCTATGTGTACTGAGGTGGTCAGTCTTGAATGGGAAGCCCAGAGGACAGGGATGGAACCCTTTCGGCTTGTTTATGCAGCACTTAACACAGGACCAGGTATAATGAGGGGAGATCTGTTTGTCAAAATAAAGGAAGAAAACCATTCTATGTACCCTTTACCAATCAACCAACTTAGATTTAGATGGGAGAAGGATCTTTTCAACCTCTTCTTTTTCTTCTATCCCACTCCCATAGTGACTTTTCCTATTTGGATGTGGTGGGATTTTTTTTTCTGTTTCATTTAGTTTGTTTTGTTTTGGTTTGTTTGCCAGGCAGCTGGGGTATAATTAAAAGAATTTTGGATTTGGAGTATGGGGACTTGAGTTAAAACTTTGACTGAACCTCTTACTGACTGTGTGACCTTGGACAAGTCTTTATTTATCTGGAAGATGATGGGGTTGGACTAGAGTACCTTAAAGTTCCTTTCAGCTGTAAATCTATGATTTCATGAGGAAGGTTAGACTCACAGTTCATCTATATATGGAATTACAGGTCTGTGGAAAGCCTTTTCACTGATGCAGATATGAGGGTCTGCAATATATACAACTGCAGAGCTACCTAGGACACTTGCCCATCATCATGCTGCAAGTATATGACAGAGATAAGATTTGAACCCAGATCTTCCTGTCTCCAAGGATAATTCTCTATCTACTCCAGGCTGCTTTTGCCTGTGCCATTAAAAAAAAAGTATATTGGGAAGCAGTTTTCTCCCAGAAGCTTCCAGCTCTTGGGATAGGGATAGATAAAACATTCCCCTTGCATTTGGGAGAGCAAGTGGCTTACATCTTTTCTGACACTAAGGAGGAAAAACATATCCCTCCTAGACAGAAAGAGAGAGAATCAGGGTGTGCATGAGTTCATTAGTTGACCCTGTCATCCTGAGCTTAAGCAGTGTGGGGTGAACAGGATAAGCCTGAGTACTGCTTTGCCCAGAAGAGTTTCTGACACCCAGAATATGATCAACTCCCTGAATATTCACCAATTCTGAGAATTGTCTCTTGAGGAAGAGCACACCGAATGAAAGCCCTGCTCCCTCAAAAGCTGGCCCTCTTCATTCCTTTGTTCCTACACCTCTTTGGGGGGACAGCGATGTAGAGGTTCCCACAGGTGGACTTCATGGAGGAAGAGGGACCCAGATCGCCAGCCAGAACGAGAGGATCTGGGCGACTCAGCCCTGGGAGGGAATGTACAGCTGAGAGTGATGTCCTCCACGTTGTCTGGTGTTCGGGACAATGTGTAAATACCACACACTCCTAAGAGGGATGGTAAATTGTTGCTAGGGTTTGGAACAAACAAACAACTCCAGCCTTGGCAAGGAAGTTCTAATCCATCAGCCTGGAGGGACAGCATACTGCTCAGACCGGAGCTCCTCAGCCTGGTTTCAGGCCATGAGGTCCAAGTTTCTGCCACAGACCAGGGCTCAGGCTGTTTCCAAAGAGCTTCATAATTATTTTTCTCTCTTAGTGCCTGAATGAAAGCCATCATCGAGCTCTGAGGAAATAAGCCATCTCTCTCCTCCCTTTGGGCCAGGCCCCAGAAATAATTGCATTGGAGGGAGCAAGCCAGCGAGGCTGGGTACCAAAGGGGAAACGGCTTCCTTTCTCAAAGGACAGGAAGCAGGTTTGCTGGATGAGGACTGAGATGCTGTCCTGACTCAACAACCACAGAGAAGAGATTCAGGAGGGTAGACTGCTGGGATGGGGTCTGCAAATGGTACAACTAAACCAACTTTGACTTCTCTTACTTTTCTAAAGTAATCCTAAATCCTAATAGATTTCACTGGTCGGGAGCTCTGCTATCCTTTCAGATAGATGATTTGGGGATGGAAAAAAACCCCATAGACTAAGTCACAGATCAATTTAGCTAATGGGATTGCACAGATGTCAATTTCCTAGGCAGTCAAAATATCTTAGAAATACTACCCACAGTAACTAGAAGGAAGGCTGAGATAGCCCAGCCAGAATTCGAGAGTTAGCCCACACCTGAGTATTCTTGAGCTTATAGCAGTGAAGGGATAGCCCATACAATGGTGCCTTGAACAATGTGGTTTTGTAATAATGCCATTTCATTATTCATACCAAACTCCCATTATATAGTCTTGAAAGCCTATTATATCATTGTTTAGCATGTTGCCCACAAATAAGATGATTTATCTAACTGATTATACCATAATTTTGCTTTATTTCATTTGTTTCTGGGAACTTAGTTCATGTTACAACTGGCTAGCACGATGAGCTGATTTCCCAGAAACAAGTTAAATAATTTATTTATAAATATGTATGTGTACATATGTACATACACACATAAATAAATATAATTTTTATATATTTTATATTCTTTAACTAACTTCAGCTGTAGCTTCCCCTTAACACCACATTAGCCACTATAGCAAAATAAATACCTTCTACCTGTGCTGCCGTTCTTGGCTTATAAGCAATTGAATTATTACCCTCCCCAGAACATTCAATGATAAGAAGCTTAAGGATAGAGGCTGACTTATTTATCTTTCTATCTCATGATGCACCTAACAGGACACATGAAAATAATGGTATTTTAATAAACGTTTATTAAATGAATTGGTTAATAGTGATGAATTTTACTACTATGGAGGGCATACTCAATTGTTTTCAGTTGTGTGTGACTCTTTGTGATGCCATTTGGGGTTTTGTTGGCAAATATAATGGGGTGGTTTGCCATTTTCTTCTTCAGCTCATTTTACAGATGAGGAAACTGAGGCAGAGTTAAGTGACTTACCCAGGGTCACACAATTTGTAAATTCTGAGGCTGGATTTGAACTAAGAAAGATGAGTCTTCTTTACTCTAGGCCCCAAAATTTATACACTGTACCACCTAGCTGCCCCTTATGGAGGGCAGCTCTATATAAACTAGTACCAGGCAAGACTTCCCTGAATTCCTTGCCATAATCCCAATCTGCCATATCCCCTCCCTACTCCACTAACCATGTATTCAAGGTTGAATGTGGCTGAAAACAAAAACTTTTTTTAATCATGAAACAATTGAGGTTAAGTGAGTTGCCCAAGGTCAAACAGCTAGTAAGTACCAAGTGTGTGAGGCCAGATTTGAACTCAGATCACCCTAACTCTAGGGCTATGCTCTATCCAGTGCACCACCTAGCTGCCCCTGATACCAAGAACATTTAAGACCAGGTTGAGATCATTGAAATGTGAGAGCAGTGCAAAAGAGCTTTTGTTATTCTGGGGGAGAGTCCGGGAGGAACAAGAGTTAACCTTGCTGTCATTCACTCTTCTGGTGTCTCCTTGTTCCATTTTCACCAGTATGATAGAATATGGTAGGAACTGCTTGAGAGGTAGAGAGGAAGAAGAAAGTACTGGAAAAATTAGAGGGCATGTGGGGGCAGTTAGGTGGCTCAGCAGATAAAGCACCAACCCTGGATTCAGGAGGACCTGAATTCAAATCTGGCCTTAGATGCTTGACATTTACTAGCTGTGTGACCCTGGGCAAGTCACTTAACCATCACTTCCCTGCCCCCTCCCCCCCCAAAATTAGAGGGCATGCTATCTTGCACCTAACCCAAGATCATACCTCCGCCAAACCCTGCCCCACTAGGGTGAGCAAAGAGTTTAGCCAGATGTGGGTGGGCAAAATGGAAGGCAGATCCAGGTATGAGGGGAGGGACATCATGAGTGTATTGGGCTGCTTTTGAGGCCCTGGAGAAAGCATTGGCTTGAAGAAGAAGAAGGGATTTAAAAGGAAAAGAGAACAGCTAATATGAATCAGGATCACCAAAGATGCTCATCTGTTTTACTGCTTTGACTGGAACCATCCCTGCCCCCATCTCCAAAGCTAACCCTGCCCCCACAGTAAGGTTACAGCAAAATGGCTTCCTTCCCTTTCTTCCCTTTCTTCCAGGTGCCATCCTTTTCCTCTTCCTCTCTTCTTCTGGTCTGTGACTGGAAGGGAGACAAAGAAGGGGGTGAGGGAAAAGACAGCAGTTTCCCTTAGGGGTGAATGCCTGGGCCTATAAAAATACGATAAGGGATAAGATAGAAGATAATGGTACTATGTCTTCCAGACAACCTGGGGGATTTTTCTATCCAGTTTTGAGAAAAGTAGTGACTTCTTTGTGGTAGAACCAGTACTGCTGGAGCATAGTATAACCCTGATGAGAATTAGGGGTGCTGATGGTCAGCGGACAGGGAGAAGATGTAATTTGGTAATAGGGGCAGGAACAGCCATCTTTCCCTTCCCCCCAAATGTCTGAGGGGACATTTCACCATCCACATAAGCTTCATTTTTAGGGTATTAGGGGATAACATCATATAAGCCATTCCCTATGTTGGGACACAGGAGTTTTCCAAGTACTTCAAGCTATCCTAACCTACCTGAAATACAAGCTATCTTGTATTCTTACTCTTATGACCCTCACCTTGCCAATACCTGTTGCCAGAAAGTCATTCATTTATTCAGTTGACAAGCGTGAATGAATACATTTACTATATGCAGAGTACAGTGATGGGTGTTGGGAGGGATCCAAAGATACAAAGCTTCTTGTCCTCAAAGAGCTTTCTAATCTAGCAAGGACGATTAGACAGGGACCCAGATAAATCTAATGCAGATTAGAATATAAATGCAGACAAGCACAGAAGGCTCTGAGATCAGATGAGGGAGGAGCCACTTTCTATGACATCAGTGCAGGAGATTATAGGAGTCTCCTTAAGCTGTAGGGGGAAACACTAATTACAAAACCAACCCCATCAATAACATTTCTCATCACTAAGGGGCAGATCAAATTTCGCCCTTTCCCAGCCCCATTTAAGAGCCCACCAAAAATAACAAACTTCATGGGGTAATTAGGAAATTATCATCTTACAAATTGGTAGATGTCTCCTTTCTTTTTCCTTGGGATAAGATGGAAAGGATGTTGTTTTTTTCGCTCCATGAAGCCGCTGCAATTAACCACAGTGCCTGGGTAATTGTTCATTTGTGGGTAAGCCGATAGCTCCGAGGGTGCTCTTGCCAACACACTCCAGAATAACATGTTACATCCTCCATGCAGCCTTTCCTGATGAAAGGAAAACTTCAATCAGATTTAGTTAAAGGAGTCTTTTAATCCCAGCCTGTCAATATCCTGGAGGTGGTGAATTACACCAAGGTTAAGTAAAGGTTTTGTAAAACTGGTTGGATTTCTGTTTGTACGAGATGTGTATCCACTAAGAGATCTTAAGTGCTCCTGTTGTGTATGTGACCATTCTTTTTCAGTTATACACATGTGGGAAATAGTGTAAATACCCCACTGACGGGCCCAAGTGGCTTCAGGAAGGATTTATGCTTGAAAGCAAAGAGATGTTCCTGCCAATAAAGGCTGTTCAACGTTGGCTAGGAGAGCCAGACGGCAGTTGACATAAAAAAAGACCTGAGGGTTTTGGTGGACTAAAAACTCAATATGAGTCAACAGTGTGACATGTCAGAAAAAAAGAAAACAACAACCTAGCCCTCTATTGTGAACTGTTTCTCTTTTCAGATTGCTCCATCTCCCATTTCTGTACCTTTGTATGGGCCTGTAATGCACTCCCTACTCACCTTCACCCCCAGTTCCCAGAAGCTCTCCATTCAAGTGTCATCTTCTATAGGAAAGAACCCTTTCCTGCTGTCCTCAGCTGCTAGTATTTTCACTCTCAAAATTACTTTCTGTGTATTTTACACATACTTTTTATATATTTATATGTGTGCATCTATTTTTTTATTTTATTTTATTTTATTTTACATATAAGGTATATTATTTTTTCCGTTACATGTAAAGATAGTTCTCAACTTTTGTTTATACAAGCTTTACAATTTCAGATTTTTCTCCCTCCCTCCCCTCCCTCCCCCCCTCCCCTAGACAGCAGGTAATCTGATATAGGTTATATCTATATATCTATATACATATAGATATATCTATACACACACACACATATATATATACACATAATAACATTAATCCTATTTCTGCATTAGTCCTGTTATAAGAGAAAAAATCAGAGCAATGATGAAAAACCTCAAAATAGAAAAAAAACCAACAGCACCAAAAACAAAAGAAATAGTATAGTTCATTCAGCATCTATACTCCATAGTTCTCTTTTTTTTTCTTGGATTTGGAGATCCTCTTCTATCATGAGTTCGCTGGAACTCTTCTGTACCATTGCATTGGTGAGAAGAATATAGTCCATCACAGTAGATCAACACTCAATGTTGATGATACTGTGTGCAATGTTCTTCTGGTTCTGCTCATCTCACTCATCATCAGCTCACGTAAGACCCTCCAGGTTTCTCTGAACTCTTCCTGCTCATCATTTCTTACAGCACAATAGTATTCCATTGTATTCATATACCACAACTTGTCCAGCCATTCCCCAATTGATGGATGTGTGCATATATTTATACATGTGCATATTATCTCCCCTGATTGAATATAAGCTCCTTGAAGACAGGCAAAGTTTCATTTTGGCTCTATATCACCAGAGTCTGGCAAAGAGTAGATATTTACTCAATTCTTATTGTTAGTTGATCTTGGGCTGCATTGAAAAGGAAGAGGGTAGGGGTGGAGGTGAAAGTTATACTCCTTTGTACTCTTGCCCTGGGCAGACCACATCATGGAATCAAAAATTCTCAGGGTTGGAATATCTCTCAAAGGTTATCTAATATACCTCCAACCTGAACAAGTTGTCCCTCAGCATCATCACTAGCAAATGTTCATCCAAGCCTCTGCTGAAAGATCTCTATGGATGGGGATCTCACTCCACCACTTCTTGAAGCACCCATTCCATTTTGGGACATTGACAATTCTTGGGAAGATGTTCCTTTGTGATAAAATAATGGAATTTTTCAGATGCTCAGGGGCCCCACCTGATTGATTTAGTATTGTTTGAATTGGGTGAGAATAAGAAACTGACTAAGTACCTACTTAAGGATGATTGGATGGAGGGCACACCTGGCCAGCCCTGTGTTGGTATACTACTGATGTCAGCAAGAGACTACTCTCAACCAATCAGCTTGAAGGACCTCCCCTTTGAGGGAGGGAGAGAGGAATGATGAAGTGAACGCTCACTCAGAGAAGAACTTTTTTTTTGGTGAGGAGGAACCAGCATGGCAACAGATGGAGAAAAGGGGGTGGGGGGCCCTCTTAATCATTTGGACACTAGCTTGGTGGTGAGAGATTTCACGTGGGCTGCTAGGAAAAGAAATTGCTTTCTTTCTCTCTGGCTATACCGAATTAGATCTGAGCTAGGATTTCCATGTTATAAGGAATCTGTTCTCAATCTCTCTCTCTCTTCACTAACTTATATATTTTAATAAATCTTTAAAAGCCTAAACTCTTGCTGAATTTATCAGTGATTTTAGCCAGCTTCCTCCCAAGACTGGGGGGGTGGGGCGCAGATTAGAACCCACAATTTAGATTTTAAACAACACACCTTGACATAAGCCAAAATTTGCATCCTTGAAATTTTCATCCATTGCTCCTTGTTCTATCCTCTAGGTCTAAGCAAAACAAGTCTTATTCCCTGGTAGAAACTAGGTCATCAGCTGATGACCCTCATGTTTTCCAAGTCCCCTATTGGAAAAGCTCCAGCTTCCCAATGCTCTTTCTAAAATATGACACTCTGAATTGAACATCACATTTAGAGTATGGTAGTATCATCATGCTTCATAGCCCCTCATTCTGGACTCTGCCTCTATTAGGCAAGTCAAAGTTGCTTTCCTTTTTTGATTGTTATGTCATTCTGTTAGCTCATCTTGAACTTGCAGAGTGTCAAAATCTTGTGGATTCTTTGATATTAGGCTGCATCAATTATATGGTGTCCAGAAGATGGGGTGGAAGTTTTACTGCATTGTTATCATGTTCAGTTCTGGGCACCATATTTTAGAAAGTACATTGACAAGCTAGAATGCATTCAGAAGAGGGTAACTAAGACAGTATGAGATTTCATAACTATCTCATATAGGTGGTGGTTGAAAGAACTGGGGATATTTATCTTGGAGCAGAGAAGACTTAGAATTGGGGGGATCGGGAAGATGATATTTATGGCATCACAGATATTCAGAACTGCTTCTCTTGGGACACGACAGAGTAGAGTGGATAGCCTCGGTTTTTACCAAAGCTGGATGGACAGAGATTGAAGAGTGAGGAGTAGGGCACTTAAGTGGGCAGTGCTGGGTTGCTCGGAAGAAGAGCAGGCATTTAGGAATCAGTATAGGAAATAGTGAAGATGAATGGGTAGGAGAGGTGAGGGTAGGCATGTGAGAGGGAAGACTTTCTCCCAGGAAAGTGTCCTGTAATTGGACCCTTCATAAGTGACCCCACACCATGACATACTTCTCTTTCATGATTTATACTCTATGGCTTTCTCCCACAAGACTTCCTATTAATTATCAGTAAGACTATTTAGAGAGAATCTAAAAGTGGCCAACGTAAGCCAGGAGTTTTGTCTCTTCCCCCTTCCTCTCATGTGTTCCCAAGTACTCCAAAGCTATTAGCTTCAGTGTTGCTTCACTAGTCATGGAGAAGCCAGAAGCAAGGTCAAACCCAAAGTGTCCAATGTGTACAGCTGAACTCCAGTTTTAGCTGTAAAGATGATGCTCTCTCCACTACAGGGAAGGTATATTCAGAGTAGGAAACATGCAGTGGGGTAGAATGCCACTAGGGGGAGCTGTGCTTGATACATGGGTATCAATTCAGGATACAGAATGATTTTCCACTTTATAGATTCAGATTTGAGCATCAGATAAGTGTCCGCAATCTTTCAGCCTTGCTCTGCAAAGTCTTCATCTATAAACTTCCCCTCATGAGAAAGGGTTGCTGTATTAGTAGCAGCCACCCCAAACTTAACATCCCTTACCTCATGCTTATACATTGAATGTCCCCATCCTCACTATTCCCATTGAAGTTATTGTACTATAAAGCCAGGCCCAGTGGCAAAGTTTTTGTTGGGAATTAACACAGGGTAACATTCTCCTGAACTTATAGTCCCTATTCAAAGTTCAGTTCTGGGAGACACATTTTGGCAAGGACATTTGCAAGCAGGACTCCATCTACAGGAGGGCAACCACCAACTACTATGCTGGTAAAGGAGATGGTGATAGTACCTTGAAGACTATATCATAAGAGGATCAAATGAAGTAACTTATCGTTAGTTTGGAAAAGGCTTAAGGAGTCATGAAACAATATTTAAGGATTAAGAGGGAGGTCATGTAGAAAAGAGATTAGACATGTTCTGCTTGGGCCTAGAGGATGGAATTAAGAACAAGGGGTTGAGGATTTTAGCTCCATGTAAGGAAAAAACTTCCTAAAAAATGAGAGCTCTTCACAAATTGATGGGTTACCTTGGAGGGTAATCCTTCACTATAGATCTTCAAGCAGAAAAAAATGTCTTCTAGTATTACTGGAGTAGATGGCCTAAGATGACCTTTCCAAATCTTAGATTCTGTAATCAATCAATCAATCAGTAAGCATTAATTAAGCACCTTCTATGTGTCAAGCATCAGCCAAAAATTAATCAGGCTCTACCTTCAAAGAGCTTATATTCTATCTACAAGGCAACATGGACACATATACAAAATAAATACAATATAATTTGAATGAGAAGGAAGGTATGCACTCATATAAATACATAAAAAGGAAACAAAGGAAATTCTTGGAGGGGGTAGAGCTCAGTAAAGGCTTCATAAAGGAGGCAATATTTGAACTGAGCTTTGAAGGACTTCATGAAGAGAGAGCTTGGAAGAGGGGAATGGAATGGGCAAAAGAGATGCTCCCCAGGCACCCTTGAACCCTTATACAAACATCAGCTCATTCCTGAGAAAGACTTTCCTGCTAATTGGAGTAGAGAACCCTCTGCCTGAAAATGTCAACCCTCTTCATTACCTACTGTGTGTGCAGAGGCTCACTAGCTGGGGAAGGCCAGTATGGAACAGGCATTTTTAAAAACAGCTGCTAGGCAACAAGGCCCCGAGGAAACAACTCTTCCAGTTGGGAGCTCTAGTGAATTGTATCTGTCAATTTACCAAGGCTTGATCTTTTTGAACTTTTACCTTATCTACTTGTCTTTTTTCCAACTTAGACACTTGATTGTCCTCTGAGAATCCAGGCTGTGTCAGATGCCTTTGTGATGACCTCAAAGCTCTTGAGAATTATGCCTTTATAGTATGGAGTTCTTCATGCCTGCTCTCACAATCACTACCAGGTCAGATTCCCAGAGGTTAACTATTAACTATTAATTCTCCTCTTCCCCTGCAAATTCTCCTCTTCCCCTCCATTCTCCACTCAGTGCCCAGGGATCTATGGGTAAACTTGAGGGGTTGGAGATCATGATACTGTCACTCACAAGCCCCCATCTACTGTTTCCCCTCAGTATTATTTATTTAACCAACTAATATCTATTTAATATCAATTAACTAATATCGACTAGGTTTTATAATTGGATATTTACTGAAAAACATTTACTCATCTTCCGCCACCCCCAAATAACTACTTGGTATGAGGGAAGAGTAGAATCAAACTTGAAGTTGTTACAACAAAACACTCTCTGTTCCCAACCCAGGGGGATGTACTTTCTCATTCTGGGAGTGCTTTCTTTACTTTACAGCATCTCCACTAAATTCTCTTCTAGGTGTTATGCAGCTAGTTCTTTTTTAGTCATCTGGGCTGGCTCTTTGTTGAGCAGGATGAAAGAGGGCATGCAGCTGCCCAAGGTCCACTCACTATACTCACCAGAATCAGGTTCTGGGGCTACCAGAGGGTTCAATTACATACTCAACTTATTGGTTCTTCTCACCTTTCAAAGCTCACAAGGTCATAACCTGGTCTCTGTCAGATACCCAGTCACCTAAGATCAGGAAAGAATAAACACAAAGACAAAATAAAAAGAGGCTATGAGTTCATGACCACATAGCAAGTGGATGGAAGAGAGGACCTGATGTAATTCTTGTGTTGCAGGGAGGGCAGAATGACAAATCTTTCTCTTGACTCTTTTGTATGGAGACTCATTTGCAGCTCAGAAGCTAATTAAGAGGACTTTCATCACCCCACAATAAGACAACTAGAAATAGGGGATGCCTGACTGAAATTATGCATGCTCAGAAGTAAGCTCACCAAACTTCCACACACATAGGTATCAGACAATTCATATTTTTTACACTCTAAGGACTAGGCCTTCATTACTTAGTTCCCCATTACACTTTCATATCTTCATTCTTTCATGTTCAAATAGATTTCTGACTGGAAGGGCCCTTCAAGGTCACTTAGTCATTTTACTGATGAGAAAACAGAAACCCCATGTAGATAAGTGACTTGGTCAAGGTCATCCAGGTAATAAATAACAGAGTTGGTCATTCTAACTCTGGTTTTCTACCTGCAAATCCCTTTGGTTCAATTAACAATGGACTTGGTTCTCAAAGGCTTTCCTAGTCTTTAATGTTTACTTTTAGAATAAAAATAATAATAATTTTTATTCATGTTCCTGTCAGGGTTAGGAAGGGTTTGCCAATACTATCTTACCTGATGTTCACAACATCTCTGGGAGGGAGAATATGGTATAGGGGAAAGAGAAGTGGATTTGAAGTCAGAACACCTAAGTCTGAATTCTGGTTCTATTACTTACTTTTTGCATAATCTTGGGCAAATCCCTTAACCTTTCTGACCTTCCTCATTTGTGAAATGAGGATGCTGGGTTAGATTATCTCTAAAGCCCTTCCCATTTCCAGATCATAGATTCCACTTTACAGATTAAGAAAATAAGGCTTAGAAAGATTAGGTTGTTTGCTCAAGTTGTTGCACAGTCAGTAAATGGTAGAAAGTCTTGACTTGAATACAGGTCCAATACTGATTCCAAATCCCCCAGTGCTCTTTTCACCATAACATAGCCCATTTGAGGCAAATATTTTGAGGAGTAGTCACACATTAAGTTATCTTCCACTAAGTCCTAAACAATCAGTTAATACCTTAGTAAGGATTAGCTAAAAGCCTCCTCAGAGTAAGAATGAGACACAGAATTGGGCACTGTGGTGTGGGGAGTGGTAGTAAAAGGAAGCTCATAAGGGAGGTGGAGAAGGAGGGAGGAACCAAAGAGATAAACTTCCCCTTACTTCATAGTTTTTGTCATGATCAATCTTGACTATGCCATTCAAATCAGCTCAAGGGCTACTTTTGGTACATATGCCAATACAGAGGTCATTTCAGTCATGTCCTACTCTTTGTGACCTCATTTGGAGTTTTCTTGTCAAAGATACTAGAGTGGCTTGTCACTTCCTTCTCCAGTTCATTTTGCAGATGAACTGAGGCAAACAAGGTTAAATGACTTTCCCAAGGTCTGAAGCCAGATTTGAACTCAGGAATATGAGTCATCCTGACTCTAGGCCCAGTAGTCTATCCACTGTACTACTAGGCCCGGTACATAGGTACATAAAGACAAAATGATAGAAGGGGACACTAATTCATGGTTGGTGGAATTGTGAACTGATCCAACCATTTTGGAGAGCAATCTGGAATTATGCCCAAGACTTATTAAACTACCTATACCTGTTGACCCAGCAGTACCACTACTTGGTATATTTCCAAAGAATTAGGAGAAAAAGAAAATAATCTATATATTCTAAAATATTCATAGTACCTCTTTTTTTGGTGACAAAGAACTGGGAATTGTGGGGATGCCCATTACTTGGGGAACGACTGACCAAGTTGTAATATATGATTGTGATGGAATACTACTATGCTATAAGAAATGATGAGGTCAATGATCTAAGAAAAACACTAGTAGACTTGCACAAAATAATGAAATGCAAAATGAGCAGAACCAAAAGAACATTGTAAAGTAATACTGTTTTCAGAACAACTAAGTTATTTTGTCTATTATAAATTCCCAGATTAACTACAAAGCACATATGAAGACTCTATCTACATTCAGAGAAATAACTGATAAATATACATACATGCATAGACCCATGTACACATGCACATACACACACATATACCTATTTGTGTCTAATGGTAGTCATCTGGGGGGGAGAAGAAAAAAAAGAGATTTACATGATAATTTGAAAGGAATAGCAAGTTTTGCACAGTAGATTTGCAGTTTCATGTACAATCATCTTTTTTATAATACCCTGTTATGGAAATACTTGTTTTGTTCCATAAATTAAGAATAAAATAAAATAATTTTTTAAAAGTTTATAAGCTATTTGTCATTGGCAGTGGAGGGGGGGGTGAGAGTTGATGTGGAAACAGCATGTAGCTAAGATAAAGAAATACAAAACATCAACATGATAAATAGAAAGTGATGGGGTGGAATATTAACAACCAGGGGAGATCAGGAAAGGTCTCATAGATAGCACTTGAGCCTGATTCCAAGAAGAGAAAAAGAATAGACAGTCTGTCCCACACCTCCAGCAATTTGTGGCCCTACTCTACACAAATACAGGTCTTGTTATGTGTTATGTGCTAATAATATGGTTAATGATATCTGAGGTTCCCAGAGCCCCTCCCTGCAGGGAGCCCCAAGAGCTTTACAGACATGATCTCATTTACCCTTACTGTACTCCAATGAGAAAGGTAGGGGATAGCCGGTCAGGTCCCTCTCTTAATTTTGCAAACTATTCACAGGCAGCAGAACAAGACATAAAGGTTTTCTTTTCTCTACCCCCACCCAAAAAGTTATTTTCAGAGCTAATGCCCTTTACCAACTTAAAAAAATAAACCTGGAACTAAAGACTTAGTATTTGGGAAAGAAAATCCCCTGGACCTTACTTTGTATAATAGTCAAAGAACTTGATGAGTCTACCCAAGTTTCCCTAACTTCAGCCCTGAGGAAATTTGTCTGGCATCCACCCACATGCCCCTATCTGGGCCTCTTTCCTCTCAGAAACCCTTTGTGTTTGAAGGGGGCATCATGAAAGCCAGGCCCATATGGGCAAACTGGCCCAGCATTTATTTCAAACAGTTGTGAAATAGCTGGATTGCTAGAGGTGACATTTAGGGTGGTGATGTCTGTGAGATGGATTCTCAGGTGGATAATCCCCATAAAAACCAATTCAGGACGGCAACGTGGCAGAAGGCCCTGGGTCTCAGTTTCCTTCGGCTCATTTTGTATGCCAACCATTAAAGGGTTGTCTACAGTACCAAGTCAGCAGTCTCCTTGTTGCCTCTCCCTGCCTCTTCCTGCCCCCACCTATGTGGATTGTAGAACATCTAGAAAATCCACAAGGGACAAATAACAGTAACAGCCATTATCTATACAGCTCTTTAAAGTCTGCAAAGCAATTTCTAATCATCTCGTTTAAGCCTCACAACAGCCCATAGAGGGAGGTTCTACTGCAGGGATTCTTTTTTTTTTTTTTTAAAGTGAGGCAATTGGGGTTAAGTGACTTGCCCAGGGTCACACAGCTAGTAAGTGTTAAGCGTCTGAGGCTGGATTTAAACTCAGGTACTCCTGACTCCAGGGCTGGTGCTCTATCCACTGCGCCACCTAGCTGCCCCCTACTGCAGGGATTCTTAACGGTTTTTTGTGCCCTGTCTCTGGTAATCTGGTGAAGCCCAAGGTGCCCTTCTAGAACAATTCTTTGAATGCATAAGATAAAATATGTCAGATTACAAAGGAAAACAAAGATTAATGAAAATAAACATGCAACTTTTTTCTCCAAGAAGGTTTATAAACCACCCCCCCTAAAATCTACCTTTAGATCACAATTTGAGCCCTTGGTTTATGGGTATTATAATCACCATTTTACAGATGGGGAAATTGAAGCCCAAAGAGGTTAAGCGATGTGTCCGTGGTCACACAAACAATAACTATCAGAGTAGGATTTGAACCCAGGTTTTCCTGACTCCATGTCCAGCACTCTGTCCACTAGGCTACACTGTCTTCTCTTCAGGAGAGCCTGGGTTAGGCACCATGAACTAAAATACAGAGGTATCTGGAAGAACTTGTTTGGGCTACTGACTTTGGTGTAGAGAGTGATTAGAGGCCATTCTCCTAAAAATCTAAAGCTATTCCAGGAATTATTGTACCAGGAAATACTCCAAGGGAGACATTGGCACACCTAGACAGAGCCCAAGCTGTATTTTCCCCCCAAGACTAGGAAAACTCATTTAAGTACATCAGAACATAGGCATGAAGGTGTGAGGGAGGGGAATGGTGGATCTTTTTATCTTTCCTTCCTCTCTATCTCTAATTACTCCTGCCATAAATTCCCTTAATCCTGCTTCCCCCTCTCCCCAATATCCTAATCAAGATATTGAAATATTTCTACTTGCAAAGTGCCTTATCTCCTCTCTGGGATCATCATTGATTATCAAGAAATTTACCCTTCAGTATTCAGCAAATGAATTCAATAAACAACTATTGTTCAGTTGTTTCAGCTGATTCCTACTCTTCATGACCCCATTTGGGGTTTTCTTAGCAAAGATACTAAAGTGATTTGTCATTTCCTTCTCCAGCTCATTTTACAGATGAGGAACAGGCAAATGAAATTAAATTGACTTACCCAGGGTCACACAGCTAGTAAGCGTCTGAGACTAGATTTGAACACAGAAAGATGAATCTTCCTGACTCTAGGCCCAGCACTCTTTCCAGTGTGCCACCTAACTACCCACTAAGTGCCAACTGTGGGCAGGTACTGTACTGTGTACTAGAGATAAAAAAGACAAACCAGTTCCACTTACATTACTTCCACTTTGCTGACCCTGAATATGTGAGAGGGAGATAGGATGGCCAGACTAGGTAACCCTGATTTCTGTTTCACCCTGTAAAAGTGTTTTCTCCATTTCAGATATTTGCTCCCAGTATCCCAAGAAGTGTTTGGGTGGACAGCTAACTAGGATGTTAGGTTATTTGATCTTGGTCCTCTGTTAATCCTCTCTTGGGGGCAACTACTCTGTTGAACAAAAAGCCTCACCTTTTTCTTTCTTCCTTCCTTCCTTCCTTCCTTCCTTCCTTTCTTTCTTTCTTTCTTTCTTTCTTTCTTTCTTTCTTTCTTTCTTTCTTTCTTTCTTTCTTTCTTTCTTTCTTTCTTTCTTTCTTTTCTTCCTTCCTTCCTTCCTTCCTTCCTTCCTTCCTTCCTTCCTTCCTTCCTTCCTTCCTTCCTTCCTTCCTTCCTTCCTTCCTTCCTTTCCTTCCTTCCTTCCTTCCTTCCTTCCTTCCTTCCTTCCTTCCTTCCTTCCTTCCTTCCTTCCTTCCTTCCTTCCTTCCTTCCTTCCTTCCTTCCTTTCTTTCTTTCTTTCTTTCTTTCTTTCTTTCTTTCTTTCTTTCTTTCTTTCTTTCTTTCTTTCGCTCCAGCTTGCTTTTCCAAAGTCCAGTTGACTGTCAGTGAAAACTGGGCTAAATTACTTAAGAATTTATAATTAGCCTGTTGAGAGAGGAGAGGTGAGACATGATACTGTCTTCTGCTTTGCCCCATGTTACTACAGAGGGCAGAAATGGGAAGAATCTGCAACTATATGGAGGATGGGTTGAAAAGGGAAGAGCCTGGAAGCAGTGAGACCAATGAAAAGATTATTATTATAATAAGCCAAGTAGGAGGTAATAAGAGTGGGAAAAATCAGAATAGAAGAGGACCAGGCAATTTGTTGGATTTAGGAGATGAGGGGAAGGAAAGAATCAGAGATGAAATCCCATGGCATTAATGAAATCAGAGATTGCATTCTATTAGGTGAAATCCAAATGAGATAATATTTGTAAAACACTTAGCATAATGCCTGGCATACCACAGGTGCTTAATTAATGCTTATTTCTTTCCTTCCTTCTTTGTATCCTCAGCCCCTTAGCACAGTGCCTTGGCAATGTGACTTTTAAAATCTAATGTGTGTGGGGGCAGCTAGGTGGCACAGTGGATAGAGCACCAGCCCTGGATTCAGGAGGTCCTAAGTTCAAATCTGGCCTCAGACACTTGACACTTACTAGCTGTGTGACCCTAGGCAAGTCACAACCCCAATTGCCTCACCAAAAAAAAATCTAATTTGTGGTTGCTTTGTTTCTACCCTCATTCCTGGCATTCTTCAAGTCCCACCAAAAATCCCACTTCCTACAAGAAGCTTTCCCCAGTACCCTTTAATGCTAGTACCTTTCCTCTGAAACTAGCCTCAATTTATCCTGTGTATATCTTGTTTTACGTAGCTGTTTTCATTCTTTCTCCCCCATTAGACTCATATCCATGAAAGAAAGGATTATCTTTTGTATCAGATAAGTGGCAGAATGGGATAGAGAGCCAGGAACACCTTTGTTCAAATCTGGTTTCAGAAACTTACTAGCTGTGTGACTCTGGGCAGGGTTCTTAACCTCTATGTGTCTCAGTTTCCTCATCTGTAAAATGGGGATGATGATAACACTAATTTCCCAGGGTCATTGTGAGATCAAATGAGACAATATTTGTAAAGCACTTAGCACAGTACCTAGCACATAGTAGGTGCTTACTAAAAGCTTATTTCTTTCCTTCCTTCTTTGTATCCCCATCCCTTTTTCTTGGCACCTACTGACTAGTAATAATGGTTGAGATGATGTTGACAAGAATGAGGAATATAAGTATGTTGTAGTGGAAAACACCCTGAACTTGGAGAACTAGTTTGAAGTCCTGCCTAATACTAGTTATGTGAACTTAAGCAATTTGAACAAATCAGAATCTGAGAGTTGGAAGGGCCTTAGCAATTATCTAGTAGAAATATGTCTAGTAGAAATATCTATATATAGATATATAGTGTGTATAGATATATACGTACATACACATATGACATTCCTGATAAGGGGTCAGTATCTGAATACAGATTGAAGCATAATTTTTCTGTTAGTTTCTTTAACTGAAGTTTTGTTTTTGTCTGTTTTCCTTCACAACCTGGCTAATGTGAAAATGTTTTGCAGGACTGCTCATGTATAGCTTATATTGAATTGCTTGAGTTCTTGGAGGGGAAGGGAAGGGGGGAGAGAATTTGGAACTCAAAGTTTTAAAAAATTGATGTCAAAATTTATATTTTACATGTAATTTGGGAAAATAAAATTCTAAATATTGGAAAAAAGAAAGATCTACAAAAATGGGGACCCATCACCCCTAAAGCTAACCCATTCCACCTTTAGATAGCTCTCATTGTTAGGGAATTTTTTCTGACATAAAGCATAACTTTGCCTCTCTGGAACTTCCACCCATTGCTTTTGGTTCATTTAATGTTTCCATCTATAAAATGAAAATAGTAATATTATTACTGCCTGCCTGACAGAGTTGTTGTGAAAACCAAAAGACATGATATATAGAGAGTGCCTTGTAATCATAAAGCAATATAAACATTACCTGTGATGATGATAATGATTTCCCTGAGGATATCTACACCTGAATAAAGCATCTGGTCTTGACATTCCTGGATAAGTGGAGCTGGGAGGCTCTTTGAAATGTGCTTAGAAAAAGAAAAAGAAAAGAAAAAAGAGGGCAGCTAGATGGTGCAGTGGATAAAGCACCGGCCCTGGATTCAGGGGGACCTGAGTTCAAATCTGGTCTCAGACACTTGACACTAGCTGTGTGACCCTGGACAAGTCACTTAACCCTCATTGCCCCCCAAAAAAAAGAAAGAAAGAAAAGAAAAAGAAATGTGCTTAGGTCTTTCATTGAGAAAGCAGAATAGATTCTTACACTCAGTCACTCTAGTGAGTAATGAGAAAATTAAGCTAGAAAGGGTGAGACAGAACCAGGTCCTGTATACCAAAGTCTCTAAGGACTTAAGGCTATAAGAAGCTTTGTTATGTTTTGTTTATTTCTCCCAAACTGTGACCCTTCCAACTGGATGATTTAAAAAAAAAATTGGTAGTTGGAAGCTGGGAGGGGCTCTCTAGGCTGTCACACCTTCATACACAGAAGGATCAGCCAAGGTGCTGGTGACCTATGTGCCCCATTGCAACTGGCTGGGTTTCTAGCATTCCTGGTGACTTGCTCATGGACTTGCCATCTTATGGGTTTGTGGCTGATGAAAAGGGCCCTTGTTCTTACTCTTCCTGGGATGCTGTGTTCTAAAAAGGATTCCCATGTGGTCCATTGATCACTTTCTAAATTGTAAGTTAAAGGGCAGAAATGAATCAATGAGCCATTACCTAACTATAGTCAGGTCTGAGTTTCTTGTCAGTTTCCAATGGATTTCTGGTATTTTCATTATCCAGTTCCAGCAGGCTTCTCATGGACTCCCCCTCTTCCTCCTTCCACTATATAAACTCCTCAAAATGGCCTTAGAAGCTCTCCACCTCTATACCACTTCTTATAACTCCACCCACTTGTTTGGTTTTTTTTTTTTTAGGCAACGGGGGTTAAGTGACTTGCCCACGGTCACACAGCTAGTAAATGTCAAGTGTCTGAGGCCGGATTTGAACTCAGGTACTCCTGAGTCCAGGGCCGGTGCTTTAACCACTGCGCCATCTAGCTGCCCCCACCCACTTGTTAAAGGCAATTTTGAACAGGCAGTCAGAGCTATCTCTAGGTGTCCACTTCACTCTGAGGAAAAAAGCAGGACATAGCTCTACTGTGACACATACACAGACAGATCCTCAGAGAATTTTTATTGGAGCTTCAGGTGCCTTCAACTTAAAGCAGGCTAAAAGCAGACAACTCCGGTCAGGATAGAAGGTAGATATTCTTGGGCCTAGGCCCATAGCCCCACCCCAGCTATCACCTTCCTCCTAGTCCCTTCTCAAGTCTCATGTGCTACATGTCTGAACAAAGCTTGTTAAAGTGGACTCTGATCAGGGCCAACAAGAGTCTAAGGGCTGAGGTAGGCAATTTGTCTCCAATGCCCTCCATTCTCCTTTTCTGGGGCTCCACCCTGGCATGGTATTCTTCTTCTTTATCTCTACTCATCAAAACTATTGTCTCAACTAAACAAGATCCCATATAACCAATTCATTCTAGGTTGTCAATGACTTAATAGCTTAATGTGGAATGTGGGAGGCAGGAATTTACTAGGGGACAACTAGTGATGATGAGGGTGGTGGCAGTAGTCTTAGTAAGTGAAATTTATATAGTGATTTAATATATGTAAAACAATTTAAATTACATCAATTGAGTTTCACTCTACCTGTGAGGTGGGTGCTGTAGATATTGTCACTGTTTTACAAGTGAGAAAATTAAGGATCTGATAAGTTAAGGAATTTGCCCATGTTCACAGAGCTAGTAATTATCAGAGATGGGACTGGAACACAGGTTCCATCAGAAATATAGGAGATGGGGGCAGCTAGGTGGTGCAGTGGATAAAGCACAGGGCCTGATTCAGGGGGACCTGAGTTCAAATCTGACCTCAGACACTTGACACTTACTAGCTATGTGACCCTGGTCAAGTCACTTAACCCTCATTACCCTGCAAAAAAAATGTAGCAGATAATTTGGGGTGGCAAAAAGGAAACTTTCCAGTGCCTTACAAGGGTAAGCATCTATCTTCCTTACCCATAAGGCCAGTCTCACTGATAATTTCCCTTTTCTCCCTAGAAATCCTATTCTTTGTTTTCAAAGGAAGGTGGAGGAATGAGAGTATTCAAGGAACCTGTGAAGGCCTGGAAGGCAAACCACAAATCCCATGCCCCTCTTCTGACCCCTAGCTCTGTCCATGTACTGGCTATGACACAAAACGTCTGTTTGGCATACTTAGCTAGGTGATGTTTCAGAGTCATGGGAATTTGGGAGGGTGACAAGAGGGAGTGACAAGGGTACCAGGTCTTGAGGAAGGTGTGCCAAAAGTAGACATTGTCATAGGCTCAGCCCCATAGGCATTAAGTGATATTAAGTAGTGATTGAAGGTTGAGGGAGAATATAGGATGAGATTCTTAAGTCTTGTGCTCCAGATTCCAGAAAATAAACACAGAAGCCTCTTACCATAGAACTGACCAAGGGTCATGCTTCAGAGTAGCAAGGAGAGGCACCAGAACCTTGGGTTCAAATCCCTCCCCTGGTGTTCACTAGCTATATTTCTATGGCGCAGTGGATAGAAACCTGGACTTGGAATTAGGAGGATACAGGTATGCATCTGACCTCAGACATTTCACCAGTTGTATGACCTTGGAAAAACTTCTCTGACTCTCAGTTTCCCCCTCTGGAAATGGGGGATAATAAATACCAACTTCCTCACTGGGTGTTTGTGAGGATCAAATGAGATAACATATGACAAAGCACTTTTGAAAACTCAAAGTGGTATGTAAATGTCAGCTGATCACCTTTAATGTGACAATAGCCTAACACCAGAAGGCATGGTTGAGGCTGGGGCACCAAAAGCCTTAACAAGTCATCCTTGGCAGTCCAGGCAGCAGAAGAAGGATCTCCAGGGAGGAAGGGTTTAAGCTGACTAGGCATCTTTGGTAATGCACTCACTAAACAAGAGAGAACATTTTAAGCTACTTTGTGTCAGACAATTATACCAAAGAATGGGTAGAGTAAAAATGCTTCCCTTTAGGCTATAGGGCTGTGACTTGATGAGGTCACTCCCTCTCTCACCTATCTCCCCATCTGTTTTGGTATTTCTGTACGGCACATATCGTAGGGGTATCTAGCCGAGCTATTAAACTCTTTATAATACCTGGGAACCAATTTGTGGCAGCCAGCAATTAGCTTCTTTCATGTTTTAAATTTTTCTCCCTTTGAAGTTTAATAGGCAGTTATTAAGATGTAGCATTCACTGCCTTCAGGTCCTCGGGCAGCCTGTGACCCAAGTGTGAATGTAGAAAGTGCTGTGGGAAAGGTGAGAAGGTAGAATAGACTGGATTCTTTTAATACAGCTTGCCTGAAAGTTTTCACTCTCTGCCAAGAAGTCTGGGATGGAAGAGCTAAGAATGAGCACTTGGGGATGCTACTCCAGGCCCGTAAAGCACAGAGACCGATGAGAACTCCAGGGTGCGTGCTGTGCCCAGGTGTTCTTCTGTGTTCTTCCTGTTCCACAGAGGAAGCCTTTGTCTGACACTGATGTAATCTTCCCATACAAGATATGAAAGTCCTGTTTGCTAACTTTTGTTCTAGAATTGTTGGGGCCTCTTTATCAAAGTGGGAAGCAATAAGACGTGAATCCCTTCACCTCTTCTTTGGTTTCCAGTTCACACCAGGAGAAATATCTAAAGATTGTTCATACTCCCTGAAGTTTACCTTTAAAATGACTGGCTTTAAATGACCGGACTGTGCAGAGCTCATGAGAAAGATATGGGAATACCTCTATGAAATTCTGCAAATTTAAAGAAACAGAACCAATTCAACAATATATGAAGTGACTATGATACTGTAAACAAACAACATTAAGAAGCAGTTGAGGGGCAGCTAGGTGGCATAATGGATAAAGCACCGGCCCTGGATTCAGGAGGACCTGAGTTCAAATCCAGCCTTAGACACTTGACACTTACTAGCTGTGTGACCCTGGGCAAGTCACTTAACCCTCATTTTCCTGCCAAAAACAAAACCAAGGGAGCAGCTAGATGGTGCAGTGGATAAAGCACTGGGCTTGGATTCAGGAGTACCTGAGTTCAAATCCAGCCTCAGACACTTGACACTTACTAGCTGCATGACCCTGGGCAAGTCACTTAACCCTCATTGCCCCGCAAAAAAAAAAAAAAAAGCAACCCAACTGCTGGTCATAACTCTGCTGGACATTTAACAGACATGAGCATGTATTCTTATAAGAGGCAGTTGACTTCACCTCATACTTTTCAGATGGGCAAAAATGACTCAAAAGGAAAATGACAATTGTTGGAGGGACTATGGGAAAACTAGTACATTAAGGCACCATTAGTAGAACTATGAAGTGGTTCAGCCATTCTGTAAATGCACTAAATAATGCCCTAAAAATCACTGAATCATGTGCAAGCTTTGACCCAGCAATGTCATTACTAGTTTATACTACAAAGGGAACAAAGAAACAATGGAAAGATCCATCCATACAAAATATCTATAGCAACTCCTTTTGTAGGCAACTCCTTGTAACAAAGAACTGGAAACTATAGTGATGTCCATCAGCCCCAGTTAGGGAATTCAGCCATCATTTAGGGAATGGCTGAACAAATTATGTTATATGAATGTAATTAAATATTGTTATGCCATAAGAAATGATGAAAAGGGGTGATTTCAGAGAAACTGGGGAAGATTTGTATAAACTGATTCAAAATGAACAGAACAGGGAGAACCAGCAATGTTGTAAAGACAAATAACTTTGAAAGACCTAAGAACTCTGATCACTATAATGACCACCCATTACTCCAGAGGAACAATGAGAGGTGATGGTCCCAAGGTACAGAATGAAATATACATTTTTGGGCAATGGCAAATGTGTGGATTTGTTTTGTTTGACTGTATTTAATTGTTAAGGTAACCCTGTCTCAAAACCTCAAACCTGTCCCAGCTGATCTTTGCAAGGGATTGCAAAGTTTTGGCCCTGGGGAGAAATGTTACCCCCATCCCAAAATACGTTAGTATGGAATTATCTCTTTTTTGGTGGACATAAATATGCCTTGCCTTGTGTGCAGGCATAAGTGGAGCTGGCAATATGCAAGAGAGCTTCAGGTCTCAGCCAGTCCCCCTCCAGAACTCTTCAGGACCAGTTCCCTTTGAGGTCTTATTGAGCTTCAAGTCTTCTTTGAGACTCTTCAGGTGCCAAGTCGCTATAGGTGCTTTTGGCTTTCCATTTCAAGAGAAAAGTTGGAAGAAGGTAACCCCCAGTTCAGGTTGCTGAAGGAAAAGACCCTGGGAAAACATGAGAAGAGCTGGCAGCCACTGTCATATACCCATTCTCAGCTAACTACTGTAGAGACTTCAGGGAGTTCCCTCTTGGGTGAGATCCAGGACACTCTCTTTTGGTTGAGCTGAGTTACCTTACTTCCAGTGGGAGAGCTCCTTCACTTTGTATTGTCAAGTATATATTTTCCTGTGTATGACTTCTCTGATTTCTTTTTTTTGGTTATGATTTGAATAAATGGTAATTGCTTTGTATGTTCATTGTGAAACTAGAATTTGGTGGGAAGGGAGTCAAGTCTTGGATACAGAGCATTGGGATCTTCTTCTCCATCAAAATGACAAATCTATTAGGAGTTAGCTTGAACCCAATTGCATTCCTTTAGACAAACAATATTTAAGGGAGCAGATAAACATAATTCTAGCCTTTAATCGCCTTTCTCTGAGGAGAGCAAAGGGGTCTCTTGCCCCAACCCCCTGCTTCCCTTCTTGGTATGCATGAAAATCTCCCTTGAAAAATGATGAGGGAGAAAGAGGCTAGAGATCTATATTTGGCCTCATTTTGAGTCACACATAAGCTCTCTCTACCTGTAGGGTTCCATTTTATTACAGTTATAAGTATTATGATTTTCCCTTTTTAAGAGGAAGAGTTAGAGGAGGCAAAGAAAAGGAGAAGTTAGCAATAGTGTTGCCAAAAAAAGGAAAGAAATATAAGTGGGTCATTATAGCATCTTTTAAAAGTTTATTGAAATAAGAGAAGGTGGTTTAGAGAGAAATGCAGAAAAGCAGGACAACTTTGAAAGTGACATTTTGAAATATATATGTAGATATTTTAAACCTATTTTTTCATAATGGAGAGTCATAGTTTCACATATATTTTTCTGTTCTGTTTTATATCTGAACAGGCTTTCTTTATGTTATGCTCATTAAGTTCAGAACAAAAAGTGTCTACTATGTACCAGGCACTGAACTGAATGCTAGTGATACAAATAGAAGCCTACGGTCCCTGCCCTCAAGGAGCTTACAGTCTTATTTGGGAGATAATATGCAAATATGTACAAAAAAGCTATATGGAGGAAAAATAAGAAATAATTAACAGAGGGAAGGGACTAAAATTAAAAGGGTTTGAGAAAGGCTTCCTATAAAAGATAGAATTTTGCTTGGGACTTAAAAGCAGTCAGGGAGATCAGTAAGCAGAGTTGAGGAGGGAGAGCATTACCAGTGTGGGGGGCAACTCTAGTTTATATATTTCTCTTTTTGTTAATCCATCAACACATTAAAATCAAATATGAACTTCATTTTAATCCGGTTTGGGCCACATGTGGTCAGAGAGCTTGGTATTTGACCCTCTGGTCTAGAGGACCATGTGATCTGCATAGCCCACTGCAGGTGTGAGGTGCTTAACTCTGGCAACCCTGAAGACTTTCTCCTTGAAGTGCAGCAAAAGCCACATTCAGGATAGTATCCTCCACTGGAAGAACCATAGAGATCCTTTGGAAGGGAAGTAAAGGAAGAGGAAGTATCTTGACTGTTATGGCCTTGAATGAAAGAGTCTTTTGTGTGCTTGCATGTGAGCTAAGGTACTTTTTCCTTCTTTGCAGAGGCCTATACATGAGCCAGATACTGATATTCTGAGAGAAAAACCTTGGGTATGGACAAATTCTGAAGATCCTAGAAGATAGCATAATTTAATGGCTTCAGAGTTGAGTGCCTGGACCCAATGAGTAGACAGTGATATTTAAATATCAGTTTCAAAGGAGATTTCTGGTGCAATGTCTACTGGGCAGAATCTACCAAGATGGAATTTAACAGGGATAAATGTTAAGACCTATACTTATATCCAAAAAGTCAATTGTGCAAGTATGAGGTTGGGGAGCTATAGCCAGACAGAGGGAAGATCTTTAAAAGATCTTGGAGTGTTAGTGGAATGGAGGCTCAATATTAGTCTCAACATTACGATGTAGCAGTCACAAAAAGCAACTGCAATCTTAGGCTGCCTTAAGAAAGACAGTTTCCAATCAATCAATAAGTATTGATTAAGCACCTACTACGCACAAGGCACTGTGCTAAGCACTGGGAATACAAAGACAAAAGCAGAAGCAGTCCCTGCCCTTGAAGAGCTTACATTCTAATGGGGAAGACATGTTCATAATAGATATACAGATATGAGCCTAGCTGCCTGTTTTGGCAGTCAGAATTGAACACAATAATTTCAAGTGTTATCTGACCATGGCAGACTATGACAGAGCTAACACCTTGTATACAGGAGGCCCCAAAAGTCTTAGAGAGATTATGTGAGAAGCCCCATTGATTAAACCCACATGAACAGAATACTACACCTCAAGTCAGGAAGACCTAAGTTCAAATCTGGCATCATAAACTTATTTACCAGCTATGTGACCTTGGGAAAGTCACTTGACATTTGTCTACCTCAGTTTCCTCGTTGTAAAGTGGGGATAATAGCACCTATCTCCCAGGGTTTTAGTGAGGATAAAATTAGATAATATGTCAAGTGATTTGCAAATCTTAGAGTGGTAAATAAACACTAGCTATTATTAAACCTAAGGCACTTGTTGTTTTGGGCCACAGATTATAGGTAGCAGTCGATGAAGAGTAGGCAGGTAGTGGTGATGTGGTAAATGGAGGCATTATTTAGCATTATTTGCTGTGATGTTGGATCTATAAGAAACTTTAGAGATCATTTGATCCAACTACTTCATATTTCAGACAGCAAAACCAAGGCCCAGAAATGTCAAGTGACTTTCGCAGGATCACAGAACAAGTTAGTTGCAAAGCCAGGATTACATCTCCACGATTCCAGGTGACAGCTTTTTGCCCTATGCCTCATGACATTTTCATACCTTTCCTCTGGCAATCAGATAGAAACCAATATTATGTCCCCAAATCAACCCTAGCACCCCTGGAATGTGAAGGAAAAGGTCAAGCATTAGACTGGGTTTTTTTCTTCCATTTGACTTGACAGTATGGAGAGAGCAAAAGATTGATAAAGATCGGGTTGTATAGATTAAAAAAAAATGTTAGGTTCCATTTTTGTGTCATCTTTCACCATTACTTCTGTTTACACCTGAAGACTTTTTTCTTCCTTCTTTCCTTCCTTCCCTCCCTTCTTTCTTTCCTTCTTTCTTTCATTTTTTTAGTGGAATGGGGCCATGGGGAAGGGAACCCTTCTTGAATTGTAGCCCTTGGGAATCTAGACAGGATAGCACAGGATAAGACAATGTTCTTGGAGTCAGGAAGACGAGTTCAAATGTCACCCTGAGTGCCTAGTAACTGTATGGCCTTGGGTAAATTACTTCACATTTCTATGTCTCCATATCTTCATCTGTAAAAAATTGAGGTTTTGGACTTAATGACTCTAAGGCTCCCTTCCAACTCTAAATACAGAAACCTATTCCTCTCATTAGTCATATCCCTGTCAATAATAAGACATTCTCAGAGACAGTCTGGTGTTATTGGGAAGAACACCAAACCAGGAGTTAGAATATTTAAGTTTGGAGCAGTTAGGTGGTGCAGTCGATAGAGCACTGGCCCTGGAGTCAGGAGTACCTGAGTTCAGATCCGGCCTCAGACACTTAACACTTACTAGCTGTGTGACCCTGGGCAAGTCACTTAACCCCCATTGCCTCACTAAAAAAAAAAAAAGAATATTTAAGTTTGACTACCAGTTTCACTACTGGCAAACTTGAACAAATCATTAATGTCTCAATCTTAGGTTTGTCCTCTGTAAACTAAGAATGGTGCCACTAATTCCCAATTATTTTTCAGAATGGTTTTATTGATTCATAATGCCACCAATAGTGGATTGGTATGATTATTTTTCTATAACCCTTCCAACATTGACTATTTCTATTTTTGTCTTCTTTGCCGTTTTGCTGGGTTTGAATTAGAACCCGTTGTATCTAAAAAATAAATAAAAAGAATGATGCCACTTACCTCTCAAGGTTACTGGAAATAAAAAATCCCAACAATTAGAGCCATCCAAAAGTGAAATGAAAAATCTGAAGAGATGGTGGCTTTTCTCCTCTTTGGAGGTCTTAGGTCGGAGTTGAGATGACCACTTGTTAGGTATGGTATAGTATACGTATGTATATACATACACACACATATATGTACATGTATGTGTTTATACACAAATATGTGTATATTTAAACACATGTGTGTACATATGCACACATATGGGCATATATACACATATCTCTTTCTTGTACAGGTTGAACCAGATGGCTGCTGAAATCCTTTGCAATTCAAAAATGTTGTAATTCTGTAACATCGTAAGGATCAAATGAGACAATAGTTCGGAAAATGCTCCAGCAACTAGTATATGAAAGTCAGCTGCTGCTAAATCCAAGCCAAATCACTTAATTAGGATTTATAAGGTTACAAAATACACACAGAGTATCTAATTATAGATGGTTTTAGAGGCAAGCTTTGTCTGTTTTAGTCAACAAGTCTTATTTATGAATCTCACAGGGCATGCCCTAATCTAGACACTTGAGTCCAGACCATGCCCTGCCTTGTTCTTTCTCTGCCTGGTTATCTAAGAAGTCTTTGTTCTCTACTTCCTATTATCAAGATGCTACACTCTTTTTTTTTTTTTTTTGGTGGGGCAATGAGAGTTAAGTGACTTGCCCAGGATCGCACAGCTAGTAAGTGTGAAGTGTCTGAGGTCAGATTTGAGCTCAGGTACTCCTGAATCCAGGGCTGTTGCTTTATCCACTGCACCACCTAGCTGCCCCCAAGATGCTACACTCTTATCCACCTGAAGTTTCCCTTAAATCCTGGCCATCTGAGGAAGCAGGTTTTTCCATTAGATCTTCAAGTCCTATCCCTGGTTCTCACCAAACTGTACAACAAAAAGTTCTATGACTCTCCATACCTTAGGCATGCTTTTGTCTCCCATTTCTCTGGAAATCCTTTACTAACTCATAAACAAACAAGTGTGTGGTATAGGAAAGCTGGGTAGCACAATGGATAGAGCACTGGACATGGAATCAGGAAGAGCCGAGTTTGAATCTTGCCTTAGACACTTACTAGCTGTTTAACCCTGGGCAAGTCACTTTACCCTATTTGCCTTATTTTCTCATCCATATGTAGGGGAGTAGGGTGCTATTTTTCTTTTAACCATGTAGAACATATATATATAAATATGAGTGTGTACATTCATGTGTATAGACACACAAACACATATGTGTATATATACATATATACACAAATCTGTCTAAATGTGGTTCACAGGGAGGCAAGAATAGACATTTCTAACATCTCCCACATCCTTCTCTGAGGTAGACTGATTCCTACTAGGAGGGGAAGCAGGAGGTTGGGACCAGAGTCTAGCCCCTCTGCTCTCCTTGGAGAGAGGGATTATATATATTCGTTCCCTTAAATATTTTTATTTTAGGGGAGAAAATCTTTTGGTTCAAGCTAAATTTTGGATCAATGCTCTTTAATGGGGAGGGAGGAGCTCTAAGCTCTATATCCAGAGCTTGACCCCCTTCCCACCAGATGTCAGTTATACTGAAGGTACATAACAAATAGCAAAGAAAGCCATTTCAATAGCAAGCAGAATTCAGAAAAAGTATACACATGAATATATATCCCAGACAATTGAATACATACTGAATCGGGTCTCCTTTTGGGTGTGAGATAACTTAGCTCAATCAAAAGAGTTTCAGATCTCACACAAGGGGTGATTGCCCAAAGTCTCTAGTATAGCAAGTTAGGCATAGGGACATGATAGAGACTACTTCTCTATATGTTAGCTTCTTCCGAGTCTTTCTCTCTCATTAGTGATCTGAAGAAAGGTTGGAATCACACATCTCTCTCTGGAAGCCAAAACAGCCAGGCTCTTTCTCTCCTACTCTTGCCAACTCTACCTGCTCCTCATATAGATGTGGCCACACTGAGTCATCAGTCTTCTTATAGAAAATGACTAATATGGAAATGTTTTACAGAATTGCACTGATTGCTTACTTATCAGGGAGTGGGGAGGGGAGGGAGGGAAGGAGAGATAGAATTTGAAACTCAAAACTTTAAATAAAAATGTTTATTTAAAAATATAAAGGCTAGAGGCAGTTAGGTGGTGCAGTGGCAGCACGTGCCACCAGGACAGCAGTCGCCACACACCCAGAGAGCCAACTAGCGTTCTGGAAGTCATTCGAAAGTTAGTGTTCTGGAAGTGCCCTCTAACCTCCCTTCAGGGATCATTCATCCCAAAAGGGGAGGTCCTTCAAAAACTGCCTATACCACAAATAATTTTTACCACACACCTAAGTCTACAAACTTGGGCTTATACTTTTCTTGTAATTCCCCTTTATCTCCACACCCCAAAAGTTGTTAAGTCTTGTCATTTCTAACTCTACAACACTGCTGGTAACCTTCCCCCTTCCCTCCATTCACAGCCACTGTTTTAGTTCATGTCCCTCAACATTTCTCAAGTAGACTATTGCAATAGCTGTCTAATTGGCCTCCTTGCCTCCACTCTTTACCCTTTCCATTCTATCTTCCACATAACTATCAAATTGTTGCTGGATCCTCTGCTCCAGAAGCTTCAGTGCTCCATATTGCTTCTATGATAAGATGCAAATTCCTTTATTTGGCATTTAAAGCCTCTAGGCTATATATCCAGAATGGTTTCACATCACTCCCCTTAACTCATTCCATGTACCAGCTGAATCTCTTTATGTGCTTGTTCCTCATATAGGTCACACAAAACTCTGAGTTATACTTATTCCAATTCCCATCCTCAGAGATGAGTCTCAGGTCCCAAAGTAAGGATACATCTGTCTCTCTCTCTCAGGGTTCTGGGAAGGTATCCCTGAGGAGTGGGAGGTTGTTTCTCTAATACCATCAAATCAAGCTACACTTCTTCCCCACCTAAGATTATGAGTTGAGAATCATTTTAGCCAATCAACCTTCAATAGTATTTAGAAAGTGGTAAAGTAGGAATGGTTGGCACAAAACATCCCCTCAAACATCTGTCACACACTCTCCTATAAATACATTCAGAGTCATGGGGAGAATAGCTTTGAGTTTAGGAACTGTATGTGGCAAAGGGATGATATCTGGATAGTTTCTGGCTGCTGGATCATCCTTTCCTCCCATTCATACAGTCATCAAGAAGTTCTCCTTAGGTATGGGGGAGTTTCTTTGTTGGGCTCCTCGCAGACAGTGATGGGACTCTGATTTGAAGAAAGAAGCCTATAACCCTCTGAGCCTTCAAAGCTCTAAAGATTTTCATCTAACAAAAGATTGGGGAAGGATCCTGGCCATGGTTGAAACAGAATTCTCTTTCCCCTTCACCCTATTGTTCCCCGGGGGTTTTATTGGAAAACCACAGTTGCTCCAACCTTTCCATTGACTCCAGTTCTAATGTGCTTGTTTATTTATAGAGAACCCCTGGGGAGTGAACAAGTTCCAAAGATGATTCCTTTACACCTCTGTAGGTCACTCCAGTTTCAAGAGTCTTAGTACATAGTTTAAAGCCTGTGATTGATTGAGATGTGTGCTCACCTGGTTAAGGAATCAAAACTAAAATGGGGAGGGGCAGTTTCTGATCCCACCTTTACACTTGTATGTGACATCCTCTCTCCACTTTGGTGGTTTTTACAAGAGGACCTTTTCTGTCCACCAAATTCATAGTGCCTTCCCCTTCCATCTACTCTGAGATGTATTTGTCATCTATCTCTTTAGGTATGCATTGTCTTCCATGTTTGAATATAAGCTTCTTGAGGAAAAGCATTGAGTGCTTCCTGCTTGGTTTTTAGATCTTCAGAACTTACCCCAGTGCCTGGCATAGATAGCAAGCATTTAATAAGTGTTTATTGATTGAGGACTCCCACCGACTACTCTCCATCCCTGGAATGGATTCCCTCAATAACTCTACATTTTGGGATCACCATCTTCCTACAAAGCTTATCCTGATCACCTCCAGTTGTTACTACTTTGTTCCCCACCTCCAATTGCTTAGTAAGTAACTTTTCTCTATGGATATTATTTCCCACAAGCAAAACTAAGTTCCTTGAGGTCAGAGATTCTTTGTTTTTCTTTTGTCTTTGTATTTCTGGTGTCTGGGATTAAGCAGATGCTTGATAAATATTTTTTGTTTTTGTTTTGTGTGTGTGTGTGTGTGTGTGTGTTTTTAGTGAGGCATTTAGGGTTAAGTGACTTGCCCAGGGTCACACAGCTAGTAAGTGTTAAGTGTCTGAAGCCAAATTTGAACTCAGGTACTCCTGACTCCAGGGCCGGTGCTCTATCCATGTGCCACTTATCTGCCCCAATAAATATTTTTTGAATGAATGATAACAGTGAGGAACAAAACATATGCCCATTTCTCTTGACTAAGGGTGCTGGGGTTTATGAAAGAAGGAGGAACTCATGTTGAAGAGAGGATGATACAGTGCTCATCATCTTCTGGAGAAAGGAAAGTTTTTCATGAGCATCAAAATATGGAAAGGTTTTGAGTCTGTATTTGAAAGCAGAGAATTTTTCTGCTAAGGATTTCCTTTCACATGAAGGAAATAACTGTTCTGGCAGTGGTCTGGAGAGTGGGAACATCTGGCACCACGCAAATCCTCCCCTCTTCCTAACCTTCCCATTACTGCCAAGGTTAACACCATCCACCCCATCTCCCTTCAACTGTAGAACTGATCTTTCTAAAATGAAGGTCTGCTGTGTGACCCTGGGCAAGTCACTTAACCCTCATTGCCCTAAAAAACAAAAACAAAACATAAAATGAAGGTCTGACTCTCTCTCTCTCTCTCTCTCTCTCTCTCTCTCTCTCTCTCTCTCTCTCACACACACACACACACACACACACACACACACACACACACACACACACACACACACACACACACATTCAATAAACTCCAGGGGCTCCCTGTTACCTTGAAGATCAAATACAAAATCCTCTCTTTGGCTTTTGAAGCCCTTTATAACCTGGGCCCCCTCCTACTTTTTCAGGCTTTTTACACCTTACTCCCCTTCCACTCAGTCTGTGATATGGTGATAGTGGCATTTTTGCTGTTGCTGGAACCCCAACTCTGAGCCTTTTCATGGGCTGTCACTCATGCCTGGTACCATCTCCCTCCCCATCTCAGCTTCCTAGATGCCTTTGTTGTTTTTAAATCTCATCTAAAGTTCCACCTTCTGCAAAAAGCTTCTCCTGGAACTTCTTCATCTTAGTACCTTTCCTCTGAGAGTACTCTCAATTTATCCTGAATATACATACATATGTGTTTGTGTTTGTGTATGTGTATGTATATGTGCATGTATGGTATGGGTTTGGGTATGTGTATGTGTATATATGTAAATATATGTATATGTACATATGTGTTTGTGTGTATGTGTATATATAATAAATATATATATACACATATATATGTGTGTGCATATGTTGTTTATAGATAGTTGTTTGCATATTGTCTCCCCATTAGACTTTGTACTCTTTGACAGCAGGGATTGTTTGTTGCCTTTATTTTTATCTGCAGCTTAGTACAATGCCTGGTAAATAGCAGGTTCTTGATAAATGCTAATTGACCAACTGACTTGCATATATTTGTTTGCCTGTTGTCTCTCTCCCATTAGATTATTATCTCCTTGAGGGCAGAGACTATCTTTTGCTTCTTTTTGTATCCCCAGCACTTAGTATGGTGACTGCCATGTAGTAGTAATACAATAAATGCTTATTGATTTATCAATTGACTTAATAGGTAGTGGTCCATGAAGGCAGGTGCTCAGTGCCAGGGAGGTCCATTGGTGGGCAACATGGTATGGTCTAGGCATGGATTCGCCATCTGGCAGCTTTGGCAGTAAATCCACATTTACAATGACTAGGGCTCAGGGAAAAGGTTTCTAGCCCCCAGAAGTATTAAGAGGAATAAAGCAATACTGAAAGCCAAGAGGAATTATAATATTCATCGAGCTTCCAAGACAGGAACTTAAGCAAAGTGGGACAAGACAAAGACCCAGTTTCTGTAAGTGGGCTCATGAGGCAAGAGCTCTATTGTTGGAAGTGAATTATAAGGAATGATAACAAGGCTGACCAGATGCTGAGCAGTGAGGTCAGGGGTCCCGATATTTACTCTACCTATAGGCTGCCTCAATCTCAGAGCCCAGGGCAGGGCTGAGGTTAGAGTGGTGAGGAATGGAGGCCTTGGGAGTGGAAGGAGGTGGTGAAAGAAATAGAAGGAGGGAGATCATTACAGAGGTGGGGCAGCCTTTTGAGCTCTAAAACCAAGCAGGGTGGGGCCTAAAAAGCTATTAGTTCTCATCTGATAAATCTGGGAAGGCTTCCCAAAGGAAGTGCAGTCAATACTAGAGTAATTGGAAAGGCTAGAGGGAGAGAGGACTTGGCAACCTTTGTGTCCTCATTGCCAAATGGAAGCCAGAAGCTTCCATCAAGTAGCCTAATTCTATCAAGAACATGGAAATTCCCCAGTCTTTCCTGAATTGGCTGTGCCAATAAATAAATAAATATGTAATAACTAAATATACAGGCTAACAGGTGTTGTATTTTCTCTCCTGCCTCACTACTTCTTTCCCTTTTCTCATAAATCCTTCCTGAAATCCCTTCCCTCCCACCCCTCCCACCCCCACCCCCAAAGCCTTCCTTAACTACCTGGAAGCTAGGGCAACTATTTTGCTTGTCATCTCTCTATGCCCATCCAATATAGCCAACACTTCAACACTGAGCTTAACCACTTGCCCCCAAGGTCTAGACATAATATAAATACTTGTTTTAATTATCTCCCTGCTTACTTACCCTGGGCCCAATTCCAATTATAAGTTTGCCTCCCTCCTTGCTGGTCCACTTTCCACCATGGACTTGGGTCAGTTCTGCTGAAACTGATAGTGGAGATGGGGAGGAAAAAACAGAGGGGAAAAAGACAAAGGTCAGTGCAAATGGGGAAAGTGAGATGCAGAGGTGAAGGGGCTGGTTACAAATCACACACTGAATTTTTGAAAGAGTTGGGAAAGAAGAAAACAAGACCTCATTCTCTTGCCAAACAGAAGAGTACTTACCCCTAGCCCTACACTAAGATTTCTGTAGATTAAAGCTGTACAAAAATGGAACTGTCTGGCTCAGTGGATAGCGTGCTGGACCTAGAATCAGAAAGACGAATTCAAATCAAGCTACAGACACTATTTTATCCTCTGCCTCAGTTTCCTCATTTGTAAAATCAGAAAGATTTGTTGTGAGACTAAAATCAAATAATAGCTGGAGAGCACTTTGCAAACCTTAAAGCTCTATGTAAATGATAGTTATTATTACTCTTCTTTGGAAGTCTTCAAACAAGGGCTGGAAGACCCCTTGTTAACTCAGTTCAAGAGAAGAATCTCCAGCATAGTGTGGTAAAATAATGGAATTTGGCAGACGCCCAGGGGTCTGACTTGATTGATCTAGTAGTGTTTGAATTGGGTGTGAATGAGAAACTACTAAGTACTCACTTAAAGATGATTGGATTTTAGCCACACCTGGCTGGCCCTGTTAAACCTAGTCTAAACTTGGCCAACCCTGAGAAGGAGTGCCCTCAGAGGCTGTGGACTGCATCATCAACAGGGAACCAGTCTCAGCCACATAACCTGAGGGACCTCCCCTTTGGGGGAGGGAGAAAAAGGGACCCCAACAGGAAGTAGCTCTCTCTCTCTCTCTGGCCTTGGAGGAGCTGTCAGAGCAGACTGGAGACTGGCTGCCATAGAAATTATGGACCCCTGGTGGTGAGTTAATAAAATCCAGCTCTTTGAATTAGCTGAGCCGAAAGTGAGTTTAGGTTCTGAGACAGCCTTTGCTAGAGCCAGGGAGATTATCCATTTTCCTCTTTCTCTATTCCCTTGTCCTTGCCTTTTAATAAAAACCTGATTTGTTTGTGAAAAAGAGGCTGTTAAGCTCCTTTCTTATTGGCCTGGGAGAAATAACTAAAAAAGACAGTTCAGAGGGGAGGAAGCTTTGAACCTAGAGGTCCCTCATTTTCTGAACCTCGGTATTACAGAGAGCCACCCAATTAACTCTCCTCATATTAAATTTGTCCCCAACAATAGGTTGTGGTAGATAGCTTCCAGGGTCTCTTTTAATTTCAAAATTCTGTGATTCTCTAAAGATACTTCTTACTTACCCAAGGTGTTTCCTCCTGGGTATAGATACATGGATGGAACAAGATAAAGCAAGAAGCACTTGTCCAGTTCCCATATTGTATAGATAAGGAAACCCTGAAACCCACACACAGTTGTGAAATGGGCTTTAGTCTCCCCATCTATTAAATGGGGAGGTTGCATTCACTGTTCAGCCCCACTTAAGGGGGCCACAGCTTCCAAGAAATAGAAGGTGCTAATCACAATAGAATGTACTCTGTCCCAATCAGACCATGTGTTCATTTTCAGGCAGCACAGTTTAGGAATATGATTTATACATGGGAGAATGTGCAGAGAAGGGCCTCTGAGCCCACGTGATATGAAAATTGGTTGAGGGAACTGGGAATACTTAGCCCAGAGAAGAGAAGACTGGAAGAATATGACAGAGGGCTTCAAGTGTTTCAAGTACTAGTGTGTGGAAGAGTGATTAAATTTGTTCTGGGAGCAGCTAGGTGATGCAGTGGATAAAGCACTGGCCCTGGATTCAGGAGGACCTGAGTTCAAATCTGGCCTCAGACACTTGACACTTACTAGCTGTGTGACCCTGGGCAAGTCACTTAACCCTCAGTGCCCCCCATGCACAAAAAAGTGAAATAGGTTAATAAATTTGTTCTGCTTGGTCCCAGTGGAAATAACTAGGAGCAATGATTGCAAAGAATCAAATTTAGAATTGATATCAGAAAAAATTTCTGAACACTTAGAGGTACCCATGAGGAAGTGGATTGTCTGCCAGGTTAGTGGATCCCCAGGCAACTCATTGCATCTAGTTCAACTTCACTCAATTGCATTTTCTGATCCACTCAAATAACCTTGTATTTACTTTGTACATGTTGTTTCCCTCATTCATCTCAAGAACCCATGCCTGACTGGACTTTCTCTACTATGCCATAGCAGCCTCCTCACCCTAGAAGTTCACTTCATTCCTGGACTTCTCACACTGGAAGTATACTCTGCCCTAGATACTCCTTCCTCTGATTGGATAGTTCTTTCCAGACCTCCATTTTAAAGAACTGAGCCCAGGACTGCCATGTCTTCATTCTTTTCCTGACTCTACTCCTGATTCTCTGGATTTTCTAGACCTTCTCACCCTCTCCCGCTCCTCATCTTTCAGCTTCGTTTTATGTGCGGCCTTCCCTCATTAGAATGTAAGCTCCTTGAGAGCAGGTACTTTCTTTTTTTTTTTTAATTCAATTTTATTTTCAGTTCTGAATTTTCTCCTTCCCTCTGTTGCCCCAAGCCATTGAAAAGTCAAGAAAAACAAAATCCATTACAAATATGTATAATCACAAAACAAATTTCTGCATTAGCCACATAAAAAAAAAAGATAGGTGTGAGAGAGAGAGAGAGAGAGAGAGAGAGAGAGAGAGATGCTTCAATCTGCATTTTGAGTCTATCGGCTCTATCTGGAGGTGGAGAGGAGAGCATATTTCATCACAAGTCTTTTGGAATTATGGTTGATTGTCATGTTGATCAGAGTATATTTTTGTACATATGGTCCTTTTCCTCTTTCTTTGGGATATAAACCTAGTACTGGTATCAATGGATAAATGGTTTTACACTGTTTAATAGCATCTGGGGCATGGTTCTGTGAGATTTAAAATTGGATACTAGAGCATTAATCTCCCCTCTTTAACCTTTCCCTTAATTTATCTCCCAGACTAGTAAATGGAAGAAACCTCTGGTCTATAGTTAGAGCTTTTATTGTTTGGTAGTTATAAGGTGATGTTGATTAAAGAGATAGGAAAGTAGAAATAAAAAACAAATAGTCTTAAGTCTAAGCTTAGTCTATATTCCATATAAAACTCACCAAAAAACCCAAGGCCACCTTTGGGGAGGAGAGCCACGTCAGGCACGTGCTGCTAACAGCGAGCCGGGCAGAGTCGAACTCCAGTCAGCATCTGTCTGTGTGTCGTGGTCATTCCTCGGACCAGGAGAGCAGGAAAGAGATCCCACTTCCGTTCTCTCCTTGCCTTTTAAGCTCGCACACCAGAAGTGGAGTGCTTAGCAGTCCAACTGACGTGCGTAGTCCGTGCATGGCCGTCGTCTCCTCCCCGAAAGGGTGGTCCTTCAAAAACTGGCGTCTTTCGTATTCACTAACCGACTGTTAAAAACTTTTTACCACAGTGCCAAAATTCTTTCTAGAATGTTGGATTAGTTCACAGCTCCACCAACAGTGCACTAAATATACATGATTTCTCACATCCCCTCCAGCACTTATCACTTACTTTTTTTGTCATCTTGGTCAAACTGATAGGTATGAAAGGGTACCTCAGAATTGTTTTAATTTGCCTTCGTTTAATTATTATTCACTTAGAGCATTTTTTCATATGGCTATTGATAGCTTGGATTTCTTCCTTTGAAAACTGACTATGCATATCCTTTGACTATCAATTGAGAAATGGCCCTTGTTCCTGTCTTCTAGTAAATTGGTTCTAGTAAATTAGGCCTTTTCATTTCTCAGATATATAGAGAACAGAGTCAGATTTATAAAAATACAAGTCATTCCCCAATTGATAAATGGTCAAAGGATATGAACAGGCAGTTTTCAGACAATGAAATCAAAGCTATTTATAGTCATATGAAAAAATGCTCTAAATCATTATTGATCAGAGAAATGCAAATTAAAACAACTCTGAGGCATCACCTAACATCTATTCAATTGGCAAATATAACAAAAAAAGGAAAATATTGGATGTTGGAGGAAATGTGGGGAAACTGGGATGCTAATCCACTGTTGGTGGAGTTGTGAACTGATCCAACCATTCTGAAAAGCAATTTGAAACTATACCAAACAGGCTACAAAACTGTGCACACACTTTGATCCAGCAATACTACTGCTAGGTTTATATTCCAAAGACATCCCCAATAAAGAGAAAAAGACCTATTTGTACAAAAAAATATTTCTAGCAGCTATTTTTGTGGTGGCTAAGAATTGGAAACCAAAGAAATGCCTATCAATTGGGAAATGGCTAAATAAGCTGTGGTATATGATTGTGATGGAATATTATTGTGCTATAAGAAATTATATTCCCCAAATGAGAAATGTTCAAAGGATATGAATAGGCAGTTTTCGGGTGAAGAAATTAAAGCTATCTACAGCCATGTGAAAAAAATTTTCAATCACTACTGATTAGAGAAATGCAAATTAAAACTACTCCAAATGGCTAATATGACACAATAAAAAGAAAATGTTAAGTGTTGGAGAAGATGTGGGGAAATTGGAACACTAATGCACTGTTGGTGGAGTTGTGAACTGATCCAGCCATTCTGGAGAGTAATTTGGAATGATGTCCAAAAGGTTATAAAGCTGTGCAAGCATACCCTTTGACCCAGCAATACCACTACTAGGTATATATCCCAAAGATATCATAAAAAAAGGAAAAGGACCCACATGTACAAAAATATTTATAGGTGCTCTTTTTTGTGGTGGAAAAGAATTAGAAATTGGGGGGATGCCCATCTATTAGAAAATGGCTAAACAAGTTGTGGTATATGAACGTAATGGAATATTATTGCGCTGTAAGAAATGATGAGCAGGCAGATTTCAGAAAAACCTGAAAAGACTTGCATGAATTGATGCTCAGTGAAATGAGAAGAACCAAGAGAACATTGTACACAGTATCAACAACATTGTGTGATGATCAACTGTGATAGGCTTAGCTCTTCTCAGCAATATAATGATCCAAGACAAAGCCAAAAGACTCATAATGGAAAAATAACTATGATTGCAGATTGTGGCATACTATTTTCACTTTTGTTGTTTTTGTTGATGATGTTGTTGTTGTTTCTTCTTTCTTGTGTTTTTTTCCCCTTTTGTTCTGTTTCTTCTCTCACAACATGACTAATGTGAAAATATGTTTCACATGATTGTAATGTATAATCTACATCAGATTACTTGCTGACTTGGAGAAGGGAAAGGGAAGGAGGGAGAAAAATTTGGAACTCAAAATCTTATGAAAATTAATATTGAAAATTGTGTTTACATGTAATCGGAAAAAATTTTAAAATACTATTTTTAAAAAAGAAAAAAAAATGACAAGCCGGACAATTTCAGAAAGGCATGGAAAGACTATTATGAAGTGATATATTGTGAAGTAAGCAGAACCAAGAGAATGTTGTGCACAGTAACAATAATATTGTTCAATGAAGAACGGTGAATGACCTATTCTCAGCAATACAATGATTCCAGACAATCCCAAAGGACTAGTGATGAAACATACTATCCACCTCCAAATAAAGAACTGATACTGATTGAACATGGACTGAAGCATGCTATTTCTCACTTTTATTTTTTTTTACTTTTATTCAAGTCTTCTTATGCAAAATGACCAATATGGTAATGTTTTATATAATTCCATATGTATAACCTATATCTGATTGATATAGATTATATAAAGGGAAGAGGGAGAGAAGGAGGGAAGGAGGGCTAGAATTTAGAACTCAAAACTTTAAATAAAAATGTTTATTATCAAAAAAAGAAATAAGGCCTTTATCAGAGAAATTTGCTACAATGATGCCCCCTCCACAATTCCCAGCTTCTTGCCTTTCTTCTCATTTTATCTACATTGAGTTTTTTATGAAATTTTTTTTTAAAGTTATATAATAAAAATTATCCCTTTACCTCCTGTGAATCTTTCTCTCTTATTTGGTCATAAAATTGTCCCCCATCTATAGATCTGACAGGTAATTTCTCTATGCTCCACTAATTTGCTTATGATATTCCCTTTCATGTCTAGATCATATACTCACTTTGAGCTTATCTTGGTATACAGTATACCTAGTTTCTCCCAGACTACTTTCCAGTTTTCTCACCAGTTTTTATTGAATAGTAAGGTCATACCCCAATAGCTGTGATGTTTGGGCTTATCAACCCCAAGGTTATTATACTCATATGCTTATATATATATATCATGTGCATAATTTGCTCCACTGATCAACTTCTCTATTTTTTGTCCAGTACCAATTTTTTCTTACAATTACAGTTTTGTAATATAGTTTGATATGAGGTGCTACCAGGCTCCTTCCTATAACTCAATTAACTTTTACTTTAAGAATTTAAGGGATAGCTAGGTGGCACAGTGGATAAAGCACTGGCCCTGGGTTCATGAGGACCTGAGTTCAAATCCGGCCTCAGACACTTGACACTTACTAGCTGTGTGACCCTGGGTAAGTCACTTAACCCTCATTGCACCACAGAAAGAAAGGAAGGAAGGAAGGAAGGAAGGAAGGAAGGAAGGAAGGAAGGAAGGAAGGAAGGAAGGAAGGAAGGAAGGAAGGAAGGAAGGAAGAATTTAAATACTATGGCTTTTGGTGCAGATGTTTAGTATTGATATTAATTCATTGTCTATGATATTTTAGCAAAATATAATTTTTCCTGTTTATTTATTTTAGTTAGGTCAATTTTTTTGCTTTTGCTTTTACTGAGATTATGATTTCTATCCCTGCAGAAAAGATTCTGATGCAGCCCCTTATTTTTAATCTGAATTTATCTTTCTGTTTCAAGTATGTTTTGTACTGTTGGGGGGCAGCTAGGTGGCCTCATTGCCCCACAAAAAAAAAAGAACGTATTGTTGGAGTCTGGTTTTAAGTCATTCTGCTATCCTCTTCCATTTTATGGGTGGGTTTATCCCATTCACATTCATAGTTGTCATTTGTTACTATGTATTTCTCTCCATCCTATATGCTTATCCTTTTCTTTTTTCTGTCCCATTTTATTTTTTTAAATTTTTTGATGAGGCAACTGGGGTTAAGTGACTTACCCAGGGTCACACAGCTAGTAAGCGTCAAGGATCTGAGGCCAGATTTGAACTCAGGTCCTACTGAATCCAGAGCTGGTGCTCTATCCACTGTGCCACCTAACTGCCCCCTCTGTCCCATTTTAAAGAGACTATTGTGCTTTTGAGTAATGTCTCTTTCAATCTCTTCTCCCTCTTATTTCTTTCTTTTCCCTTAATCTTTTTCCTTCTTATTTTCCTATTGAATAACATGTTATACCCAGTTGTGTATGTATATGTGTAGTCTTCTCTTCTTCAACCTGTTTATATGACAGTCAAGTTCATGTTGCCAACCCTCCCTTCCATTATATAAACTCTTCTTTGCAAGCCCCATTTTTGTGAGATAATTTTCCCTATTCTTCCTCTTTCTTCTCCCTTCTCACAAAGTAGTCCTTTTCCTTGCCCATTGCATTCTTCTTTGGTTATCATCCAAACACAATAGAATCATACCCAGGCCCTCTGGCAAGTTAGTCTCCCTCTAGGACCCCTGATGATGAAAAAGTTCTGAGGAGCTGTATGTATTATCTCCATATAAAGAATGTAAGCTCCTTGGGGGGGAGGGGGGAATGATTTTTACCTCTTTTTCTATGCCCAGTGCTTAGCACAGTACCTGGAACATAGTATGTACTTAAGTGTTTACTGAATGAATTAATGAATCTTTTTTAGCCCCTTATGAATTCTCATCCATATTTACCTTTTTAAGATTCTCTTGACTCCTGGGTTTGTATGTCAAAATTTCTACTCAGCTCTTGTCTTTTCATGAGAAATGTTTGGAAGTCCTCTCTTTTGGTAAAGGTCCATTTTCCCCGTACAGGATTATATTCAGTTTTGCTGGGTAGATTATTCTTGGTTACAAAGTCCAGATCCTTTCCTTTTAGAATGTCATATTCTATTTTTTATAGTAGTGGATGCTAGTTAGTAAATAAACATTTATTAAGTGCCTATAATGTGCCAGTCACTGGGCTAAGCAGTGAGGAAACAAAAAAGAGGCCAAACACCGTCTTTGCTCTCAAGGAGCTCACAATCTAATGAGGGAGGCAACAAATAAACACATACAAACAAGCTATATACAGGAGAAATGGGAAATAAGAGAGGGAAAGCAATAGTTAAGAGGGTTGGGAAAAGCCTGTTATAGAAGATGGGATTTTAATTGGAATTTAAAGGAAGCCAGGGAAACCAGGAAGCAATGATGAGGAGGGAGAACACTCCAAGCATGGGGATCAGCCAGAGAAAATGCCTGAAAATAAGAGATGTGGTATCTTTTCCACAGAATATTAAGGAGGCCAATGTCACTGAATTAATGAGTATATGTTGGGGAGTGAAGTATAAAAAGACTGAAAAGGTAGACAGGTGTTAGCTTATGAAGGGCTTTAAACACCAGAGGATTTTGTAGAGGAAATAGAGAGCCACTAGAATTTATTGAGTAGGGGAAGGTGGCATAGTTGGGCCTGTGCTTTAGGAAAATCACTTTAATAGTGGCTTAATGGAAATCATATTGAAGTGGAAGAGGCTTGAACCAGGTAGACTCACCATCAAGCTATTTCAATAGTCCAGGTATGAGGTGATGAGGGCCTGTACTAAAGTGTGGCAATGTCAAAGAAGAGAAGAGAATATATTTGAGAGATGTTGAAAAGGTAAAATCAACAGGCCTTGGCAACCGCTTGGATATGGGGTATAAGAGATGCTGAAGAGTCCAGAATTGCTCCTAGGTTGCAAATGTGAGGGACTGAAAGTGATTTTGCTGCCCTCTACAGTAAAAAGGAAGGTGGTGGGAGGAGTTTAGCTGGAAAGATAATGAGTTCTGTTTTATGATATATTGAGTTTAAAATATCTAGTGGACATCCAGTTTGAGATGTTTGATAGGTGGTTGGAGCAATGAGATTGGAGGGCAGAAGAGAGATTAGGGCAGGAAAGACAGATTTGAGAATCATCAGCATAGAGATGGTGATTAAACCCATGAGAGCTAATGAGATCACCAAGTAAACTAGTAAAGAAAAAAAGAGAGCCCAGGACAGAACTCTGTGGAACACCTATGATTAGAGGAATGATCTGAATGAGAATCTATCAAAGGAGACAGAGAAGGAGGTATCAGAAGATTGTGGCCCCATCATATTTGAACGGTTTCCTTCCAGCTGCTTGTAATATTTTCTCCGTAATCTGGGAGCTCTGAATTTTGTCTATAATATTCTTCAGTGGTTTCATTTTGAGGTTTCTTTTTAGGAAGTGACCTGTGGATTTTTTCAGTTCCTAATTGGTTCTCTGGGCCTAAGACATCTGGACAGTTTTCTTTTATGATTTTTTGAAATATGATATTGAGGTTCTTTTTTTGTTCATGGCTTTCAAATAGTCCAATGATTCTTAAATTAACTCTCCTCGATCCATTTTCCAGGTCAGTTGTTTTTCCTCTATTTAATTTCAGTCTTTTGACTTTGTTTTATTATTTCTTTATGTCTCATGGAGTCATTACTTTCTATTTAGTCAATTCTAATTTTAAAGGAGTTAAAAAATATATAAAGTTTTGTACTTTTTTTTGCCAAGCTTTCAATTCCCTTTTCATGTCTTTCTTCCCTAGCTCTTGCCTCTTTTCCTATCCTTTCCTCTATTCTCAGTTGTTTTTATAGCTTTTTAAAAACTCTTGTTTTATCTCCTCTAGGAATTTTTGTTGGACTTGTGTCCAAGCTGCATTTTTTCTTTGAGACATTGCTTATAGTTTTAATAAATATATTATTATTATTATTTTCTTCTGTTTGTGTCTTGAACTTCCCTGTCACCATAATAGCTCTTTATGATGGGCATCTTCTTTGGTTTTGTCATTCTTCCAGCTACTTCTTAACTTTGGATTCTGACTGGGCTCTGTACACATTAGGAGTGGAGGGGGGAGATGTCTTGCCTAAACTTGTGTCCCCTTACTTCCTTCTGCTGCTTTCACATCTCCAGATAAGGATCTACAATTTTTTGTTACTTCCAAAGTGGTGTGATTTAGGGATAGGTGTGTTCATTGCCCCCCTGATCTGGGTTCTGCAAATTCCTGACTCAGGTTTGAGTCTATAAGCTTGTGTCTGTTTCAGAGTTTCAGTAGATTGCTGCTGGACTCAGCCACTATTGGCCCTATGCAAGGCTCTCCTAGTTTAAAGTGACTGAACTGCCACTCACACTCCCAGCTGAGAACCTTTCCTCATACTTTACCTTCTCCTTGACAAGGCAAATCCCTCCCATTATATTCCATCTTCAACATATTGCCCTTTCTACCATCCCCACTTTCACTTCAATCACTGTCTATTAATTATTTCCCTACACCTACAAATATGACCATGTCTTCTCATCTTCAAAAAAATCTCTTCCTTAAACCATCCATCCCCTCTAAGCATTATCCCATATTTTTCCTTCCATTTGTGACTAAACTCCTTCAGAAGGTCACCTACAATAGCTCCTTTTGTTTACTCTCTTTAAAACTCTCTACAATCTGGTTTCTGATCTCATCATTCAACCAAACCTGATCTCTCCAAAATCATTAACAATCTCTTAATTGACAAACCAAATATCCTTTTCTCAATCTTTATCCTTCATTACCTTTCTGAAGCCGTTGACACTGTCAATCACCCTTGTCTTCTCAATAACCTCTTCTCTCTAGGTTTCCATGACACTAGTCTCTCCTGGCTCTCCTCCTACATGTCTGACCATTTCTTCTCAATGTCCTTTACTGGATCTTCATCCAGGTCATTTCCACTAAAAGTGAATATCTCCAAGTGTTCTGTCCTAGGCCCTCTTCTCTTCTCCCTCTACACTATTTCACTCAGTGATCTCATCAGCTCTCATGGATTTAATTGCCACCTCTGTGCTAATAATTCTCAAATATTCTTATCCAGCCCTAACTTCTCCACTGACTTCCAGTCTTGCATCCCCAACTGCCTTTTGGACATCTTAAACTGGATGTCCCAGCTCTCCAAATCCAGAAAAAAAACAACTGTGGAATATGGATGCCGATTGAACCACACAATTTCTTTTGTTTTTGGTGCTGTTGTTTTTCTTTTTTGAGGTTTTTCCTTTTTGCTCTGATTCTTCTCTTATAACATGACTAATGCAGAAATATGTTTAATGTTATTATATTACATATATATAACCTATATCAGATTACCTGCTGTCTGGGGGAGGGGGGGAGTGGAGGGAGGGAGAAAAATTTGAAATTGGAAATCTTATAAAAACAAATGTTTAAAATTATCTCTACATGTAACTGGAAAATAATAAAATACTTTTATTTTTAAAAATCTTTTTAAAATGCATTTACTATCTTCTGGGAAAAACTGCTGACCTGAAAAATAGGTCCAGGGGAGATAATTTGAAAATTATTGGTCTACCTGAAAACCATGATCAAGGAAAGAGCTTAGACATTATCTTCCAAGATATTCTCAAGGAAAATTGTCCTGAAACTCTAGAAGAAGAAGCTAAAATAGAAATTGAAAGAATCCACTGATCACCTCCAGAAAGAGATCCCAAAAGGAAAACTCCTAGGAATATTATAGCAAAATTCCAGAGTTCTCAGGTCAAGGAGAAAATCTTGCAAGCTGCCAAAAAGAAAGAATTCAAGTACTGTGGAGCCCCAGTCAGGATAGCACAAGATCTAGCAGCTTCTACATTAAAGGACTGGAGGGCATGGAATATAATATTCCAAAGGGCAAAGGAAATAGGATTACAACCAAGAATCACCTACCCAGCAAAACTCAGCATAATTTTTCAGAAGAAAAAATGGGACTTTAATGAAAAAGGAGACTTTCAGATATTTGTAATGAAAAGACCTGAACTGAATGGCAAATTTGACTTTCAAATGCAAGACCCTAGAGAACCATAAAAAATTGGAGCTGGGGGACATACCTGGGGTTGTACAGTGGGCAACTGTCTTGTGTCTGAGGCTGGGTTTTAGCTGGGATCCCCCTGGGTCCAGGGGTAATGCTTTGTCCACTGTGTCACTTAGCTAGGTGATGACATCTTTAGGGTTAAATTGAGGGGTAAAGGGAATTCACTGGGGGAGGGGGAAGGGCAGAGGTGAAATCCTACATGAAAGAAACAGTAGGGGCAGCTAGGTGGTGCAGTGGATAGAGCACCGGCCCTGGAGTCAGAAGGACCTGAGTTCAAATACAGCCTCAGACACTTAACACTTACCAGCTGTGTGACCCTGGGAAAGTCACTTAAGCCCAATTGCCTCACCAAAAACAAAAAACAAAAAACAAAAAACAACCCCCCCCCAAAAAAAGAAAGAAAGAAACAGGAAAAGGCTTATGGAGTGGGGGAAGAGATGGGAGAAGAGCAGGACAGTAAATGAATTTTACACTAATCAGAAAAGGCTCAAAGACCTTAAACTCATCAGAGCCGCCTCAAGGAGGAACTAACAAACACACCCAACTGGGTGGAGTAATCTATTTAATCTGGGCAGTAAATGAGCCTAACACTCATCAGAATTGGCTCAAAGACCTCAATCTCATTAGAATTGGCTCAAGGAGGAAATCATGTACTCACTCAATTGGGTGGAATAATCTCTCTAACCCTGCAGGAAAAGAGGAGGTGAAGGGGATAAAGAGAGAGGGGCAAAAGAAGGAAGGGCAGAGTGGGGGAGGGGGACAGACAGAAGCAAATTCCTTTTGAAGAGTGATAGGATGAAAGAAGATGGATAATAGAATAAATATCATGGGGAAGGGAATAGGATGGAAGGGAAACAGTTAACAATAGTAATCATGAAAAAGAGAAAAGGGGGGAAAATTGTACAAAAAATATTTATAGCAACTCTTGGTGGAGGCTAAGAATTGAGAATCAAGGGAATGTCCATCAATTGAGGAATGATGGGAAAAGCTGTGTTATATGATTGTAGTGGAATGGACTTGTGCTACAGGAAATGACAAACAGGATGATCCCCGAAAAACCTTGAAAGACTAATGAACATCGATGTATAGTGAAGTGAGCAGAGCTGGGAGGACATTGTGCATAGTGACAACAGTATTGTTCAATGAGCAATTGTGAATGACTTAACTACTCTCAGCAGTGCAATGATCCAAGACAATCCCAAGGAACTAATGAGGAAGCATACTATGCACTGCTATAGAAAGAACTGATAAAAAGAACACTTATGGATTGTACAAATGTAACCTGGTTGCAATCTTGTGGAGGGAGAGAGGGAGAAAAATTTGGAACTCTAAATCTTATGAAAATGAATGTTGAAAAGTACCCTTACATGTAACTGGAAAATAAAATAAATGTTTGTTGCTGAAAAAATGCATTTACATGTAATTGGGAGAAAAAGAAAATATTTTAAAGAACCTGGATGTCCCATAGACGTCTTAAACTCGACATGTCTAAAACTGAACTCTTTATCTTCCCCCACCCAACCCTCCTCACTTCCAAACTTTCCTATTATTGCTGAGGACATCATCATCCTCCTAGTCATCTAGGCTCACAACCTAGGTGTCATTCTTGACTTCTCACTCACTCTCACCCCCCATATCCAATCTCTTGCCAAGTTCAGTCATTTTTACCTTTGTACCATCTCTTCTATATACTACTCCCTTCTTTCCTCTGGCAATACCACCACCCTGGTACATGTATGCATCACCTCATTCCTGGACAACAGCCTACTGATTCGTTTGTCTACCAAAGATTCTTGCCACTCTTGTCCATCCTCCCCTCAGCTGTCAAATCTTCCTAATGTGCATGTCTGACTATCCACACACACCCTCAACCCCCACTCGATAAACTCTAATGGTTCCCTATCATCTATTGAATTAAATATAAGATCTTTTGTTTAGCATTCAAAGCCTTTTACAAACTACCCAACGTACCTTTCCAGTCTTCTTACATCTCACTCGCCTCTCATTCCCCCAACAACCTTGTAATCCAGTGACACTGAACTCCCTGCTCTACTTAGAACAAGGAGCTCCATCTCTTGACCCCATGCATTTTCACAGGCCATCCCCCATGTGTGGAATGCTCTTCCTCCTCATCTTTACCTCCTGACTTCCTTCAAGTCCTTGCTAAAATCCCACCTTCTTCAGGAAGCCTTTCCTGATCCCTTGTAATTTTAGTGCCTTCCCTCTGTTGATTATTTCCAATTTCTCCTTTATATAACTTGTTTGCATATATTCATGTGCATGTTGTCTGCTGCCCCCTCCCCCTTTAGACTGTGAGTTTCTTAAGAGCAGGGACTGTCTTCTATCTTTCTTTGTATCCCTTGCTTAGCATAGTGTCTGGAACATAGTAGGTGCTTAATAAATGTTTATTGACTGGCTGGTTTGTTAATTATCTAGACCTTTAAAATAATAATGTGGATTAATTGGATGTGGAAAAGCCAGTTGTTAAACATTTACCAGCACACCCTTAAATGTAACCATTTCACAGATCTATAAAATGAGACCTAGGAAAGTATAGGAACCCAGAGCCTCACTTTGTTCCATAAAGCCAGGCATGGAAACATTGTTCTCTCTTCCTTGCTCTTATCATTAAATGACAGGACTCTGGGTTCCTCATGGAAATTCCCCTGGAGCCTGGTGACAGTGGGAAAAAGTAATTATAAATGTACCTCTGAATATACTCAAGGTAGACAGCACTTAATTAGCTCTCTTGAAATTTCTTACCATGAAGAATCCAGCAGTTGGCTTGCTGATTGGTCCAACTGAATGAATGACATTTCTTTCCCAAGAGACTTTGTTTTCCCCTCCAGCCTCTGAAGGGGGTTTGTTGCCTGCTGGGAAATTATGTGGAAGAAGGAAGGGGAGCAAGGTTCAAGACCAACTGGTGTTGTTTACAAGCCATCTAGAAACAGGACCATCCCCTCATGATTTATAATGTTTGATATCTTTCTAGGTTGGAGCAGGAGGCGGGAGGAGTGCTCCATAAATCAAACCTCCATGTGTCAGCCCTATGTCAGTATTTGTTGAGTCCTCAAGTCCTAGGCAAGTTGGAACAGCAAGGAGATCTGGCAGAGAGCTTGATCCCCCTCTCTCGCTCCCCATTTTGATGAAACAATGCTAGGGTGAGGTTAGCCCCGGGAGTTATTTCTCTGACTCATTTTCCTTTTGCTCTTTTCACACACTCAGAATGTGACTGCCTCCCTGAGAGAGCACCTTGTGACCCTGAGAGGAGGGGCCCAAGTCAGGAAAAGTCCTACCAAAGCACATACAGGCAGACCTCGGAGATATTGCAGGTTCAGCTCCAGACTATCACAATTTTTTTGGTTTCCCAGTGCATATAAAAGTTATGTTTATACTTTACTGTAGTCTATTAAGTGTGCAATAGTATTATGCCTAAAAAATGTACATACCTTAATTAAAAAACACTTTAAATTTTTTTTTTGTGGGACAGTGAGGGTTAAGTGACTTACCCTGGGTCAAACAGCTAGTGAGTGTCAAATATCTGAAGCTGGATTTGAACTCAGGTCTTCCTGAATTCAGGGCTGGTGCTTTATCCATTGCACCATCTAGCTGCCTGTAAAAGTCACTTTTTTTTAACTAAAAAATACTAACTATCATCTGAGCCCTCAGGAGGTTATAATCTTTTTTGCTGGTGGAGGGTCTTGCCTCAATGTCAATGGCTGCTAACTGATCAGGGTGGTGACTGCTGAAGGTTGGGGAGGCTGTGGGAATTTCTTAAAATAAGACAATGAGGAAGTTTGCCAAATAATCAACTCTTCCTTTCACTTGAACCCATTGTAGGGTTATTAATAGACCTAATATCAATATTGTTGTATCTCAGGGAATAGGGAAGTGAGAGGAGAGGGAGAGAGACAGGGGATAGGCTGGTTGGTAGAGCAGTCAAAGAACATACAACATTTATTAATTAAGTTTGCCATCTTATGTGGGCATGGTTTGCTATGTGCCAAAACAATTATAATAGTAACATCAAAGATCATTGATAACAGATCACCATAACAGATATAAAAATAATGAAAGAGTTTGAAATACTGTAAGAATTACCAAAATGTGACCCAGAAAGATGATGCAAGCCCACCCTGTTGGAAAAAAATGGTGTCAACAGACTTGATCAATGCAGGGTTACCACAAACCTTCAATTTGTAAAAAATGCAATATTTGCGAAGTACAATAAAGCAAAGCACAATAAAATGAGGTTTCCCTGTACTCCCAAGGCTGGGAAAGAAGATTTTGAGAAATGAAGCAGTATATCACCAGGACTGTTTTCTTTCATGACCACTCATTGTTTGGAAAGTCCATTAGTCTGTCCCCCACAGGACAGCAGTTGAGCTTGTCTGGGCTGTGAAATGCACAGAGGTGGGGGTTGGGGGAGGAGTCATTCTAAGGCAGTGTAGTATAGTGGGCAGAGCACTGGATCTGTAGTCAGAGGACCCAGCTCTCTGCTACTTACTACCTGTGTGACCTTAGACGAGTCACTTAGCTTCGTTGTGCCTCAGTTTCCTCATCTGTAAAATGAGATTAGATTAGATTAGATCTAGGTTCTTAACCTAGGATCTGGAATTTTTTACATTTTAATAACTGTATTTTGATATAATTGTTTTCCTTTATGTTTTATTTTATACATTTAAGAATACTATTCTAAAAAGGGGTCCAGCCTGTCAAAAGTATCCATGATCCACAAAATGGTCAACACCCCCTTATCTAGAAGGTCCCCTTCAGTTCGGGAATCATTTTGGTCTTATAACCAAGATCCATATGCCTTGTCAATAATACCTGACATTTATATAACCCTTTAGGGTTACAATGAACTTTACATTTGATCCTCACAACAATTCTGTGAAGTAGCAGGAAAAATATTCTCAACCCTGCTTGTTGGAAGTCAGTCAGCTGATAAGCACTTAAGTACCTATAGTGCCAAGCACCATACTGATGGAGACAGAAATTTTCAATAGCTCACTCACACAGCTAGTAAGTGGCTGATCCAAGACTGATTTCTAATGCTGAGTCCAAGACTTTTCTTGCTCCAGAGCTGCTTCTCAGGTTGGCCTCTGTTTTTCTAGTTCGGGATCTGGAGCTAGGGAGGTATTAACATTTTTTTTTCAATATCTTTGGTCCCCTTTGGAAAGAAATTCTAAGACTTCATCCCTGGATCAGAAAAGCAGAGAGGTCAGCCTTATGGTTTCAGCCATCTTCTTTCCTCTGAAGGGATAGAGACAGACTTCGGTGGTTCAGTGGAAAAAGCATTGGATTTGGGGTCAAAAGACCTAGGTCCAATTCCCAGCTCTGAAACTAGTCATGTCACCTTAGAGAAGTCATATAACTTCTTTGAAACTCAGTTTTCTCATCTGTTAAATGGAGATACAGCTATTACCAGGATTATTGGGGGTGGGGGGGGAGGGAGAGGGGAGGCTTCTTGTAAACCTTGCAGGGCTATAGAAATGTGAATTATTATAATTCAGCATGTGATCTTAAATACACAAATATTATAGACACCCACATGTGCACGTGTGTAATGCACCTCTGCAGTCACGTAGGGAGAGATGTGCAAATACTCACACCCAAACACAAACTCCATATCACTATCTCCGATTGCAACCGGAATAGCAAGAATGTTACAGGTCAGGGTTGGGAGTGGGAAAGTTTGTTCAAGAACTCCCTATACTCTGTGTCTTTCTAGCAGGTTCTATGTATAAGTCCTATCATTTTTTTCAAGCTTTTAGTCACCCAATGGGAAGACAAGATATAAATGCAATCAAAGACAAGGGATTTTCTGAATCACAAACACATGATACAACAAAAGAGCAGCTATTGAATTAAGAACATTTATTGCAGCAGGTATGAGGATGGCTCTCTGAATTCTAGGAAATTTAAATGAGTAAGAGATGCGATCTGTGTCTCCTACCCATTTTGTTTCCTTCATTTGGCAGCAAATGCCTCTTGAAATGAAAGATTATGTGGAACCCAAGCAATTGCACTAGGGAAGGAGAAAAAAAGAGCCAACCACGTACAAGATTTATGGATCAAAAGGAGATTTATTAAAAGATATTCTTTTCAGCCAACTAGAGATAGGCATGGAATGTCGCTAGGCTCCAAAGCTACAGACAGAATGGGGCAATGGTATGGCAATTCCCCTGATTGGGGTGCTGTGATGGTCTTCCCCTTTTTGTATAGGAAATGTCCAATTTCAGAAATGTGGTAAAGGTGCTCTGTCCCTTCTAGGCATTCCCAAATAGTGATTGGTAAGGAGTAAGATGTTACCAGTTACCTCTGCCTCCAGACCTGTACTTCAGAATCGTTTGGACACAGTGATTAATTAGTGGAGAGAGATGAGAGTAGAATGTGACATCCCCTATAGGCTTGCTCCACCAACTCACACTGTCATAGGCATTATAGGTCCTCAGGAGGGTAACTTTCCAAGCTCTTGGGTTAACTCTCTAAGTGGCCGTCTTCTTAATATTAGGTCAGAAGCCCCAACCAGTTTGCTTCCCCTTAACAATGTCAGAAGACAGCTCTTTAGCAAAGGCAATTACTCAAATGTCATAGCAAGAAAAGTTGTTATAAAGAATTTCCCCCCAAACCTGGAGCACACTATCCCATAAATACACAGAGTCCATGGGGGTGGATATGTATAAGAACATGTATAAACTTAAAAGAAAACGGTAGTGTGGACACATAAACGGCATCCATATGGCTAATGCAGCTCACAGCTCTGGAACTGTAGGACTTCACTGTCTTTTCTCTTTCTAGAAGGTTCCCTTGAGGTTTGTCATAGAGTGTGGTATTGATCAGGGACCAGTTGTTCTGCTGTTCAGTAAGTCTAGCTCCTGCTGAGGCTGTTTAATGGACAGCTCAACTGGGCTTGCTCTTTATGGAGTAGGGCATATCTGTGGGAGGAGTCAACCTGTTTCTGTACTAGGTCGAGAAGGTCCCATGACTTTTGAGCTGGCTCCTCACCAGGTAGTTCAAGCTGCTAGTTCTGGGCCAAGCAAGTCTCTGTGCTAATAAGCAGCTACTACCAGACCAAGAAGTATATCCCCCAGTCAAAACTGCCCATTCAGTGGGACAAGAGATGGTGAAGGGCACAATGACTCATGCTGTCTTCAGACTTCTAGAAACTTGAAGGGTCCCCAGCAGCCCGTTACTGGGACTTTTTATGTGTTTAGGTGACCAAGAAGCTGCATTGGAGAAGCCAGCACCAAGGAGGTCCTAGGGAGAGTTTTGTCTCCTTTTTTAGGGAAGAGAGAAGGAAAGAGGAGGGGCCTGGACCTACTCCATGTTGTGGGTGTGAGGAAAGAAACTGCATCAGGGAAACTAATAAATATTAGTCCTGTTACAAGGTGCTTCTGCTTTTTTCCATAGGATTCTACATGGGAAATGCTAACTCAGTTTCCATAGGACAATGGGAATAAACTTCAAACAAGGATCTAAATAGAAGATGAAGGCCTAACTTATTAAGATAGATAAGTATAAATGTGTATATGCACATGTATATTCTAGAGTGTGCAATACTGATTCATTTACAGAGTGAGGAAGAATAGTATTGTCATCTAAGAAGCAAAATCATATCCTTATGTACATGAAGCCTGGAATCAGGAAGACCTCAGTTCAAATCCTGCCTCAGATACTTGCTAGCTGGATGACCCTAGAAAAGTCACTTAACTTCTGTTTGCCTCATTGTAAAATGTAAATTTCTTCATCTATAAAATGGGGATCCTAATAGTACCGACTTTGCAGAGTTGGTGTGAAGATCAAATGAGATAATGATCAATAAGTGCTTAGCACAGTGCCTGGCACATAGTAGGCACTGTATATATGTTAGTTATTATGATATTACTACTACTACTACTACTACCACCACCACCACCACTACTAGCTCAGTGACCCTGGGAGTCACTCAACCTAGTTTTCTTCAGTTTCTTCATTTGTAAATAATAGCACCTACTCCCAGGGTTATCATGAGGACCAAATGAGATAATAACTGTAAATTACTTAGCACAGTGCCTGGTACATGGTAGGTGCTATATCAATGTTAGATATTATTATTACAATAAGAAGATGGAAAGTATTGCATCAATTAAAGTTTTTTTTTTTTTGCAGGCAATGGGGGTTAAGTGACTTGCCCAGGGTCACACAGCTAGTAAATGTCAAGTGTCTGGATTTGAACTCAGGTACTCCTGAATTCAGGGCCGGTGCTTTAACCACTGCGCCATCTAGCTGCCCCATCAATTAAAGTTTTACTGAAATTGCCATACTCTTTCAAGGTCTTTTTCTATTGAAAGTTTTCATTGTCCTATGGGGAATTCGGGTGACAAAATAGGCATCTACTTGGGTCTTTTAGGACCTATTTAATACTTGCACACACACACACACACACACACACACACACACATATACACATACACTGTTGTTATTTAATCATTTTAGTCACGTCCAACTCTCTGTGATCCCATTTAGGATTTTTTTTGGCAAAGACAATGGAGTGGTTTACCAATTCCTTCTCCAGCTCATTTTAAAGATGAAGAACTGAGGGAAGTGGGGTTAAGTGACTTGCCCAGGATCACACAGCTAAGATGTGTCTAAGGCCTGATTTGAACTCATTAAGATGAATCTTCCAGATTCCAAACCCAGTGCTCTATCCACTGTGCCATCTAGCTGCCCCACATATATACTGTGGTAAAAATTATTTGTGGTAAAGATTAATATTTCCGTTTTTAGCTAACTCATTTGGGAGGGGCCACACCTGGCCCACCCTGAGGTTACGTATGCTACTGAACTGAGAAGGAGAACTCTCCATAGGCAGTTTTTGAAGGACCTCCCCTTTGGGGGAAGGAAAGATTGAATACTCCCTGAAGGAAGGGGGAGGGCTGCTTCCGGAACGCTAGGCTTCTTCTGAAACTCAAGCTCACTCTTGGGTCTCTCTGTCTGGCAACTCCCCTTGCGGTGGCTCCTGTTCGTTCTGTCTCGGCATGGTGTGAGCAACTGTAGACTGTCTGGGGTTTGTGAGTTAATTACGGAAAACCCTAAATTCCTATGAACTAGCTTAATTGGAAAGGGTCTGGGGTTGCATAGGTTAAGTTTAGAGTTAAGAGCATTTATCTGTATTTCTATTTTCCTATTTCCTTATCTTTGATTTTTATTAGTTTCACCTTTGTTATTTAATTAATTCCCAAGCAATAAAATCTAATCCTTTTGTGAACTAAAGCTTAGAGACTCCTTTCTTATTGGGCTGGAAGAAATATCTAAAAAGGGCAGTTCCGAGTGGAGGGAGAACCTAAAAGGTCCCTCATATTTCCGGGACCCCAGTATTAAGGCGAGTCACCCAAATAACGCTCCATATATCAAATTTTGGCCTTCACAATACATACATATATACATACATACGAGTATGTATGTGTATTGCGTATGTATGTATAAATAACATATATACAACCTAACAAAAGTGCCTAAGTAAATGGTAACTTGCTTATTAGACCTATATGACATGTGTTAAAAACAGAGTCTGACTCAAGAAAGTTAGGAATTTTAATTGAATTCAGACCATAAGCAAACTTTGGCACCTTTGTTCTTTGTGTTGCCATGTGGACCCTTATGAACTCATTATGATCACTTTATAGGGGAGTGTTTCTCAGAGTCCAGTCAATCAATATTTCTTAGCATCTACTATGTGCCAGGTATTGCATGAGGGGCTGGGAATGCCAAGACAAGAAATGAAATAATGCCTGCTCTAAAAGGACCTTCTAGCCAAGGCCAGTATTTCTATAAGAATAGAGTCCAAATCAGCTTGTCAGATGTCTGCCTCCTCTTCCTTTTTTCCCATTGACCAATTACAATATTAAAATATTTCACATTATAGATCTGGAATCAGAGGTAATAGATAATACCTTGCTTCTCCACAAATCATTATACCATAATCCTGAGCATCAAAGAAAACTAGTGAAACCACCACTGACACTCATCAGAGATGAAGCTTTCCCTGTACAAACTGTAGAAAAAAATTTCCCCCTACCACTTGTGGACATGATCCACCCTTAAATGTTTTCAGTGTCTCCCCTTCTAAAGCTGGAATGAAGCCTTATTCCACCTGGATATGCACATGTCATTCATGGCTCTCTCCTCTTCCATTTCCTAATGTGAATTCTGATTTACCACAAAAGGCACTTCTTTCTTTTATTGGCTGCCAAATGTAGGAGAACTTGATCATTTTTTCTTCTCAGTTTCAAATAAAAAGCTCTATGAACTCAGATAAATAGCATGAATTCATTGGGGGCTCTGAATCCTTGGTTTGTCTTCCTGGGTCCCTAACCTCTATGATCTTGTAAAAGTGTCTATCTTTCTGCTCCTCCCAATTGAAGGCATGCCCATGGTCACATTTCTATTACAACCGGAGGGAGGTTCTCCCAGAGCTTTAGGGGCCATTCCTATTACACACACACACACACACACACACACACACACACACACACACAGAGAGAATTCAATCTATTTATTTAAAAATTATTATCACCAATCTGACTTTTAATCACTTAGTGGTATTTGGGTCTTGCTGGTTGAGATCACAAGTTGAAGAAGTTGGAGCAGATGTTGCCAACGCATCTGGAATCTTCATAAAAGAGGGATCCCATCAGAGAGAGGTGAAAAATTGACATTCAGGGAAAGCACTGCTCTTGGCTTGCTCTTGGTACTTGGTTTATATTGATATTTCACCATCACCCCTGCCCTTGTCCTCTCACCTATCTTTTGTGGCAGCTAGACTTTGACACTCAGGTCTAGAGTCTCAGCTTCCTGTTCTGCTACTTTGCTACTGTCCATTGATAACTCTAAGTCTATGGAGTCTCACCACACTAGGAATGAGCACTCAGGGCCATGGTCACTTTCACAGTGTGATTTGAGTGGTAACACCAAGCACCATCTGCCTACAAACACCTCTCTCAGTCCTCTCTTACCTGGCCTGGAAATCCCATCATTAAAGCCTATTAAAAAATCACTGGAGGGGCAGCTAGGTGGAACAGTGGATAGAGCACTGGCCCTGGAGTCAGGAGGACCTGAGTTCAAATCTGGCCTCAGACACTTAACACTTACTAGCTGTGTGACCCTGGGCAAGTCACTTAACCCCAATTGCCTCATTAATAAAAAAAAAAAACCACATGATATTCTTTGAAATGTCTTTTTCCAAGGTAATGGTTGGAACTTTTATATCCCAAACCTTATGCTACTTCTTTTTTTAAAGATGACTCCAAGCATCCCTGACTGGATGAATGGGAGAATGGCCGTACACCATCAACAGAAACAAAGAAGTTTTTGGTGAGAAGAAATCTGAGGGGGGGGGGCAATGAATTTAATTTTGGAGGTGGTGTTGTTCCAACATTAGGCAATTGGAAATACGCAATTGGAGCTCTGGAAAAGATTAGGGATAGATCTACACATTTAGGAAGGTGATAATTGGAACTCTGGTAGATGAAATTTCCAAAAAGGAAAGAACAGAAAACATTCAAAGAGAGGTCATTAAGAATCCCTGGACTCTCTGAAAACTATTATTAAAAAAAACCTGGACACTGTATTTCAAGAAAACCGAAATGAAAGCTCCCCCAATCTCTTAGAACCAGAGGGCAAAGACAGAAAGAATCCATTAATCATCTCTTCAAAGGAATCTCAAAAGAAAAAGTCCCCAAAGCATCATAGACAAAACCCACAATTCCCACATCAAATCAAAATATATAGCAAGCATTCTAAAAGCAGTAACCAAGGAGTCACAATTGAGACCTCATAAGACCTCTCAGCTTCTACTAAAAATCAGAGGAGATTTTGGAATACAATATTCCAAAAGGCAAAAGATGTAGGCTTACAGCTAAGAATAGCTTAACCCACAAGGTTGAATGTCATCCTACAGCGGGGGAAATGGAGGAATAGAGCAGTTTCAAATGTTTCTGATGAAGATCTGGACAGAAACTTTGAAATATAAATACATGAGTTCCAAGAATCCTAGAAAAGTAAATTTATTTGGGCAATTGGAAGAAGTGGTATGGTAATGTAGCACTAACATTCTAATGGGGGAGAAGAAACAAGTGTCCCTTCAGAACCTCAATGTTTTCAAAGGGTATTATTGAGGAGGTTAAATTTAAACAAACAAGCCAAAAAAATCAGAGAACCTAGGGTGGGGGTGGAGGGGTGTTCTGTTCTGAGAGTTTGAAGAGGGAAAGACTTCAAGGGAAGGGAAAAGGAAGAATGTGATAATGTAGAAAAGAGTCAAAGGGATGAGAAACTTTCTATTTCTCATAAATGGGATGCATGAGAAAACAGCATAAACATGAATGAAGGATTGGAGGAAGTGGTCATCAGATGAACATCACCGTTACCTGAAAGTTAAAGAAAGAAGATTGAACACACAGTTTGATGTAGAAAACACAACAAATTCAACAGCGAAACAATTGTTATTGTGGTCAGGTGGGGGGAATGTTGAGGAAACATAATAACAAGGAAGGAATAAGAGCACACACAAAAATAAGCTTCCTGGATCTGAAGGGGGATTAAAGGAAGGAAAGAGAAAAGAAAATAAGTAGAATCTAAGGAGAAGCCTGGGATTGTTTATTAGACGATTGGTAAATGGCTTAACACATTGTAGCATGCAAATGTAATGGAATAGTGTTATCCCAAAAGAAATGACAAAAGATATGTTTACAATGAATATTATGGAGCATGAGTTGACACAGAGTAAAGTCCACAGAACCAGGAAAACAATTTCTAATATAACAATGTAAAGAAAAACTGTTTTGCTATTGAACAAATGCCTCAGGTCTCTCCACTGAACTTCCAACTGAAGAAGCAGTTTTGACTGCCATTAGGCTCCTCACACGTGGCAAAACACCTGGTGCTAATTCTATTCCAGCTGAGATTTACAAGGCAGGGGGGCCACTGCTCATACAGAAGCTGACTGAAATTTTCCAGGTTATATGGCAAGAGGGCTTTATTCCCCAGGAGATCAAGGGTGCCTCCATTGTTCATCTCTATAAAGGAAAAAGAAATACGTTGTCCTCTGACAATCACAGGAGGGCCTCTCTCTTAATTGTTGCCTTCAAGATGAAATTTGGTTGTCCAGAGATATTCATCAGTATTGTTCCCCAAGTTTCATGACAGCATGCTTGCAAGAGTTCTGGATAATGGATGATGCTCTCATGATTTCCCAACCAATGGGATGAAGCAGAGCTCTGTGCTTGCTCCCACACTTTTTAGCATGCTATTTTGAGTGATATTGTCAGATGCCTTCAACAAGGACAAAAATGGCATGAAGGTCAACTACCATACTGATGCTAAATTATTTAATTTGAAAAGGCTATAAGCCAAGACTAAAGTGGAGGGAGAACTGGTGTGCACCTTTTTGTTTGCAGATGATTGTGCACTCAATGCAGCCTCCAAAGCTTAAATGCAACAGAGTATTCATTGAGTCTCTGTTGTTTCTGCTAATTTTGGTCTAATAATTAACATCAAGAAAACTGAGGTTCTCCACCAGCCAGCACCACACCGTTCATACAAGGAACCATCATTTACAACAAATGCAGAAATTTTGAATGCTCTGGATATATCTTGGCAGTATACTTTCCAAGTATGTATATATACATGGATGATGAGGTTGACACATGCATTGCCAGAGCTTGCTCAGTGTTTGGGAAGCTCCAAGGGAAAGTGTGGGAGAGAAGCAATGTTGGGCTGCCTACCAAACTGAAGGGCTACAGAGCCATTGTGCTGACCTCGTTGTTGTATACCTGTGAAACCTGGAATCTATCAGCACCATGCCAGAAAATTGAACTGCTTCCGTAATTGTCTTAGAAAGATTCTGAAGATCACCTGGCATGATAAGGTACTGGATGCTGAGGTCTTTTCTTGAGCTGAACTATCAAGCATTCAAACTCTACTACAGAGTGCAACTCCCATGAACTGGCCACATTGTTTGAATGACTAAAAGACCATTTTATGGAGAACTCACACAAAGCAAGTGCTCAAATGGAGGTCAGAAGAAGTGATACAAGGACACTCTCAAGGTCTCTAAAGAACTTTGGAATTTATTGTGAGATATGGGAGACACTGGCACAGGACTGTCCAGCAGAAGGTGCTGTGCTCTATGAACAAAGCAGAATTATAGTAGCTCAAATGAAATATGAGATGCACAAATTTAGAGACATCTCCTTCCCAATTGTTCATACTATTTGTGCCCAACCTGTGGTAGACCCTTTGAAGTTCATATTAGTCTGATCAGCCACAGTCACACACACGGTACACTGACCCCAACATTGTGATGTCATTTTAGTTCTCTTCCATGACAAAGGACAGCAAAAAAAACAAAGGTTCCATGCCCCCCTTTCTTTCTTATGACTAATGGGAGAAGGAACAATATAATACAATTAATAACAATAATAGTTGTTGTTATTATTATTATTATAAAATTCCAAACAAAAAAATAAAGCCATTTCAAATACTTTCTAAATACACAGAAGAGAACAGAAGTAAACTTCAAAAGAAATACAGAAAAGCAGGACATTTTGAGAGTAATATGTAAAATTCTACATATATGCATGCACACAAATATATAGGGCAGCTAGGTGGCTCAGTGGATAGAATGTTGGGCCTAGAATCAGTAAGACTTGAGTTCAAATCTAGCCTCAGACACTTAATAGTTGTGTGACCCTTGGCAAGTCACTTAACCCTGTTTGCCTCAGTTTCCTCATCTGTAAAATGAGATGGAGAAGGAAATAGCAAACCACTCCAATATCTTTGCCAAGAAAACCTCAAAAGGGGTCACAATTCAGACACAACTGAAAACAACTAAACAACAATAACTACACATATATGTGTGTACATACGTAAATATATTTAAATATTTGTGTTTTGTATATACATATATGTAAATATGTATGTACATATACACCTATATGTATATATATGCAAAATATATAAATTTATTTTAAAAGTAAATGGTATGACATAAAGATTACAGATACTTTTTTTTTTTAGTGAGGCAATTGGGATTAAGTGACTTGCCCAGGGTCACACAGCTAGTAAGTGTTAAGTGTCTGAGGCCGGATTTGAACTCAGGTACTCCTGACTCCAGGGCCGGTGGCTCCACTGTGCCACCTAGCTGCCCCCATTCTTTTTTATTATTATTATTTTTTTTTTTGGTGAGACAATTAGGGTTAAGTGACTTGCCCAGGGTCACACAGCTAGTACATGTTAAGTGTCTGAGGCCAGATTTGAACTCAGGTACTCCTGAATCCAGGGCCGGTGCTCTATCCACTGTGCTATCTAGCCGCCCCTCCCCATTCTTTTTTGTATAGGAAATGCTCTCATTATGTAGTTGGAAATTTTCTCTATTTTAATATTTATATTTAAAATATTTAAATAATTTAAAAATATTAAAAATATTTTTATGCTTATATTTAAAATAAATAATAAATTTAAAAATAAGAAGTGTAGCAATCATCTGAGACAGAGTTAATGAGGGGCGACAATACTTTTCAGTTGATTGGCTATAGAAATAAAGAATGGTGAAGGGTCAAGGCTTACTTCAAGGCTGCATGAGGTGGTATCCTCAGCACAGATATAAATTTGGACATGGTGTGAATTTAAGAAGATAAGAATGAGTTCCCATTTTTGATACATTGAAGTTCAGGTGCCTTGGGGACATCCAATTCTAAATGTCCAATATGCCATTGGTGGTGTAGAAATGGAGTTCAGGAGAGATATTAGACCTAGATATAGAGTTCTGCAAATCATTAGCATACATACATGTATGTATGTATGTATGTATGTATGTATGTATGTATGTATGTATGCTTAAACTCTCTGGGCCTCGGTTTCCTCACCTGAGGAAACCAAACAGAATGTTCTCAGGTCGCGCCCAACTCTGACATTTTAAAACTATACATCTTAGGAATCATCAGACCAAGTAGCTTCATGCTTTCTATCCTGGACAAAACCCCATTTTCCCCAGTCAGAACAAGTTCTACATAGGCCATCTTAGACAAGTTGGACTATAAATGTACCTGATTTCTCTCAAAAATTTGAATTTCTTTTCCTCACATCTCAGCAGTACTGAGAGGGAGGAGAATTACCTCCTCCAAACCTCCCCCGCCCCAAACATCTAATCCAAGTTCTCATCCCCATTTTATAGAGGAGGACATAGATCTTACACCCATTTTTCTCCCCTGGAAGCTAAGAATTTAATGATACATTTAGAGCTGAATCGAGTGGGTCAGTCCCTTTGTTCTGTAGGTGAGGACACTGAGGTCTAGAGAGGTCTATTGACCTTTGTAAGGTCACCCAGCGAGTAAGTGACGGAGTAAGGATTTACACCCAGCTCCTCTTGACTCTAAACCTCACAAACACTTGGATACTTTGCCATCTAAAATAGGGAGGAAGGAGGCAGCTAGGTGGCGCAGTGGATAGAGCACCGGCCCTGGATTCAGGAGGACCTGAGTTCAAATCCGAACTCAGACACTTGACACTTACTAGCTGTGTGATCCTGGGCAAGTCACTTAACCCCAATTGCCTCACTTAAAAAAAATTTTTCTTAAATAAATAAATAAAATAGGGAGGAAGCCTTCTCAAAGCCAGACTTGATCTCTGAGGCCATTGTCAGCAAAGTCTCAACACTACAAAATTCCTCCCAAAGTATTGAGATTAAATTTTGATTAATAATTTTTTAAAAAGTTTCTCAAGGTGTAACGTCCCTGAAACTGAATAAGCATCTCCCATTACATAACTGTAGCAAGTCTATGGGGTTTCTTTTCTTGCCTTGATCCCAGCCATTGGCCTCTTGAGCCAAAATGAATGGATTCTTTCACAGTCCCCTCTTCTGTTTTCCAGGATCATGGGAGATCTTTGGGAAAGATAGTGAAAGCAGGAGACTCTGGGTGCTTTAACCAGAAGCAAGCCAGGACCTTTGGATTAGTTTGGATTAGGCTGTTGCTGGTGGCAGGAAAACTTTGGCCTGAGACCAGTTATTCACCCAGAAAATAGCAAAGTAATTGCAAAAGCACCTGTGAGTAGCAATGATTTCCCCACCTGCATGCACTTTGCTGAAATTTTTAAAAAGAATTTAAAAACACAGACCTAATTGAGTACCTTACATATTCCTATTATGAAATTCCCCTCCAGGAGATTTTTCATTATAATAATAATTATTGTTGTTGTTATTATTGCTTTTGTTCACTCTCTGCCTTTTGCAAACTGTGTGAATCAAGCCCTCTTCTGCCTTTTAAAGAAGCTTCTTCAGAAGCCAAGGGCACTGCAGGAAATTAAGCCTGGATTTAGCCTCTTGAAGGTCAAGGGGTAGGGGAGGTAGGGAATGTAAAGAAAAAGCTGGAAGATCTTAAATCTCTGGCAAAAAAAAAAAAAACCCTCTTTAAATAGATGATAAAGGATCATAGGGATCAGAAATGTAGAGCTGGAAGTGATGTTAGAGGTCATCTAGTCCAAACCCCTCATTTTATAGCACAAGAAACTAAAAAGTTAAGTGACTTGCCCAAGGTCACAAAGTAGGATTTATGCCTCTCTTCCCCTTGAATCAAGCAATTGGCCTGTCAAGTCAAAATACATGCATTCTTTCACCGTCCCCTCCTTCAATGTCCAGGGTCATAGGAGATATTTGGGAAATATAATGAGAGCCAGAAGTTAAAGGTGCAAACCTTTTTGAATGAAATAATTGGATTAGAGGCAAATTGTGACTCAGGTCAAAATTACCTCTACATCTTGGGGGGATAAGCACAAGCCCCAAGGCTTATCAGATACCAGTTAGTAGGAGGAACATGCCTTAGGGCACAGTCAGGTTGCAAGGCATATGACCCAGTGGGTAACTCTGAGCCAGGTAAAACACCCAAAAGGTATACACTTGGTCCAGGAGCAGAGATCTGAGGTCGGCAACTTTATAGACTACCAAGGAACACTCAACTGTGGACTGCTAATGCAGGAATAGGGCTCAGGTACATCAGCAGGTGTTTGCACAGAGGAAGCTCTGAAGGATCCTTGAATCCTGGCCAATTCATAGCTGGTATCACCATGGATCAGATCTCCCATCCTATAGGATCAATGATCCACAGTGGGAGTTGTGGTCACCCTTCCTTTCCCAGCCACCGTGTTCTCCACGCCTGGAATGCTCTCCATCTTTGTCTCTTCCTACTGCCTTCCATGCTTTCCTTCAAGACTGGACTCAATGGGGGCAGCTAGGTGGTGCAGTGGATAGAGCACTGGCCCTGGAGTCAGGAGGACCTGAGTTCAAATCCAGCCTCAGACACTTAACACTTACTAGCTGTATGACCCTGGGCAAGTCACTTAACCCCAATTGCCTCACCAAAAAAAAAAAAAAAGACTGGACTCAAATCTACCATCTGCATAAGGCTTTTTCTTTGTTTCCCCTCCCACCCCTCCATGCTGGTGCCTTGATTACCTCCAATTATATATGTTGTATGTACACAGTTCTTTGCATGTTGTCTTCCACACTAGACTATGAGCTCCTTGAGGGCAGGGATTATTTTTGTCTTTGTGTACCCAGCACTTAACAGTGTCTCACGGATATTAACTGCTCATTAAATTGATATAGACAAATCTGATAGTCAATCTCTAGATGTGCACTGTTAAAAACTATATATCATATCTGCCAGGGAGAGAAGACTCTCTTATTAGCATGGTGTCATGGACAAGTTCATCAAATTAGCTAATTATTACTTTGGAAGTTAAAAAGAGCCTAATTTCAAAGGAAGAAAATACTGGCTAGGTTGATTTAAACCTAGGCTGTACTTGTTCAGAATGAATGAATCCCCTGGTAGAGTGACATGGGCCAAAGATTTGGAGCAAGAAGACCCCATTTCTAATCCCAACTCTACCACTTGCTATCTATGCAACCCCAGGCAAGTCATTTAACTTCCTTGAATCCCAGTTTCCTCATCTCTACTGTGAAGGGACTGAGCCCCATGGTCCTAATAAGCATATATAGATGTAGATGATGAAGGCAGCACAACAAGTCTTGGGTAGTATTGATCTTGGATGGTGTTCTAACTGAAAAGGATCCAGTGGGGGTGGACGTGGCATCGGGCAGTTGTATTAGGAAATCAAACCAGAGGGAGCAAGTGAGAGCATCCACCACTGAAGTTTGGGTAAATTGGGAGGAAGTGAAATGAGGCCCAAAGGGAAAACAAGGTTCTCAAGACAGCCCTACTTTGCCATTTTCTCTAGGGCCATCCAGGGAGACTACTTGGATGAAATCTAGGAAAAGGGCAACTTGGTATATAGTGGGAAAACACTAACTTTAGAAGCCAGGGCTTCTCATCTGAACTCTGTCACTGACTAGTTGGGTAACCTTGGGAAAGTCACTTTTTTCTGAGTTTCATTTTCCTCATCAGTAAAATGATGGGATTGGCCATTATATCTAAGGTCCCTTGCAGGTCTAAATCTGTGGCCCTGAGTGACTAGATAACTTCTAATTTTCCCAGAACTTCTAAAATTCTGGTTCTGTGATTTTAAATTGAAGGGATAGGTGAAGAGTACTATCAATGGTGTCTCTGAAAATGTAGATGCTAGGCCTGCCAAGTCAGCTTCATGAGGTTGGAATTCCTTCTATGCTTCATATCTCCTTGACTCTGAACACACAGAAAGACTCAAGGTAACAGCACATGAGGGTTCATTCGGCACGACATAGTAAACACCCAATGTGTGCTCAGCTTCACCCTGTATTAGGCACTTCTGAAACCTGTTCCTGCTCCTAGGGAACTACTGGTCTGATGGGTAAAACAACACAAGCACTCCCAGAATCCTTAAGAACTGCTCCTCCACACCGACCCAAATATAAAAAAGTAGAAATTATCCATATCGATGCTGAAGAAACCACATATTAAGATCTGAATTTAGTTGGATTCTTCTAGGATGGCTTCCTGGAAGAGAAGGATTTGGAGATGGGATAGGGGGAAATTAGTGAAGGGACAGAGAGAGATGGGGCTTTCATGATAGAGAAAATGGTGCAGATGTAGAAAATGGCAAGGCATGGATGAAATATGATGAGCGAGTTTGACTAGAATGGAGAGTCATAGTATCATCAGTTCAGAGCCAAAAAGACATGTAGCACAATGTTCTAATTTTTACATAGAAGGAAAATAAGACCCAGAGAAGTTAAGACATTTATCCCAAAACAGAGTAAGTGACAGAGCTGGAATTCAAACATAGATCCCCTGACTCTTTTCAATGCTCCACAATGATCTTGTCGAGTTCTCAAGAAACGTTCTCTGCCTCTTCATCCTTAACAATGGTTATCAGCACATAAGCTACAATTATCTTCATAATGATCTTTTTGCTTATGCTCATCACATGTATGGCAAGGCAAGATGGACAACTAATGGTCTCTTGAAACAATGCTTGTTATTGTTCTCAGGAGCATAATTTCGGCCTCTCCAAGAAGAACCAGTGAGCCCTGCTTCCATTTAGTTGAAACTTCCTTTAGTCTTCTGGCTTTGATTGTGGTGAAAATGTCAGTATTAAGGGAGTCCTCTAGCAGTATGCCTATTTCTTGTTCTCTGGACAGGGATCTCATGTTTGGTGTGCCAGCACTTAAATTAATGTCTGCCCATGGTCTAAGAACTGTAGTTTTTAGCACCCACTGCTACCATCATGGCTGTAGCAATAGGACATTTCGCAGGTCTAGGAGACAGAGTGTGGCAAAATCACTTCATCTCTTTTAAAATCTTATTAAAGTTTGTATTTTAAATGATTCAGAAGTTATTTGTTCTGGATAAAATGCTATCTCTCTTAGATAAAAGTTTCAAGTTAAGACAAGATTTTTGTAATTCAAACTATTATCAAAACCAAATTTATATCTATCTGCTACTAGAACCAATTGCCCGGAGAATAACTGCATTCTAACTTTAATTTACATTAGACCCTTCTAAGGTCTAGGCCAGAGGAGAAAGAAGCATGGAGTGAATTTTTTTTAAAAGCCTGCAGAAAAATATTTTTTTCTTATTGGAAAGGAGCTGCAGCTCTCTCCTGCTACTGCTCTATGGTAGGGATCTCAAAAATAACTCTCAAAGAAAAGGTAATTGGAATTTCTAGGGAATGATGCCACCACCAGATTATGAGAGAAGGGAGTAACAGGAATAATTCCATGTGGTTGAAAAAGCCTAAACAGTTATCCCTTCCACAATGCTTAGCTATTATTGACATAGCTAGAGATACATAAGCTGTTTGACAACAATTAGCCAGAAAGTTGGAGACAAGCTATCAAAAGAACTTTTGATATAATAACTAAATCCAAAATCCTATAGGCATTGCTGGAAAAGACTGATAAAAGATAAGGAATCTGCATAATTAAGAGAAAAAGATTCGATTCAGAAATGGCAGAGGTCAGGGTTATATTAAGCAATGATTGATAAAATTTAAGAATTAGTTTAAAAGTTACAATTTGGTATATGTTAACTTTTGCCTTTAAATCTTTCTCAATTTCTTTTAAAATATAATGTCTTTCTAATATGGAAATATGTTTCTCATAATTGCACAAATATAACCTATATCAAATTGCTTATTGTCTCAGGAAGGGGAGATGGTGGAAGGAAGGGAGAGAATTCAGAAATCAGTTCTTTTAAATGAATGGTAAAAATTGGTTTCCTTGAAACTGTAATTGGGAAAAAACAAAATATTAAGAAAAAATAAAAACAAAGCCATATACATATATGTGTATATATATATATATAAACACACATACACACATATATTTAAAATGTCTTTTAATGCTTAGCTACCTCCTCCTCCACCATCTTCTTTTAAAAACATGCTAATAGCTTGGTGCTAGCTGCAGACTATAAAACTATGATCTCATAACCTCTACCTACTTGGTGGTAATGCCCCCTAATTGCAGACAGCATACATGAGTACCCTTAGTGCTGAAATTACAGACTTAACCCTGGAAAGTGACAGTAACATTATCACATCAATTCTGATCATTCACATTTTCTGAGTATTTTATGGCTTGCAAAGTGTCATGCTCACAATAATCCTCTGAGGTAGATAACACTTGTACCATTATTCCAGTTTTATAGATGAGAAAATTCATTAATAGGCTCAGAAAGTTTAGATAACTTGACCCTCCCTGAGCATGTAACTAGTGAAAGCTAGAGCCAGAATTTAGACCCAGGTCTCCTGATTTCAAGTTTGGTGATCTTTCTACCATTACTTCCTCTCCAAACATGAAAAATGAAGGAAATGTGGTGGAGAGAAATTTCCCAGGCTGAATTCCAGACTGGGATAATTAGGAGCCCCTAAAGGGGGATCTGAGAAATACCCCTGAATTTATGTTCCTGTAATATTGATGCTTTATTTTTCAGTAAGAATCACAAGAAGCAACCCCTGTGACAGCATGAGGTTTTGTCCCTGGAACTGAGTGATGTGATTACACTCCTAAAAGACAACCACTGGCAACACAGACAGACCTAGACTTGCCATTTTCATGAACTGTATGAAGACACATTCATTTGGGGAGCCACAATGCTTATATGCATGCTCACAATGCTTGTGTCTCCTGACTTTGTGTATGGGTCTTAAAGTGGCTAATTATGGAAGATATTTCTGATCTTCAAATGATCTTCAACCTCAGAACCATCTCCAGGGCTACAAGCTAGCCAAATGGAGGGCCATTCAGACTGGCACACAGAGATCCCTGAACCAGGAGCTCAGCTAGTGGCATCAACAGGGATGGCAAATCTGAGGGTGAGGCAGTGCCTAGGAGGCTAAGTGTTCTAAACCAAGGTACAGGAGGACTTTGTAATTTGGGAGGCCCAAGAAACGTGTAGTAGAGAGGAGAAGGGATGAGAAAGAAGAGGGAGATCCCTAAGAATGCATTTTTCCCTTCCCTCCCTAGTTTCTACCCAAAAGAAAAGCCAGCTTCTAATGTACCTAATTCTGCCACAAATCAGAGTTTTTAGCATCTGTGATCCGATCATCAGAACCAAAGAAGTCACCATATCTTCTAGGGAGACTACTGTTTCCCCTCAGTTCAAGTTATCACAGTTTCAGAATGTGAAGAGATCTCAATAGTCATATATTCTAACCCATACCTGAAAAATCCCCGTTACAATATATTTGACAAGTACTTTTGATTGGCAGACTCCAACGAGAGAGCCCACTATCACCCAAGACAGTTATTTCCACTTTCAGAACTGTTGTTAGGAAAATTTTCCTGATGTTAAGCTTAAATCTGCCTCTCAGCAGTTTCCATGCCTTGTTCCTGTAAGACCCTTTGGGGCCAAACAGGAAGTCTAAACTCTCTTCTACTATTCAAATACTTAAATATAGCTATCAGGTCCCTTCCGGATCATCTCTTCTCCAGGATAAATCACTCGATTATTCCAACTGATGCTGATATGACATAGACTCATTACCTTTCACCATACCAATGCCCTCCTATGGATGCTCTCCAACCCCTCACTATCCTTCCTAAAGTATGGTACCCAGATCTAAAGGCAACATTCTAGATAGGGTCTGACTAGATCAGAGTACAAGGAGATTATCACTTATTTTTAAAGACTGGGTCTCCCTGTCTTATCAAGGATGGAAGTATGAGGCTGCCGAGGGGCCCAACCTTACTTTGATTACCAACCTGGGCTGGTTTGCCTTTCCTTAGGCAACCTAATATCCCCAATTCTGGAGAATCATGATATTAATGTTGAACTTAGTGTAGACACCAGTAAGCTTAGCCCACTGCAGCTCAGAACTCCTAAACTCAAGAGATCCACCAATCTCAGTTTCCCTGGTAGTATGGATTATAGGAATGTGCCACCATCCTTGAAAGAACTTTCACTTTCTATTCATGTAAGCTACATTTCCATTAATGTAGACAAAGACCTCATCAGACTTTTTTTTTTGTCCGCTATATCATGTATCATTCACTCATATTGAACTTAGAATCCACTAAAACCCTGAGACCAATTTCAGGCAAACTGCAACCTAGTCATTCCTCTCCAATCTTATAATTATAAAGCAATTATTTTTAAAAATCCAGGTATGGTGCAGCTAGGTAGCGAAGTGGATAAAGCACTGGCCCTGGATTCAGGAGTACCTGAGTTCAAATCTGGCCTCAGACACTTGACACTTACTAGCTGTGTGACCCTGAGAAAGTCACTTAACCCCCATTGCCCCACAAAAAAAAAATCCAGGTATAAGACTTTATACTTACAGCTATTAGAGTTCTGCTTATTCCAATCAGTTTAATGTTCTAATCCATCAAGATCTTTTGGGATCTTGACTCAATCTAGCAGTGTGTTGAACATTTCTCCTCACTTTGTTTCATGTTTAAACCTGATATCCATGTCATTTATGCCTTCATCCAAGTCACTGATAAAAATGTAAATAGTATAGGACCAAATACAGTTCCATGAAGGCCTCTACTGAAAACCTATTTCCAAGTGGGCATGAAACCATTAATGACCACTCTTTGAGTCTAGCTATTCAATTGCTTCTGAAACCATCTAGTTAAACTATGTTTTAGTCTGGGAGGAGGGGGATCAGGAAATAGGCCCACTGCCTGGTTTATACAGCCCACAAGCTAAGAATGGTTTATAATGTAAAAAAACCATTCTTACCTCATGGGACATACAAAAAAGTACCAAAACAGGCAGCAACCAGATTTGGCCATTGGGCCATAGTTTGCCTGCTCAATGGTTTAGTCCATTTTTTCCATTAGAATAAAATCAATGATATTATTATTTTGTTGTTGTTGTTCAGTCACTCCGTCGTGTCCAACTCTTCATGACCCCATGGACCATAACACACTAGGCCCTTCTATCCTTTATGATCTCTCAAAGTCTGTTCAAGTTCATGTTCATTGTTTCCATGAGACTATTTAGCCATCTCATCCTCTGCCTTCTCCTTTTCTTTTTGCCTTCAATCTTCCCCAACATCAGAATCTTTTCCAATAAGTCCCATCTTCTCATTATGTGGCCAAAGTATTTAAGCTTCAGCTTCAGTACTTGACTTTCCAGTGAATACGCTGAATTAAGTTCTTTGACTGATTTGATCTCTTTGTTGTCCAAGGGACTCTCAAAAGTCTAATTTTATCATATACTTTGCTAAAATTTTGGCAAGCCATATTTCACAGCAATCCCCCAATCTACCACTTTAGTAATCCTGTCAAAAAAAAAATTAGTCTGGAATGACCTAGTGGTCTTGGTGAAGCCACGCTGGCTCTTCATAATCATCACATCCGTTTCTAGATACAATCTCTTTTAAAATACATTCAAGAGTTTTGCCAGGAATTGAAATTAACCTGACTGGCCTAGAGTCTGTGAATTTGCTCTCCTCCCTTTTTTGAAAAAATCAGGTCAACATCTGGCACTCCCCAGGCTTGATCTCCATGACCTTTCAAATATTAGCGATGGCAGGTCAGCAATCACAACCACCAGTTCTTTCGCTATCCAAGGATGAAGTTTGCCTGAGCCAGTTTACTTGATTTCATCAAAGGCAAATTAGATGGACCTCTTTCTATGTCTATATTTATATCTAATGTTAACTCCCTTTTAGCTTTTTGTGTTCTGTCCTTTCCTGTCCAAAAGCCATTCTTTTTGGTACAGAAAATAGAAGGCAAATTAGAATTGAGAAACTCTGCCTTCTCTCTTTTAGATGGTTATCACCATCTCATCCAGCCTGAACAGTGTTCCTACGCCCTCCTTGAGCCTTTTCCTTCTCCTAGTACAGTTTTAAAAGCCTCTATTTTGATCTTTAGCTTTTTCCACCAGTTTTAGCTCATTCTGATCTTTAGCACCTGTGGCACTATTCTTATAGTATTCGGCCACATTTTTGTACTCACCCTCTGCTACCTGCCTTGATCCCATCTTCTGTATGTATCTTTTTACAATCAAAATTGATTGGTGAATTCACCGTTCATCTATCTACATTGGTCTCTCAAGACAACTCCTGTTTTCCTCCTTCATAGAATGTTTTTTACCCCCTTTGGGTCTTCAGAATTTCATTCTTGAATTTTTCTTGGGCTGATGTCTCTATAGAATTTTAGTCTGACATACTACCAATTTACTTCTCTGAACCAACTTAAATCTACTCTTGCTAAATGAAGGGTGTATGTTGGACTAAGTTTTTCTCTCTTCGATCACAAACTCTTGGTCCAGGCTATAAAGAGTAAAGTTCCCCTCCTATCTTCAGGCTCATCTGCTTGGCTCTCTCATTCTATACCCCAGTTCTTAGCATGATGTTCAGATGGGGCACCCCACCTGCCACCTCCCTTCCCCTAGCCTAGAGAAATCTGTCTAGGCCTGTCACTTGTTTTCCTATCAAGTTCCAGATCCCTGCCAGCCTAGTGGTTGCTAGGGGGAGGCCTCTGGGCTTGATTTACCATGGGAAACAGTAGTATCATTGGCTGTGGCCATAAAAATTAATTGTGTTGGCAGGTGATAGGTTTGGCTGCTTCATCAAGTTAAAGTGATGTTCAACAATCTCTGTGAGTGCCTCTGGGCTCTGGCACCCAGGTGCACAGAAGGATTGCCTTTGCACCTTAAGCATATGGAAGCTTCAGTTCTCTAAAGGGTATTAAAGTAATCCTAGCAGTAACCCAAGTTCCTTTTAATGGAGGGTTAATTAGATCTAAAAGAGCTTGCTTGGCCTGACCTGTATCAATAGGCTTCAATTCAGAGAGGTAGAGCTGTTAATTTGGGTTAGAACAAATCTCTTTGCACAATTGCACCTACCTTTCTATCTAGGGATAAAGATTAGACCTGTGATATCATTAATATGAGGAATTCACAGTTGAGATAATCACCTCTATCAGTAAAGGTTGACATCTCTTCTGCAACTGAAAGTCTTAGAAACTTACTGAGCTCTGAGAAATTAAGTGGCTTGCCCAGAGCCACAGAGTCAGTATGTGTTAGAGACAGGATTCAAACCAGTGCTTCCAGACCTACTTTCTATCTGGTATGGCATGCTGCCTCTATCTTATTAAGCAGGTGTAATAACAATTGATATATGTGTGTATATTATATACATATGTACATATATGTGTATGAATATACAATCACACACACATATAATTGTTGTTCAGTCGTTATAGTCATGTCTGACTCTTTATCACCCTGTTTGGAGTTCTCTTGACAGGGATACTAGAGTAGTTTGCCATTTCCTTCTCTAGCTCATTTTACAGATGGGAAAACTGAGGCAAACCAGAGTTAGTGACTTGTGCAGGGTCACACAGCTAGTAAGTGTCTGAAGCCAGATTTGAACTCAGAAAAATCAATATTCCTGAATTCAGGCTCGGCACTCTGTACCACCTAGCTGCTATACACACACACACACACACACACACACACACACACATTCATACATACATGTTATATATACACTTATATACATATATGTGATATATATGTAATATATACAGGGAGAGAGATACACAGAAACAAAGATCGAGAGAGGTAGAGACAGGATTGATCAGATTTTATTTTATAAATTATCCTTTTATAAATGATGCTGCAGAGATGAAAAGATTTGGTGCTCTCTTCCCACTATCCTGTGCTGCTGCCTTTCTTCTAGGCTTGTGAAACTAATGCATTGTTGGTGGAGTTGTGAACTGATTCAACATTCTGGAGAGCATTTTGGAACTATGCCCAAAGGGCTGTGGGACTGTGCATACCCTTTGACCCAGTAATACCACTACTAAGCCTATATCCCAAAGAGATCATAGAGAAGGGAAAAGGACCCACATGTACAAAAATATTTATAGTAGCTCTCTTTGTGGTGACAAAAAATTGGAAATCAAGGGGATGCCCATCAATTGGGGAATGGCTGAACAAGTTGTGGTATAAGAATGTAATGGAATACTATTGTGCTTTAAGAAATGATGAGCAGGCAGATTTTGGAAAAACCTGGAAAGACTTAAGTGGACTGATGCTGAGTGAAGTGAGCAGAACCAGGAGAACACTGTACATAGTAACAGCAATATTGTGTGATGATCGGCTGTGACAGACTTAGCTATTCTCAGCAGTACAATGATCCAAGACAATTCCAAAGAACTTATGATGGAAAATATTCTCCACATCTAGGCTTGTGGAATACATTGCTATTCCCTAGTGTTCTTCCCACTACAAAACTAGTGTTAACATTAGGCTTAGAATCAGAAAACCAGGCTCGAATCAGCTTACCATGACTCAGTTTTCACATTCATAAAATGGGGTGAGATGATCCTTAACCTCACATAGTCATTATGAAGAAAATGCTTTGTAACCAGAACAGTGATGTGAGCTATGATTATTACAAAAGAAGCAACAATTACTATGACCTCCCATGAGGGAGAGATCACTTCCAATCACTGAGGCAACCAGGTGGCACAGTGAGTAGAACACCAGACCTGGAGACAGGAAGACCTGAATTCAAATCTAGCCTCAGAAACTTTCTAGCTATGTGACTCCAAGTAAATCATTTAACCTTTCTGAGACTCAGTTTCCTCATCTGTGATAAATAATAGTAACTTGATAAGGAATAGCAAATAAATGGGCATAATAATAGCACCTATGTCCCAGGGTTATTGGGAAAATAAAATGAGATAATATTTGTAAAGTGCTTTGGAAACCTTAAAACACTCTATAAATAGTAGTTATTCTTAATTTTAGTATTTAAGGAGTGGGAAAAGATCAGGGTAAGCTTCATAGAAAACACAGATTTTGATCTGAACAGATGAGTAGGTTAACAATAGGTGGAATGGGGAGGACTGGTATCCTTAAAAGAACAAATGTAAAAAAGCATTTAGCGTGTGCCTGGCACATACTAATATAAATGTTTATTCCCTCCCTTCTAAAGTACTATGTAAGTACTAGATAATATTTTTATTATTCCAAGTATTGAATGGTATATGTAGAGCTAGAGTCAAGTTTAAAGGTCATCAATTCCAATTTGCTCATTTTACACACAAAGAAACTGAGGTCCAGAGAAACAAAATGTTTTGCCCAAGGTCAAATGGGAAATAAGTGGCAGTAAGATCATCAATTTAGGTCTGGAAGGGGCCTCAGAGTGGATCAAGTCCAATCCCCTAGTTTTGCAAATGAGGAAATAGAGACACAGGGAGGTTGTGACTTGCTCATGGTCACGTAACTATTAAGTTCCTGAGATAGGATTGGACACTGGTGTTTGTGATTCCAAGGCCAAAACTCTCTGTGCTGCCGTTAGGAGACAGCATGAACAGAGATATAGAGGTCAAGAACTGGGATGTAATTTAGACTCTAAAGGGTTCTTAGTCTGGGAGTCTGTTAAATTCGGTGGGGTTTTGTTTTCATATTTTGAAAACCTTATTTAAACATAGTTGGTTTCTTTTGTAATCTTACATATTTTATTTTATATATTTAAAAATGTGCTTGCATTAAATGCATCCTATGCATTAAAAAAAAAAAACAGGGGGCAGCTAGGTGGCTCAGTGGATAAAGCACCGGCACTGGATTTAGGAGGACCTGAGTTCAAATCTGGCCTCAAATTGACACTTATTAGCTGTGTGACCCTTGGGCAAGTCACTTAACCCTCATTGCCCCACAAAAACAAAACAAAACAAAACAAAAAAACCTACCAGATTTTCCCAAGTGTGCCTATGATACACAAAATGTTTAGAACTCCTGGTAAATAGTCCACTTCTGCTTTAACACCAAGGACTTAGGGTTGCAGGACAGCAAAAATTGGAAATGTCAAGGAAGGTATAATGGCATATTGAAGCCACAATGGAGGGGAGTTGATATTTTATCTGGTTGGGAAGTCTCTAAAAGGTTCTGAGTAGCACTGTGACATGATGAAATCTGTACAAGAGTAAGATCAACCTGGCAGTGGTTTGTGGGAATGAGAGCAGGGGCCAGAAAGGGAGTCCTAGTGGCCAAGGGCAGTTACTTAGCTAAGTCCCAGTGACATTCTAGATTCCCAAAGGACAGAGAATAGATCACAGTTGTTTTGAACAGGACCAAGCTCATGCTTGCCCTATGTTACCCTCATTTGGTTCTGGGGAACATTGGGACTTCAGTGAGACCAAAACTGCCCTGGGTTCCGATCTCTGATTTTTTTTTTTTTCTGGGAAGCACCAGGGGATTTGAATTGTCGATAGTGTCTGATATCTGGGACACTGTTCTAGAGGTCATGGAATGGCACCTCGACAGTCCTAACCTGGAGGACCAACCAACCCTTGCCAAGACCTAGTCATAGCTCAGAGCCAAGCCAAGCAAAAGAGAAAATAACTCCCGTTACTATCTATAGCTGACAGGAACAGACTTGACCAGGGAGTTGGGACATTGCCCTGACAATACCAAGAAGTATTTTCACACAGACTTAATTGCTCACAAAGCTGGGGGAAGAAAACCATTTGAAAACATGGCCCACAACAAATTCAGGAAACTAATCAGCTAAAAGGGAATAATATTTCTTCCTACATACTCTCTTGAGTGTGAATGTGTGTGTGTGTGTGTGTGTGTGTGTGTGTGTGCGCGCGCGCGCACGAGTATAATGTGTGCTTTAAGCAAGAAGACTACTCAGGAAATTGTCTGATTTATGAAAATGAACTTTATGGACCCATTTCCTAGGAAAAGAAAACTAGATTTGTAAAACCCCAATATGCTCACAGAAGATAATTTCTGTCTGGCAGAGAGCTTTGATGGGACCAGGCCTAGTCTGAGGCAAAATTTTGAAGTGGGGAAGTTTTTCCTCATTTACATACTATGCCTCTGGTTTTTGCACCCTTCCTCCTCACTCTACCTTTTTGGGGTGTCTTCTTTCCCCCTTCCACTTCCAGACATCCAGAGATTTCCTATTGTCTATCCTTTCTACTCTTAGGAAAGAGATCTGAGAAATTAATTCAGACTAAAGTGTTAATGATTTATCATTTACTTCTCACAGTGATATTTGCATTTAGAGAAAAACAATATCTAACCCAAAGACTCACTAATGGTGAAATTTCAGGCAGCATAGTGTCTAGGTTTGGGGAGAGGAGGTAATTTTAGGGAGTATGAGGTAGATCACCCTCTCTGTCTGACATCTTTGGGAGATAGATTAAGAGCCAGAAGGAAATCTTAGAGATTAATCTAGGTTCACCTTCCTCAATTTACAAAGGAGAGAGGGATTCAGAGAGGAGAAACAGTTTGTCCTAGATCACACAGATAGGAAGAAGATCCAGTATTTGAACCAAGGTCCTCCAAGTCCAGATCCAGCAATCTTTCCACTGAGCTACACTGTGCATTACCATGGCCAGCTGTGTATGAAACTGGTTCTTATTCTATTCCTTCCCTCAGGGAGGATGTGTGGCCTTTTGAGCGGCTGTTCATTGTCCCTGCTTAAGGGAGTCTTGCAGTTCTGTCTGTGCTGCAGACCCTGTCTCAGTTCTGGCCCAACTGATTAGTGGGAAAGAGGATGCTTTAGAAAAATGGGCAGGTAGGTGGCACAGTGCATAGAGTCCTATCTCTGTAATCAGGAAGACTCATCCTCATGAGTTCAAATATGGCCTCAGACACTGACTGTGTGACCCTAGGTAAATCACTTAACCTTGTTTGCCTCAGTTTCCTCATCTGTAAAATCATCTGGAGAAGGAAATGGCAAGCCATTCTAGTACCTTTGCCAAGAAAAGCCCAAATAGGGTCATGAGGAGTCAGACATGACTGAACAATAACAAAGCAATTGAAAAGTTAGTCTGCCCTTGAGAGTGAGGTTGGAAGAAAGAAATCTTGCTTCCCCTTTGGAATCTGGTGACTAATAGGACACTGAATCCTAGAAATAGTCCAGTTTTCCAGATAATTGTCTCAGGTTCCTACTGTACTTTGCACATAAAGACATAGCCTGACTATCAGAACCACTGTGTGAGAGAATAGGAGGGAGGACAAACACTTTCAGCAAGAAAGAGTTTCCTCCCCAGTGACTGGAAACCCCATTTGGGGTTTTCTTGGCAAAAATACTGGAGTGGTTTGCCATTTCCTTCTCCAGCTCATTTTACAGATGAGAAAACTGAGTCAAGCAGGGTTAAGTGACTTTCCTAGGGTCACACAGCTAGTAAGTGGATCTTCCTGACTCCAGATCTGGCACTCTATCCACTGTGCCACCCTGATGCCCTTTCCCCAGTGGTAGTAGAAAGGAAAACAAGGTTTTCATTTGGAAGCTGGGGATGAGTCAAAGCATTTGTGTGTTCTCAGCAGGTTTGAAATTTCCACCTTCTGTGCACCTCTCCTCTCTCCTCCAGATGTTTTGAGCCCTCATTGTTAACACATATGACTTGTCACAGCATAAGTACCCAATGTGCCATGGAGATGAGCATTTTGTGGCATGAATAAATAGGCAAGAATAACTTCTATTAGCCCTCCAAACTTTCCAAAATCCTTTATATTATTATGTAAAATGAGGAGGTTAGACTCCAAGGTTCTTTCTAACCTATGGTTCTGTGATTATCTCAGTTGGATCAATTAATCAGTCAGTCAATAAGCAATAAGCAGCCTCACAATAATCCCATGGTAGTTGGTGCTAATATCATAGTCCCATTTTCCAGATGAGGAAATTGAGGTTCACAGAAGTGACTGATCCAAGATCTTCATAGATAATAAATAGTAGAGCCAGGATTTCAGCTCAGGACTTCAGACTCTGAATCAAGTGTGCTTTTCACCATATCAATCTGCCTCCTTGAGGTACCATATCTGAGCATTTGTTAAAAAATAAAATTCTAAATAAAATCTTCAACTAAAAAAAACTTATTCCAGGTCCTTATCATGTCATGGAGGTAACCTTGGTTTCTCAAAGGTAACACAATTTCAGACTGGTTGTATCAAACTGAAAAGGCTTTGAATAAAGGTCTTATAATGGACTATTTTTGTCATTTGAAGACAAACCTAGGTAAGTTTGGAAAGACTCGTTACTGAGCAGGCCAAAGGGTGACAAATGTTTTTGGCCATAACCAGTCACTAAGACCATCTACTGAAGTATGGAGAAAGGGGTTGCAATCTGTACTGGTGGGTACAGTAGCCTTCCTTCCTGATAAAACTGATGAAATAAGTAGAGTTTTGTGGTTTAGTCATGTCTGGCTCGACATGAAACCATGGACTTTTGTCCATATTGTTTTCGAGACAAAGATACTGAAATGGTTTGCCATTTCTTTCTCCAATGTGTCTCCATTTTACAGATGAGGAACTGAGGTAAATGGGGTTAAGTGAATTGCCCAGAGTAACATAGCTAGTAAATGTCTAAGTTTAAACTCAGATTTTCCTTACTCCAAACCTGGTACTCTATCTACTCTGCTACCTTGCTTCTCTAGAGTATAAAAGAGAGAGACAGAGACAAACACAGACATAGACACAGAGACAGAGACAAAGGCAGAGACAGACAGATAGAGACAGACACACGGACTGACAGTGACAGAGACAGAGAGAGAATATATGAGTGGAGGTCCTTAGAGTATATTTTAAAATGCTCTGTTAATTATCACCTATTTATTCTGTATATAGCTTGCTTTGAATATATTTGTTTGCATGTTGTCTCCCTCATTAGACTATAAGCTCCTTGAGGGCAGGGATTTTTTGCCTCTTTTTGTATCCTCAGCACTTAGCATCATACCTGGCTTAATAAATGTTGATTGATTGGTTGATCTTTAGCACATCCCTCTGCATTTTACACCCAAAGCAACTGCCTACAAAGTCTACCCCTATTCCACAAGTATAAAGTTGCTTTTCCAATGAGGATGAATTTGTGCTAATCCATCTATATTCTTGAAAGAATTGCAACCAGTTCCCTTTGTAACCTATGATCCATGTTTACCAGCCAGCTGGGGTCAAAGACAGTGCTTGTGCCCAAGGAACCTAGTGAAACTGTCTGTCTCAGGGTAACTAGGTGGCACAGTGGATAAAGCACCGGCCCTGGATTTGGGAGGACCTGAGTTCAAATCTGACCTCAGACACTTGACACTTACTAGCTGTGAGACCCTGGGCAAGTCACTTAACCCCATTGTCCCACAAAACAAAACAAAAAACCAAGAAACTGTCTCATGAGGGGATTAAACATGAACTGGGCTTCATTAACTAGCAGCATGGTCTAACCAAATGAGGAAATTGTAGGTCCTATCACCATTGAGCACAACTCTCCTCAGAGATCTAAGTACTTTTTTCCAGGAAAAAAAAAAGAATTCTAAAAAATACCCCAGAGGTTTCATGTTTGCATCTTCCTCTCAACTTTGAGAGCTGGGTGGCCCGCGCTGACAACTCTGCCTTGAGGAGGAAGAAAATACTCAAATGAGAATGGCAGCCTAATGATTTCTTCCCTCTCCTCTCCTCATTCTCCCAGTTTTCAATATATACAGAAAGGACAGCAGGCAATTTCTCAACATTCAGAATGTTGGTGTCCTGCCAGAGACCAGAGGTGAATATCCTTCCTCTCTCTGACCCTCCAGTCAGCTGATTCTGAGATGATTGAAGAGAAGCAAAAAGTCAAGTAGAGAAGACAGAGCTTCCAGGCCATTTATACTGCACCTGAAACTAGGAAAGAAATCAGGATAAATGGAAAAGTGATAGCTTGATGGCACAGTGGGTAAAGTGTTGAATCTACAATCAGAAAGACCCAAGTTCCAATCCTACCTCAGCCTCTTACTAGTTGTTTTTGACCCTGGATAAGTCATAACCACTCTATGCCCCAAATTTCCCCATCTGAAAAATGGCAGTAATTATAGCATTTACCTCACAGGGTTGTTGTAAGGATCAACTGAGGTAACATGTCAAGCTCTTTGCAAACCTTAAAGTACTGTATAAATGCTAGCTATTATTATAATTTATATATTTTTCAGAACTTTCTTTTAGCGTATGTTATCATAATCCCTCTGTATTTTCCCCTTTAGAACTTTATACTACATTAAAACGCCTTTTCCAAATAGCAGACTGTTATTTTTAGAGAAAAGGCTTGTTGTTGGCCTCACAAAAGTTTGATTTGAGTGCTGAGGAATCCAAGCCGAAGTGGGAAAATTGTGGCAGGTAGAAACTACTAGAGGGCCCCAGGAGACCATGCATGATCTGAGGCTTTCTTTTGAAAAGAAAGAATGGTGTCAGAGTGGGTTTCAGTGGTAGTGAGCTCCTAGGCAAAGGTGAGAATTGTAGGAAAGTAAGGTATGTCAGTGCAGAATCCAATCCAATAAACAGAGAGCCAGGGAGAGAGCCAGACATGTCATGTCTAAGGAAGCAAGCAGAAACAGAGGCTAGCCAGGAACTTTAGTGAGTCAGGGTGTAGATGCTGATCAACCCAGACACATCCCATGAGCAAGGAAAACCAGAGTGGAAGAGGCAGGGGCTGAAACAATGGAGGAGCTAGACAAAAATGCATGAATGAAAAGCAGGCCTATCTCCAAGTCTTTTTTTTTCTTTATTAATTAATTTATTCTCTCAGACTCCCCCAAAAAACCCTCCCAAATTAAACAAAAAGAAAAATAGCATCCTCATAAGAAACATGCATAGTCAAATAAGGCAAATTCTCCCATCAGCCATTTGCAAAAATGTGTACCTCATTCTGCATTTCTTTTTTTTTTAGTGAGGCAATTGGGGTTAAGCAATTTGCCCAGGGTCACACAGCTAGTAAGTATTAAGTGTCTGAGGCCGGATTTGAACTCAGGTACTCCTGAATCCAGGGCTGGTGCTCTATCCACTGTCCTTCTGCATTTCTAACCCATTACCTCTCTATCAGGAAGTAGGTGGCATGCTTCATCTTTAGAACTCTGAAATTGTAGTTAATCATTGTATTGATCAGAGTTCCATAGTTTTTCAGAGTTGTCTTTACCTATAATGTTGTTATTGTAGAAATTATTCTCATGTAATATTCACTTTACTCTGCATGAGTTTGTACAAGTCTTCTCAGTTTTTTTGAAATTATTCTTGTTGCTTTTTATTGTACAAAAATATTCATAGCACATAATTTGTTTAGTCATTCCTCAGTAGGTAAGCACCCTCTTGATTTCCTGTTGTTTTTCTGCTACAAAAAGAGCTGCTATAAATAATGTTTGTACATATGGGTTCTTTTCCTCTTTCTTTGATTTCTATGGGGTATGTGCCTAGTAGTAATGGTTAAAGGTATGCATAGTTTAGAGACTTTGGGGTGTTAGTTCCAAATTGCTTTCCAGACTGGCTGGACCAATTCATAGCTTCCCAACAGTATATTGGTTTGCCTGTTTTCCCACAGCCCCTCAAACATTATGTCATTTTCCCTTTTTTTCAACTTCACCAATTTGATGGGCATAAGGTGAAGCCTCAGAGTTGTTTTAACTTGCACTTCTCTATTATTAGGGATTTGGAGAATTTTCTTCATATGGTTGTTGATAGCTTTAATGTCTTCTTTTGAAAACTACTTCTTTTTATATTTTCCTTATTGTTATTGTTCAGTTGTTTTAGTCATGTCCAACTCTTCATGACCCCATTTGGGGCTTTCTTGGCAAAGATACTGGAGTGGTTTATCATTTCATTCTCCAGCTCATTTTACAGATAAGGAAACTGAGGCAAACAGGGTTAAGGGACTTTCTCAGGGTCACACAGCTAGTATCTGAAGCCAGATTTGAACTCAGGAAGATGAGTCTCCCTGACTCCAGTCCTGGCACTCTATGTACTGTACCAACTGACTACCCTTATATCTTTTAACCATTTATCTTTTGGAGGAGGGGCCTTTATTCTTATAAATTGAATTAGTTATATATATATATATATGTATACAAATATGTACATGTATATGTACACATGTGTATATATTTATATATTGAATAGGTGACCTTATCAGCAAAATGTGCTGCAAAAATTTTCTCCCAACCTAACTTTAATTCTTTTTTTTTTTTTTGGCAGGGCAGTGAGGGTTAAGTGACTTGCCCAGGGTCACACAGCTAGTACATGTCAGAGTCTGAGGCCAGATATGAACTCAGGTCCTCCTGAATCCAGGGCAGGTGCTTTATCCACTGTGCCACCTAACTGCTCCCCTAACTTTAATTCTTAAAGGAACCACCACTCCTGCAGCTGGCATCCAAATACAAGGTAGCCTAATGGAAAGAACACCAGACCAAGAGTCAGGAGATATCAGTTCTAGTCCCGTTAATTCTGCCAACAATTAACTTTTTGTCCTCAGGCAAATCATTTAACTTCTCTGGTCCTTGTTTTCCTAGTCTATAAAATGAGAGGGTTGGACTTAATTACCTGGGACATCCCTTCCAACTCTAAAGTGTTGTGATTCTGAGTTCCTGCAAGGAGTTTGATAGGTATTCATTCATATGAGCAGGGATAGCTTTATCGATAGGTGCAGCCACCTGTGCAGTATCATTTAAGGGGACAGGCTCCCCTTCCAGAAATATTTCTCCCATTGTCCTGCCTTAGGACCTGAAATTCCTTTGGTTTAAAGCTCTTTGTTTTCACTCATATTCTGTGGAGGAAGATAACATATCCTACTCTGATGAGTTTATTAGTTAGCCAGACTCTAAGGGGCAGGGACATAAGACAGGTAAGTTTTGTTAAGGAAAGGAAAGATCGAGAGCCCAGGAGTCTTCCAGGAACTGTGAGATCTGGTTGGGTGTTTCTGGCCATGGGGGTAGCATGAAGAGAGAGAGAAAAAAAAGAGAGAGGTAAAAGAGAAGGAGAGAGCGATTAGAAAGTTCATTTCAAGGGCTGTCATCAGGAAGAAGAAATATGCCTTGATTTGTGATACAAATACTGGTGCAAAGGACTCTGGTATTCATCTGTCAGTTGACTATTAAGCAACTACTTACTATTAAGCACCCACCCACTTCCCAGAAAAGAACTTGCAGAGCTGGGTGTAAAAAGACTCAGGCTTTGGGTCCAATTTACAATCACAGAATTTCAGAGTTGGAAGGGACTTCGGAAGTCATCGAGTACAACCCAAAAGGTCATCTAGTTCAAACCCCCAGTCTGGTTTTCTGTTCCTGAACAATGGAGCATCAACATGGGACCAAAGATGATTTCTCAAATCTTGCAAATACAAGGAGCAGAATAGAGTGGTATCAGAAAATCTGGATTTGAGTCCCAGATTTGCCAATTTTTTATATATGTGACACTCAGCAAGTCATTTTATCTTTAGAGGCCTCTGTTTCCTACTCTGTAAGATGAGAGAGTTGAATTAAATTGGGAGTTCTTAACCTTTTTTTACTGTCATGGATCCTTCAGGCAGTCTGGTGAAGCCTATAAGCCCCTTCTTAGAATATTTTTTTTAAATGAAACACATAGTGTTACAAAGGAAACCAGTTATATTGAAACATAGTTATTAAAAATATGTATATATTATACATATATTAAAGTTCAGAGACCCCAAGTTAAGAACTTCTAGATTAGATCATCTCTAAATTATTTTCTACCTTAACTATTTTATAATTCAAACACCCAATTCAACTGAACATTTCGCATAGGTACCTACCATAAGTAAAGTATTGGGCTAGGTGTAGTATGTCAAATTTCCAAACATAGAATGTTAAATATTTTTCCTTCCCCTTAAATGACTTCATCCTTTGTTTAAGCATGATTTACATGACCTCTAAGCAAAGGTGGAGATCATCCCTGAGACTAGATTATTGGAGATTATTTTCCACGTACGGGGCAATTTTTCTCCCCCTTTTTTGCATAGGCAGCAATTCAATAAATAATGAATGTTTATTCATCCTTTGGCTATTTATCTCGCTGTAAAAAATTAATTGGTCTTCCATCATCTATTGCATTGTAACCTTGAGGTATTTGGCCCAGTCCCTCCTGCCTTGCTTAAACACATTCCTCCTAATCCCCATTGGTTTGTGCCAATGGCACTCTGCAGTCATGCCCAGCCTCCCAGATTCAGAGTATGAATGAATGTATTGCAAGCCACCTCCAGGAAGACTTGGGAAAGCTTTATACAAACACTACCCTGTTCTTTCACAAAGCTCCAAGAGTTGGCAAATATTAGTTCTCACAATACTCCTCCCCAAGGGGTGCACATAAGTCCTCATTTTGCAAAAGAATTTGAGCAAGGCTGATGCTAGGGTTGGGGAGATGCAGAGACTATTCTAATGCACCAGAATTCAGCACTTTGAGCAAAAAAGTTTCCTTTCTGTCCTCCTGCCGAAGCCCCACGAAATCCCAAGATCTATGCTTCCAGGAGCCCCAGGTTTTATTCCTTTAATCTGAGACTTTGTTGTAACTCTTTCAAAGTTATCAGCCATTTGCTTATTGTTGTAAACATTCCCACTCTAACTTTGAAAATAGATACCGATAGGGAAAGAGCAAAAGACAGTGAGAAAGAGGGAATTGGAGTATTGTAGAGGTCAAAGGACCCAGAGCTCAAACACAGTTCAATCTCAGAACTGAAGAGGTTATTGATTCCATGAAGAAGCAAGAGATGGGGTTAATTTGAAATATATTCTGGATGGGGGGTGGGGGGACAACTAGGTGGCTTAGTGGATAAAGCACCAGCCCCGGATTCAGGAGGACCTGAGTTCAAATCAGTCCTCAGACACTTGACACTTACTAGATGTGTGACCCTGGTCAAGTCACTTAACCCTCATTGCCCCACCAAAAATAAAGAAAGAAAGAAAGAAAAAGACATATATTCTGGATGAAACTCTCATCAACTCTTGCTTGTGTAGATGAAGCCTTTGGGCAGATTGCCCTCAGATTTCTGAGTCATAAGCCTTCTCAAAAGGAAGAATCCTACACAGGAGAGGAGAAGGAGGCACTGGTATTAGGAGAACGACTATCTTGCCTCTCCCCCTCAAAACAGGGTGATTGAGTCTGTGGTCTTTTTCTTCTCAATATCCTCACTTTGCAGGATGAAGGACTAGGGTTAGTAACTTACCTCACCCCTTGCCCAAAGTTGTAAGTTACCTCAGTCATTTCAAGTCATTGGGAATCTTTCAGAACGTGGTTCAGGTGGGATGCCTTATTCAGTGGAGGTGCTGGAAATAGTGTCCAAGGGGAAGCTTCACTCATTTAAGCTTCTTTATGAGTTACTGTAATTTCTTTCCTCTTCTAGACCTTGTAAAGTGCAAACACTGAGTCTTTCCACCCAAAGATTACTGTATTTGGGGCAGCCAAATTAAGAACTAAGTTTTTGGGGTTCTCTGATGGTCCCCATTCTCATGTTTGCCTAAGGAAACCTTCTCTCTGACCCCTGTCCCATTCTCTTCCTCAACAGAGATCAAGAAGGCCCCCAGAATAAGGAGAGGAATCAATGATTCCAAAGGGTCTCAATTAAATTCAAAAGAGAAATATTAACATATAACTAAAAAAAAGTGAAGTACACCACCAAGAAATATACAGAAATAGGTAAAGATGACTCCTGTAGTTAATATCCTCTGACCTCACTCTTCCAGAGTAAGACCATTTATATTTCCTATCTCAGGGTTTTAGGGGTACCCCCTGAGAGGCTAGAGTCATCTTTATCAAATGTTATCAGCTTGAGTCACCATTCCAGTGTGGTCCTTCCACTGTTAATTGCCAGGAACTAGCACCCCAAATTCATCTAACCCATAAAGATCAATTAGATTTAACAGAGGGATATTTACCTAGAAGATATGACAAGAACAGGAATACAAACATTTTCCTCCACCACCTTGGAGACAAACTTTTCCACTTTTACCCATACCACATCTGGGAGTAGTGGGATCAAACTTAACATGGTCCCTACATACCATTGGTTTCACCAAGTTCATTTCCAAATGTAGCGTTGTTGCTGGATGGACCCTTTTTTCAGCTATCACTAGGCTGGGCCCCAAATCCTGGGCTAAGGATCCTCAGTTCTCAGGTGTAAAGAATTAATTGTTATTTGAGGTTGGCCTGGGGCTCCGCAAACCGCATGGTGCTCCACCCACTGGTTGTAATCGTTGCCATGGCGCTGGCACCTCACGTCATCACCTACATGGGCCTGGCAAAATTATAATGATTGGAAGCCTAGTGAGGGCAGTCATGTGACTGTCAGAGCGGCCAGACAATTGGTTGGGGGCTGTGTGGGGTTTTGGGGGAACGGGCCATTCTAGCTGGAAGACGACAGGAGCGGGGCTGTGTATTCTCAGATGATTCCTGGTTGGTGGTATTTTTTCAGGTTGTATAATTTCCCTTTCCCCCTTTTATTTCCTTTCCCTTGATACTACTGATCCTGTTTGTGGGGATTTTTTAAAGTTCATTCTTGTTAAAATAAATCCTGTTCTGTTTTGAGGGAGGCTGCCGGTCTCCTTCCTTGCCCCAATATTGTGGCGAGCCGCTTAGCTAACAGTCCCCAATTAAAAATTGGTCCCCATACAGGTATTCAAAGCTGGACTGGCTGGATGCAAACCCTCACCTGGATGTCAATCTTAGACCTCCGTGGCTCAATCACCTCACCTCTCAAATCTCATAAGATCACAGTCATCTCCTTCACCCAAAACAAAAGAAGAAACACCAAGGGAGAGAGTAATCAAAGCCTGCATGGGCCGCATGTCGGCTTCAAATGGTGGAAGCCCAAGGCCTCTTCCCTTACCACATTGTTTCTTCTCTCACCAGAATGCTACAGGCCAGGAAGAAGTCAAACCAAGGGAAGGGAATGAGGCTGATTAGTGGCCTTTGAAAACCCCCTAGTTCTGGCTACTCTGCTCCCATGACCATTAGCATGCATCAAATATGAGAAGAATATCAGGAACAGCTCAAAACTTTGTAGGATATTCATAGAAGGGGGGAAGCGGTAGTCATCTGTTTGAGACTTTGGGAAGGCCATACTAACACACAAGCAAAGGAAGCTGGCTCAGCATCTTAATAAGAGAAATATTGGGCAAAGCCTTTCTTAGGAGTCACCAACAATTGAACTCATAAAGTAGTAAAGATATGTAGAAAATAGGGTCCTTACCACAGTAGTTAATCCCAAACATAGGCCAATAGATATACCAACAAAATAAAAGAGCACTAAGGATCTCCTGTCCAACAAGGATGGATTAATAATAATAGCTAGCATTTCTATAAGTACTTTATAGGTTGAAAAACACTTTCTATATGCTATCTCACTTTATCCTCACAGCAATCCTGTGAGGTACTATCCTCATTTTACAGATGAGAAAACTGAGACTGGAAAAAAGTCTAGTGATTTGCCCAGGGCACATAGCGAAGTGTGGAAATTTATTTTGATTTGGGGACCCTACCTTTAGGCTGAGATTAGAAAGCCTTAGGCCCTCAGGGTCTCTCCTCCTCAGCTTCAGCTGAGGAGAAAAAAGTCCCGTGGGCTATACAAGACGCCAGGTCAGACAGCTGGGGGGGGGGAAGCCCCCAGCTCCCTCCGACCTGAGTGGAGCTATCTGAAAGATAGCCTGTGCTGAGGCATGAGGCTCGAGAGCACACCCCCTCCCCCACCAGCTGCGGCTCTGGCTGGCGGATTAGCTTGGTCTGTGGGGGCGAAGGAAGCCCCGAGATTTGAGTGGAGAGAAGAAAAGGTATATATAGACCTGGGAGTGAGACAGGAGGAAAGGAAGGAGACTAGAGGAGACGGACTAGATAGAGAGACAAGATTGGAGAGGGGTGACTGGAGGGGAGCCCGGACAAGGACTAAGGAGAGTTCGGTTCGGAAAAGGAGAGACTGGGCTGACAAGGTTACAGGCCTTAATACAAACCAGGGAAAGTGTAACGTGCCCTAAGGCTGGAGGCGGCTAAGGCCCTTATTGTATTCAAGAAGTTCCAAGTGCAGCAGGTGCGAAAGAGAAGCAATGGAAAGAGACCGCAGGAAAGCAATCAGGTTGTACACTTTATTTCCCTGTATTCCTAATTTTAAATAGTATTTCATAAATAAACTCTGCTTTGATTATTTGGTTAAGAGGCTTCTTAATCTTTAGTCTATCAGTTTGGGAGCAGTGTGGTGGAACTTTATAAACGGCCCATATTAAATTAACGAAGTCAGATAGCCAAATAGTCAAAAGTCCCCAGTTTAGTCCTCCACTCAGAAAGATTAGTCATCCATAGTTTAGTCCCCCCAAAATTAGCCCTAGTCACCAAAAATAATTTTTACATTTGAATGGCGACCGCGGCAGGACTTACGACCCAATTATAATTTTTCTAAATTTATCATTTTTCATATAATCATAATTTTTCATAAATCCAATTATATTATAATTTTTCCAGGTTAGTTATAGTTATGAATAATTAATTTTTGTATAAAAGAAACATCTTGAGCAAGATTTGAACTTTAGTCTTCTTGGATCCAAGTCCAACACTTCACCTGCTGAGCCACCTAGTATGACAGGGTCCTGCTTGGAAGATGGCAGATTAAAAGGCCACAAGATGGGGCAGCTAGGTGGCACAGTGGATAAAGCACCGGCCCTGGATTCAGGAGTACCTGGGTTCAAATCCGGCCTCAGACAACTAGCTCTGTGACCCTGGGCAAGTCACTTAACCCCCATTGCCCTGCAAAAAAAAAAAAAAAAAAAAGTCACAAGAGCATTCATCTCCTCAATAGTTTCCTCTACAATCAGCAATAGATATGACCCCTCTCCAAAAAAAGACTTTCAAATGCAATGCAACCATGATCTCACTGTGATGGAGGTACTACTCACAACAAAGAAAAATAAACTCATCAATGCCTTCCTATTCTGTGTGGCTCTAGTCTGGATCATTTTAGCAATCTGCTGCAGGAGGTCCATCCATCATTCTAGGAGCCTGCCCATAGTTATCTTCGTGTTTCTGGATATACAGTCTGTCTATTTATTTCTTGCTCCCCCTACATGACAAGGCCAACTTTTTTTCTAGTCATACATTTTTGCTGATGGCATTTTTTTAAACCACTTGTTTTAAACGATTCTAGGTTATAATGTATTGCAGCCCACTCCATTGACTTTTGCTTGCTTCTCAACTTTGATTCTTTGGTAATAGTGACATTCCATGACTTAGAGTCATACAGTGTTAGTGCAATAATATTGACATTGAAAAAAAAGATAAGTATTTTTAAAAAGCTGGTTCTTTGTTTCAGCTAGAATCTTTGGGGTCATGGAAAGAGTACCGAAATTTCTCCGGGGCAGTCCAGCCAAGTCTCTTCATTATCCCTACCTCATTATCCCTTTGCAATGTCTGTTTACAATCTATGTAGTGATAGACCACCTCTTTCAGTTGTGCACTCAACTGCATATCATAAAACAGAAAATTTCATCTGTTGGGTTTTTTTCCTGTATGGAGAATAAGGCCAAAAGCTTTTGAGGCACTGTGGATCTCATCCAGGAGGCTCTGCCCAGTACTAGGGATTAATGGAAATAGTTCAATATTATCCAAAACCAGAACATTCAGAGGACCTCGTTATCTATCACTTTCATTTGGACTTGTGCTAGATCATCTAGGACAGTGGCAGATGCCTTTGGAAAACTTATGCCTTATTATTTTATTCCTTGTTTGTCTTTGAATAAAGTTACTGCTATTTTTATATTATTTAAAGACACTCATATGCATTTGACGTATGCGTGGGAGACACCTTTTTTTGTAGAAGAGACTTTAAGTTGGTAGAAGAGACTTTACACTCCCTAGAGGCAGTAAGGTGGCATAGTAGATAGAGTACTGGACCTAGAGTCAGGAAAACTTGAGTACAAATACATCCTCAGACACTCACTAGCTGTGTGACCCTGGGCAAGAGTCACAATCTCTGTCTCAGTTTCCTCAGATATAAAATGGGGATTAAAAATTGCACTTGCTGCTTTTTCTCTTCCGCCGCTTTCGAGTTTGCACTCGGTTCCCTCAGCAGCCAACATGCAGAACGACGCTGGCGAGTTCGTGGACCTGTACGTGCCGCGGAAGTGCTCCACGAGCAACACGATCATCGGGGCCAAAGACCATATGTCCATCCAGGTGAATGTGGCCGAGGTTGACAAGGTCACAGGCAGATTCAATGGCCAATTTAAAATTTATGCAATTTGTGGAGCAATTCGTAGAATGGAAGAATCTGATGACTATTCTCCAATATTGTTTCAAAGAATTTCTAATTGAAGAAACCTTGTGGAATATGTCTTAATAAATCAGAAAAACGGCAAAAAAAAAATTGCACCTGCCTCCCAGCGTTTTGGTGAGGATAAAATGAGATTATATTTGTCAGGTGTTTTGCAAACCTTAAAATTCTTATATAAATGTTGGCTCTTAGTATTACCAAATCAAACACTTTTTAAAATAGTTAAATGTATTCTCTATACCTTTGAGTCAAGTGTGTGATTATAAAGATGGGAGGTGCTATAGAATATTGTTTATAAAAGTCTGCTTGTTCTCATGTACATGTGAGTGTAGCTTATTCTCATAAAAATTTTGGGTTGCTTTTTCTCATAGTTTCCCTAATGTAGGGAAAAGAGGCATGTGGGTTGCTATTTATATTGATGGATTTTTTAAAGGGAATATGAATAGGCACTGAAATCTTCTCTTTGCCTTCTTATGTCCTTTCTTTTAAATATCTTAAAAGTGATCCCCTCAATGTCCTCAAAATTTTTTCACATCTACTACAGTGATTTTCTGTTTATACATGACTCAATCCAGCTCTCCTTCCTTTGCTTCACTGCCATTTCCACTACTTCATGCAGCACATCTGGGGCTGTGATGTTAGAGTCCAAATGTATTGGCCTCACTGCTATTGATGATGAAAAGAATTCATTATAAATTCATTATAAAAGTCTTTACAGTTGATTTACATGTTTTCCTCCTTCCAGTTTCATTTTTAAATGCACTTGGGATGACTTTGCTTAGCTGGTTCTTTAAATTGCTTTCTTTTTCCTTTCTTCTTGATGTTTTATAAGGTGTTAAGCATATATCATCTCCCATATCCTAGGTAAGATTTTGTAAATTAGTTTTAAATTCAAAACTGATATCCTTGGCTGCCATATCTCTATTCTTTAAAGACATTGTGCTTGCTGGAGGAGGTTTCTTGACAGTTTGATTCTCCTTTTCATGGCAATTTACTCATATCAATTAAAATTCCTTAGGGAAATGCTTATAATTGGTGAAGACATCCATTCCTCTATCTATTTCCCATTTACATCATCAACAATCCATTTAAATGGGTAAGGATGGTGTTGTTCTTGTAAGGTGTCATATCTTTTTCTCATTTTTATTCTTTATTCTAGCTTTGTATTTAATTTGAATTTTGTTCTAAGAAGTCATTGATCTGACTGTATAGGACCATGATATTCCAGCATTCTTTTCTATTCATCCTAATGTTCCTGGCTTTGTTTCCATCTCTTGCTAATTAATCAATCAATCAATCTATTTGTTTATTTATTTTTTGGGGGTGGGGTGATGAGGGTTGAGTGACTTACCCAGGGTCACACAGCTAGTAAGTGTCAAGTGTCTGAGGCTGGATTTGAACTCGGGTCTTTCTGAATCCAGGGCTGGTGCTTTAGCCACTGTGCCACCTAGCTGCCCCCTTATTAATTTATTTTTAACATCTATTAGCTGATGTGCTCCCTGTTCAGCAACATTAGTCTCAAACAACTTCTCTGTTTCTTCCTCATCAGAATAAGTTGTGACCGTGTTGCCAAAATTTTGTCCTCAAGAACCTCCCATGTTTTTTGAGGCTCTTCCCTTTTAGGATCTCTGGCCACAAGATCCTATTGCTGAGCTCTCTGAAATGTGCTCTCCTCAAGCATAAAGCATTCATTGACTTCCTTTTGCCTCTAGGAGAAAATACAAACTGTTTGTCATTTAAAGCTTTTCACATCTGTCTCCAACCCTTCTTTGCAGACCCATTTCACATTACTCTCCATTATGAAATCTCATTAGAACCAAACTGGCCTTCTGATTGTTCCTTGTATATAACATTCTATTTCCCATATCTGTGCCTTTATAGAGGCTATTCAACATGCTTGGAAGACTCTCTCCTGACCTCTCCATTCCTTAACATCCTCCACATCAATGGCTTCTTTCTCTGCCTCCCTTGAGTCACACACTGGCATGGCCACATTTTAGACTTTATTATCTCGGAGTCTTACAACACACAAAATACGGAACCACAAAAAAACCATATCTCAGTAAAGGAGATTTCCAGTAAAGATAATAGAATTTTGATTTAAACACTAACCTCCTTGCCTGCTTACTAAGTGTTTAAAAGTTTAATGGTCTTGAGTTTGTATTTGTGTATGTGTGACTGTGAACTTTTTCCTGTTCGTTAAAAGTTTAATATATTTTTCTCTGTGCCATTCCCAAGTTCTTCAAGAAGTCACACAGTAGAAGTGGAGCCAAGATGGTAAAGTAGCAGGGATCAATGAAGTGAGATTTGGTCTAGAAACCACACCAGATGAATCCTGAAGTAGAAATCCAAGAAAAAGTTATAATGAGTCATTTTTCTAGACCAGACTGTTGCACAGAGTCTGGCCCTAACATCTAGAAATTGAGAGACAGGCTAGAAAAAAATGAGCAAACAGAAAAAAAGAATACCGGACTAAAAAGCTATTATGGTAAGAGCAATGTTCAAGACACAAATCCAGAAGAGAATGACTCCAAAGAATCCACAAGCAAAACCTCAAAGAAAAATACAGCATGGGTATAAATTCAACTAGAATACCTGGAAGAGGTAATACAAGAAATTTTCAAAAGAGTTTAAAATGTTTTTCTCAATGAATTAAGAGCACAAGAAAACAATGAAAAAATAAGTGAAGGGGGCAGCTAAGTGGCACAATGGATAAAGCACCAGCCTTGGGTTCAGGAGGACCTGAGTTCAAATATGGCCTCAGATACTTGACACTTACTAGCTATGTGACCTTGGGCAATTCAGTTAACCCGCATTGCAGAGAGAGAGAGAGAGGGGGAGAGGGGGAGGGGGGGATCAAGACAGAAAGAAAGGAAGGAGAACTATGGGGGGGGGGGCGGAATAGAAAGGGAATCAACAGGTTAGCAATAAACTCCATGAAAATTTAAATTTACCAAATAGAAGTCAATGACTCCAAGAAATATTAAAACAAAGTCAAGGGTAGCTAGGTGGTACAGTGGATAAAGCATCAGCCCTGTAGGAGGACCTGAGTTCAAATTTGGCCTCAGATACTTGACATTTATTAGCAGTATGACCCTGGGCAAGTCACTTAACCCTCATTGCCCTGAAAAAGAAAAAAATCAAAAGATTAAAAGAATAGAAGAAAATGTAAGGTATTTCATTGCAAAAAAACTTATTTAGAAAACAGATCAAATTTTAAAAATTAAGTATCATCAAACTACCTGAACTTCTTGACCAAAAAAGATCCTAGAAATTATATTTCAAAAAGTCTTAAAAATAAACTGTCCAGATCTCTTAGAACCAGAGGGCAAAGTAGAAACAGAATTCATTTGTTACCTCTTGAAAGAAACCCCAAAATAAAAACTCCCAGGAACATGATAACCAAAATCCAGAGTTTCTAGGCAAAAGTAAAAATACTACATCCAGAAAAAAAAAAAAGAATTCAAGTACTGAAGAGCCACAATTGGGATCACAAATTAATTAGTAGCCACTACTATAAAGGAGTAGAAATATTGGAATATGGTATTCCAGAAAGTAAAGGATATAGACCTTCAGCCAAGAATAGCTTGCCCAGGGGGACAACTGGATGGCACAGTGGATAGAGCACTGTCCCTGAATTCAGGAGTACCTGAGTTCAAATCCGGCCTCAGACACTTGGCACTTACTAGCTGTGTGACCCTGGGCAAGTCACTTAACCCCCATTGCCCCACAAAAAAAGGGGGGCAGCTAGGTGGTGCAGTGGATAAAGCACCGGCCCTAGATTCAGGAGTACCTGAGTTCAAATCCAGCCTCAGACACTTGACACGAACTGTGTGACTCTGGGCAAGTCACTTAACCCCCATTGCCTCACTAAAAAAGAAAAAAACAAAGAATAGCTTGCCCAGAAAAACTGATTATAATACTATAGGGATTGGGGGTGGGGGAGCAGGATATATTTTGAATGAAATAGAGAACTTCCAGGCATTCCTAATAAAAAAAAAAAACACAGAGCTGCATAGAAACTGAAAATCAAACACAGGAGTTAAGAGAAACATAAAAGGTAAACATGAATAAAACATGATAAAGGATTTACCAAGGACAAATTGCTTACATTCAAATATGGGGAAGGAAGACATGTGTCCCTCCTGAAACCTGTCATCTTCAGAGGTCATAAAGGGAGTCTCCTTATACAAATGGGCCGGGAGTTGTTTTGTGATATCTTGATGATCTTAAAAGAAAAATGCAAAGAGAGAGGGGGCCTCAACAGATTATATATCTTAAATGTAATCCCTCTAGGTTGATTGCTAGGGAGGGGATGAATAGCATCTTATCCCTCTTCTAGTTCCATGAAAACAGCATCTATAAATTATCTAACCTTTGTACCTCTCCTGACACTTAATGTGCAGAAGGCATGAGTGACAACAAGATAGAAGAATGCATTGAAGCCAATGTAACATCAGTAGAAAGACTCCATTTCCCACAATGGTGTGGGCAGAAAATGGATGCCCAAGAAGAACCAAGGAGAGCTTAAAGAAAAAACTATTAAGTACTTAATAGGTCCTTTCTATTATGCTAGGTTCTAGGGATACAGATGCAAAACTGAAATAGTTCTTGACCTCAAGGAGCTTCCATTCTAACAGAAGGAGAAAATACATGTATAGAGAGTGTGGGATGGAGGAATTTTTGGTCTAGGGAGTCCCAGGAATAATGAATAGAACCATAGGACATTTGATAATCACACTTTCCAAAAGCAAAGCATTGATTTGATTACTGTTCTCAGAGCAAAAAAGTAGAAGATAGAGGGCAGCTATGGCACAGTGGGTAAAGCACTAGCCCTGGATTCAGGAGGACCTGAGTTCAAATCCGGCCTCAGACACTTGACACTTACTAGCTGTGTGATCCTGGGCAAGTCACTTAACCCTCATTGCCCCACAAAAAAACAAATAGATAGATAGATAGACTATCAAATAAATAAATATGTTAGAAAGTAAGTAAATAAATAGATAAATAAATGCATAAATGGATGAATGAATGGATGGATGGATGAATAAATAAATAGATGGATAGATAGATAAATGAAAGTATGGACGAATGAATGAACTAATATAAATAAATGGATTATGAATAGCTAAATAAATATAAAATAAAGATACAGTTCTCAAGAGTTACAAATATTAAAAAAAGAAGTAGAAGATAGAAGCAGAAAGGATCTGTGCACATAGCATCAAGGCAGATGGTAAGATGTCTAGGATGGGTGGCTGGATAGTATATGAAACATGATTTAGGGCTGGCTAGACATAGTGATTTAAATTAGTTCTACATTTGCATGCATAGCAGTCAGGACACTTTGGCCCAAGGGTAGGACTTCCAAAGTTGAATTTCAGGTGCCAAATTGTGAAGAAGATAGGATAGATAGGCCCATAATCCTGTGTGTGTGTGTGTGTGTGTGTGTGTGTGTACATTGTTTTTCCTATTCATTTACTATTTGTTTTAATCCTGGTTGAATGTTTTATTTTTAAAATGCATATTCCTTGCCTTGACTTCTGGCATGGAACATACTGAGTTTATATGATTATAGAAATCCCCAGCTCAGCTGAGATGGGGGCTAAAGTCAAATAAGATATATCTATCCTTTGAATTACCATACTCTGCAATGAACCCAGTTACCTGTGTGAAGAGTTGTGTAGAAGGGATGGAGGGTTGTAACATCTACCTCTCTCTTAGACATGAAGCTTCACAAAGCCTTATTACATTGTTTTATTAGTCTTTTTTCCCAACATTTTTCAGGAACTTGAGGAAGAACAGGAGAAAAAATGGGAAGATTGTAATTATGATGATTTTTTCACAGATGAATAAAATAGAATGAACATCTGGAAGAATAGATGAAGGTTACAACAGACCAAGAGCTAAATCATTGCATTATAATATTCCTGCCTTTTTAAAGTGAAAAATATCATGGGGAAAAATAGGAGGAAATGATGGGGGCCAAACCAATAGAGAACTGATATAGTAAGAAGACTGGATTCTATAACCTCTGAGAGGGTATAACCCATGGCAAACATACTGATGAGCACAGAAATGGAGAGGGCTTAGAGGCAATAGAATGAATGGCTGGGTACAGTGGTGTTACTCAAACTCTGGGCCCTGCTGTGACGGAGAGCACAGGGGAAGGAGGTAACAAGAGATTGGCCAGGATAAAAGGAGAGTAACAGAAGAAATGAGGCCCTACTCTGTGGGAACAAGGTAACATACTCAAGGCCAGAAGTAGGCTTTCTTTCTGACCACAAACCAATGGTAGCTCTAGCTGGCTACATGGGCTTCGGATGCATTTGTCTTGGCCACAAAGGTTGCACTGACTATTCCTGGATGAGAAGGCTTTGTTCAGCCTTTGTACCTTTTTTTTTCTTTTTATTAGAGGTCTTCTAAAAACAATGCTTTATCCCAGAGGAGTAACCTTAATGGTATAATTTTAGGCCCTATGTTAGACTGCAGTAGTGAATATTTTTGGACAAAAATCATTCCTCCCTATGAGTAGGAATGATCTGTATTGTTTTGCTATCATTTGCTTTAGGCAAGGCTGAACTGGTCTTCCCCTACTACTAAGACACCTCCTGTTCTCAGGAGGTGATGGGCTCTTTCCATTTGTCGTGTATACTCACAGCTGTTGCCAGGATTGAGCTGTCTGAGTCAACCAGTAACTGAGGTAACCTCCAGGGCCTAAAAGCCCTACCCCATAGGCCAGCCACTCCAGCTGCCTCCTAAAACACCCATGTCATGCCAAGCAGCTTGTTTATTCTCCTCTCCCATATTAACAAAGAGCCAGTGAGCCAAACTGCATTAAGAATAATGCTTTGCTTTGTGGATTCATTGTTATGGTTATTGTTATTATTATTTTCAGTTTGGGAAGGTTCCAGCTCATTAAGGTTCTATTTATTGGTTCAATCTCCCTAACACTCCCATTTCATGCTCCATCCAGAAATGACTTAGATAATGCTCAGAGCTGTCGAAGATAGCAGGGCCCGGCCAAAGACCTCCCTTGTCTTCCCCCAAGGAAAAAGCCATGCTCAGGAAGGACCAGTGTCTAGATGCTGAAAGAGGCCTGTGAAGGCTGTCTTCTCTAGAGCTCTCTCCCTTCCCCAACCTCCCAAGTTTTTTTTTTCTTTCTACCAAAAAGACTATCATAGATTGTGAAATACCTTATGGAAAAAAGAGCCTCAGGGTACCCAGCTTAGTGGATTTGATCCAAAAACATTATGTCATGAAATGTTTCTTTCCCCAAGTACACTCCGGCTGTTTTCCAGCAATTATCCCAAGTCACTTTTTATAGAGGGAGGGGGAAGTTGGGGAGGAGGGATAAGAATCATTTTTATAGCCGCAGAAGTACACAATCCCTCAATTCATCTCCTTTGGCTCCAGAACTTTTTGCATTTGTTGGAAGGTTAATTCTCAGCCCCAGCATTCTCCACTCTTCACCTCTCTTCTCCCTCTACTTCAATAAGAGGGGGCATTTGGATGTGAGATCAGCTGACATCAGAGTAATCACTGGCCATGGCAAGGCTGGGCTCATATCTCGGAGTACTTTGTTCATATTAGGACCTCAAGAAATATCTGATGATGATATTGGTGTGGACAGTTGTGGGAGGGGTGAACCTTATCATGCCCATCCTTGGGTGTTCTGCTGAAAGGGGAGGAATGATGTCATCAAAATCACTGGTCCCAAAGAGTTAGGAGACTTGGGCTCTGTGTTTCAGCTCTTCCACAAGTTTCCTGTGTGACAGAGCAAGTCAACTTTCTAGTGACCTTTCTAGGCTTTAGTAAACTCATTAGTAAACTGAAGGGAGTAGATGGAAACTAGATGATCTATAAACTTCTCTGCTCTAAAACTTAATAAGTCCAGGAGAGAGGCCTCTATCTTACAATGAAGCTAACTCAGCTAAATAGATAGTATCTTGTGAGCTTGGGAGAGACTGGAGCTAGGTGAAAATTAGTGGATGGAACACTAGGTTTGGACTCAGGAAGACTCATCTACCTGAGTTCAAATCCAGCCTCAGATACCATTTGCCCTGGGCGAGTCACTTAAGCTTGTTTGCCTCAATTTCCTCATCTATAAAATAAGTCAGAGAAGGAAATAGCAAACTATTCTAATATCTTTACCAAGAAAACCCTAAATGGGGTCACAAAGAGTTGGACACAACTAAACAACAACAAAAGTAGATAGAGTGCCTAACTCAGAGTCAGAAAGAGCTGAGACCAAATCCTGCCTCAGATGCTTATTATGCTTATTCTTATTATGCCTCAGATGTAATTCTATTTGAATCACTTCATTTCTTTGAGCCCCCAGTTTCTTACCTGTAATGTGGGGATAATAGCATCTACCTTATATGGTTGTTGTGAGGATCAAGTAAGTCAATATGTGTAAAGGACCTTAAATAAGCATTAGTTGTCCAGGCTTTAGTTGCTACTCTGTAAGGAATGTTGCCTGGAAGATAGGGAAAGGGCCAGAATGTTAGTTTCTATGAAATTTCAGAGCGAAAACCTAAGAGGACCAGTCACCCAGTTTACACGCCATTTTGAATGAGACTAGATCTGTTAGATCCTTAAGGACTGGGATTGTTTTTGGTTTTGACTCTATATTCTCAGGACTCAACATTGTACTTGGCGTATACACTTGGGCCCTTAATAAATGCATGTCGATTGATTAAAGCAAGGGGAGGAGTTTCGAGGGTGAGGTCACTAACTATTGGAGAATCATAGAAAATCATAGGAAGGAGTTCTGAATGTTATCTATCCATTGTGTGGAGAAAATGGGATGGACCAGGGAAAATAGGAGCCAAATTGGTATGATAGGGCATGAGGGCAACATTACTTTTTCTGTCCATGAAGAGCATTAAGCTTCACAATGTCCTTTTCACAGCTTCTCTCAAATGCATACTTTAAGACTGAAGAAGGAAGAAGCACTTACCAATTATTACTGTCTCTATGGTGTCAGGAGCAAACAGAGAAGAGTTAATAAAGTGGGCTATTCCCTGTGTGTTGTTACAGGGACTGTCGGTGCCAGGAAGTAAATCTGCAGGTGAAAATAAATCCATGTACCAGTCACAGATCTAGGTAACAGGGTAAGGGATGGGGGTAGGAAGGGAGACATGATCACAGATAACATATAGAAAACAAGCACTGACAGACCACTGCGGACTGGTGAGTTATAGACCAGACACATATATTCTACTGAGACAGAATCCATGACAGAATCATTCAGACAGGTCTGAGAATTGCAGCCACAACCCACAAAAGTGTGATGTTCAATGTTCTTATTACCTTTCTGTGTGAGTTGTATACCTCAGGGAGAAAATGAGAGAGAGAGAAGGAGAGAGGGAGAGAGAGAATGAGAGAGAGAGAGAGAGAGAGAGAGAGAGAGAGAGAGAGAGAGAGAGAATGAAAGAGAAGAGAGAGAATGAGAGAGAAAGAGAAAAAATGAGAGGGGTGAGGGGGCATCTTTTGGGAGTTCCCACTAGTCATCTCTTTGTTGTGAGAGCCTGTAGACAAATTAGTTACAGAACCACTTTTGATGATAAATTGGCCCCAGTGATGTAAAACTCAAATAGAAACAGAGCCACTAAACCAGACATAAAGAACCCTGTCGCAGCATATTAATTTAGAAAACCACATGTTAACATTAGGTTCTATTGTATTTTATTTATTTATGTAAATTATGTTATTTATTTATGTTAAATATGTTCCGATTATATTTTAATCTGCTTCCCCTCTCCTGTGTTTGATACTTTCTGCTGTATAGCATCCACATGGCTAATTCTCTACTGAGACAATTATCTCTGTCATCATGAAGAAGGAAGGTATCTAACAACAACAACAACTCACACTTACTTAAGACTTTTATTTATTACTTTCCTCATAACATACCATGTGAGGTAGGTAATACAAATATTGTTAACCCCATTTTGTTGTTATTCAGTCATTTTTAGTTATGTCAGACTCTTTGTGACCCCATTTGGGATTTTCTTGGAAAAGATACTAGAGTGGCTTACCATTTCCTTCTCCAGATCATTTTACAAATGAAAAACTGAGGCAAACAAGCTTAGTGACTTTCCCAGGGTCACATGGCTAGTAAGTGTCTGAGGCTACCTTTAAACTCAGGTCTTCTTGACTCGAGGCCCAGTGCTCTATCCACTGGCCCACCTAGATTAAGAAATTAAGACTTGGAGATGTCAGCTAATTTTCCCACAGCCTGAATTCCAACATGAGTGATACCAAAAAATCCAGTGTTTTTTTTCATAGAATTTGAGAGTTGGAAAGGACTCAAGGAACTATCTAATCCAACCCAGTCAGTAAAGGAATCCCCCTATAGCATACTTGACAAATGGTCATCTGGCAGAGAAAACCCATCACTTCTCTAAGAAGCCTGTTCCACTTTTTGTTAGAAAGTTGTTTACTTGGGTTGTTTTCCCCCCTGCCATCAAGCCTTAATTTGCCTCTTGGTGACGTCTATGTAGCGCTCCCAGTTCTACCCTCTGGGGCTAACTTGAACAAGCCTAATCCTTCCTCCTCATGACAACCCTTCAAACATTTAAAGATAGCTATCACATTCCCACAAGAGTCCGCTCTTCTCCAGGTTAAACATGCCCATTTCCTTAAACCGATCCTCACAGAACATGAACCCAAGGCCCTTCACCATCCCAACTTCTCTCCTCTGGATGCTCTCCAGTTTATCAATGTCCTTCTCAAATTACAGAAGCCAGAACTGAACACAATGCTCCAGATGAGTTATGGTGACAATTAAATAAAGGGGGATGATCATTTCCTTATTGGAGAAGCTATACTTCCCTTAAGATAACCCAAGATCATATAAGCTTTTTTGACTGAAAATTCATATGGCAGACTCACATGAAGTTTTTGTTCCACTAAAACCCCTAGATCTTTTTCGGAGAGAAAAAAAAGTCTTATAACTATGCTTTCCCCATTTTGAACTTGTCCAAGTTGATTTTTTTATACCCTGTCTAGAGACTTTACATTTATCTCTTTTGAATTTCATCTTATTCTATTTACTTCAATGCTTTAACCTGTCAAGATGTTTCTGGGTCCTGACTCTGCTTCTGGTGTACTATCACTTCCAGCTTTGTATCATCTGCAATTTGATAAGCATGCCATCTATACCTTTATTCAAGTCATTAACAAAAATATTAAATAGCACAAGGGCCAAGCACACATCCCTACTACACTGCAGATTTCCTGCCAGATTGATATTGAGCCATTTACAATTCTCTTTGAGTATGGACATCCAATAAATCAATTATCAATATTTTTAAATGCCTGCTATGTACTGGCATCACGCTAAGCACTAGGGATACAAAAAGAGGCAAAAGTTGGTACCTGCCCTCAACGAGCTTACAATCTGACCAGCTCTGAATCTATTTTATTATCAGGTAGCTCACATCTCTGCATCATATGCACAAGAATCATATGTGATACTTTATCAAAAACTTTAGTAAAATCTAGAACCTATGTTTACAAATCATCTACCAGCTTAGTTGTTTGTCCTCCGTTTCAAAGAGGACCAATGACATCATGGGGTAATTTCTTGGTTTGCATATGAATTGGATTTTAAATGAGGTAGAGTTGCAGTGTCATCACCCTTACTTTCTTTTCCTGAGTCCTCAAAGTCCAGTAGAAGGACAAAAGTCAAGACAACTGGTGATGGCCCAGGATGCAGTAGATGACTCTGGCATCTTTGATGTCTGACCAAGCTCTCGGCACTTCACAGTTCCTACGTTAGCTGCCTTCAGTGGCCATGGAACAAATTATTCTCATATGGCCATTGCTCAGGGGAAGTCTTTCACATGCTTGGGATATACATCTCCCTAATTCACCAAGGGGTTTGAGTCCTGTGATTACCCTCACCTGGTGTAGCCCATCTGCTGAGACAGTTTACCAGGGTGTGGCTACTTCCCACACTACAGCTTCTTGGAGCCACAGGTAGGAGTTGAGTGCCAGGTGGACACCAACGATGAATGAGCAGCCCTGAAAAGGGCTCAGCAACCCTCAAACAGAGGTGCTAGTCTCCCTGAACGCCCCCAATCATCCCACCAGTTTTAGTAACACTATCAAAGACACAGAGAGTAGTCTAGAATAGCCTATTCTTTTTTTTTTTATTTAAGTGAGGCAATTGGGGTTAAGTGATTTGCCCAGGGTCACACAGCTAGTAAGTGTTAAGTGTCTGAGGCCGGATTTGAACCAGGTACTCCTGACCTCAAGAGCGGTGCTCTATCCACTGCACCACCTAGCTGCCCCTAGAATAGCCTATTCTTAATGAAGCCATGATGGCTTTTTCTAATTGCTGCTTTCCTTTCCAGATGTTCACCAACCACTCTTAATGATCCATTTAAAGAATTGTCCCAGGAATTGAAGTCAAGTTCACTGGCCTATAGTTTGCAGATTCTATTTTCCATGATCTTACACATTGACAATGGCCTCAGTAACCACATTTTCCAGTTCTTTCAGTACCCAAAGATATAGTTAATCTGAGTCAGACGACTTGAATTCACCAAGGTCTGTGAGGTATTCTGTTATTACCTCCTTATTATCTTGGATATCAACCTTGTAATAGGAAATTTTCATTCTGTCCCTTCCAGTACAAAGGACATTTTTCTTAGAAGAGAAATCTTCAAATGGATCTGTGATTTCATCAGTTCAGGTGTTTTCTCCAGGGATACAAATCACACTCCATCCACATCTATACATCCTGTGTGACTTGTACACTAGGAAGCATTGTACCCCTGACCCCTGTGTCATTATTTGCTCTATGTGACCACCCCATTCTCTCTGTCATATGATTCTTTGATGACAGCCTTTACTTTGATTCTTTTTCAGAGCTTCTAGCTGCTTATATGTTGCAGTTAGCTCATACCTACCAGTGTCCTGTGTGAGATGTTCATTTTTAGTTCTTCATAAACAGTGATGCTCCAGGTCTCATTACCATACAGGAATATCGAGGAAAAAAAATTTGCACTGTGCTATTATGGGAGCCATTAACAGTGCTTTGCAGTCCAGTATCTAGCCTGTTCTCCTCTTCCGTATTAACCAGGGCTTAGTTGCATATCTTGTATTCTTGCTATGCAGACTCTATAGAGTGAGGGAAGTTAGGTGGCGCAATGGATAAAGCACTGGCCCTGGATTCAGGAGGACCTGAGTTCAAATCCAGCCTCAGACACTTGACACTTACTAGCTATGTGACCCTGGACAAGTCACTTAACCCTCATTGCCCTGCAAAATAAAACAAAAACCTCTATAGAGTGTCCATGAAAAATCATGCTGAAAACATGAGCAATAGATGTGTTTCAATCTATTTGGTGTTATCTTGTGTGGATTGATGGGCCAACTCCTTTGAGTAATTACAAATCACTGCCAGAAGGCTTTGCAATGTCTTCAGATTTGATCTCACCATTTACATGGAATTTCTCCTTGACCTGGGCTCTCCAATGGATCTCCTCCATCACAGTGGCAAATTCTTTGGCCAAACCTACAACTGTTGTATTCCTCACCTAATGTTAATTTTCAGGAAGTCATTGAACAGTATTATTTCAGTTGTTACATCTTCCAAGGAATCTTGAATGATCTTGGTAATATGGGTGGGAGATATTTTCTTGAAGAAGAGCCTGTAAGTAGCTTTTTGTTCTACTGAGAGGAATCAACCAAAAAAATGTGTGCAGAGGGATATTATATACTTTACATATTTCAAAAAATTGTGAGATTCTAGACATGATCCTTTGTTTAATATCCTTCGGGGAAGCCTGTTTATTCCTCACTTATCCCATCACCAAGATGGGCTACAATTCATGCACAGATAACCATCATAAAGATTTTGTGTAGATTGGAAAAAGAAGATCTAAGTAAGTGGCTGATGGTATTTTCTCTAAAAGGAATTTTTCTAGAAAGAATAAGGTCTAAGATAGCTTGTAAATCAATAGCTCACAATTGTATTGTCTCTATCACAAATCTCTCTTTAAGTCTTGTTGCTTATCCTATCCTTTTTTTCTTTTGTCTTTTTTTTTTTTGGATGGGGCAATGAGGGTTAAGTGACTTGCCCAAGGTCACACAACTAGTAAGTGTCAAGTGTCTGAGACCAGATTGGAATTCAGGTCCTCCTGAATCCAGGGCTGGTGCTTTATCCATTGCACACCTAGCTGCCCCTCCTTATTTTCTTTAACATCATTCTATTTCCTCCGTGAGTCCCATGGGGACTGCAATGGTACAAGTGTGGTAGTTCATAGAGAAAAAATTTGTTGTTGTTGAGTCATTTTTCAGTCATGTCTGACTCTTTTTAACCCCATGGGGGAGGGGTTGGCATAGATACTGGGGAGGTTTGCCATTTTCCTTCTCTAGCTCATTTCCAGATGAGGAAACTGAGGCAAGCAGGGTTAAGAGACTTGCCTAGGGTCACACACCTAGTAAGTGTCTGAGGCTATATTTGAACTCAGGAAGATGAGTCTTCCTTACTCCATGGCACTCTATCCACCATGCTACCTAGCTATTTAGAGACAAAATAGTTTGCTGTAATAATTTTTGCAAATGCCCTTGGGATGATTTTCCTTAGTTGCATATCTTGTCATGCTTTCTTTGGACTAGTTTTATCCTCCACATCTACCTGCTTTATAAGAAGATACTGCTCATAAATATCCATCATCTTCCTTCATAAGCTTTTATAGATGAATTTATATCCTAATCTGTTGATATGTTTGGCAACCATCTCTCTCATTTGGCAAGGAAGTCAAATGTTTGCTGACAAAGGCACTTTCTGGACTCTGTTGGTCTCCTTGTTGTAGCAATTAATTTACATTGATTTAACTTCTGGGTGGAATTATTATTGTCCTTGCTGATGTCATTTCTGTTGTCCATTTCTGGGTTGGGTTGGTTTTGGGTTTTGGGTTTTTTTGATAGCTTGTTTATTTTTTTTATTTATTTTTTTTAGTGAGGCAATTGGGATTAAGTGATTTGCCCATGGTCACACAGCTAGTAAGTGTTAAGTGTCTGAGGCCAGATTTGAACTCAGGTACTCCTGACTCCAGGGCCAGTGCTCTATCCACTATGCCATCCAGCTGCCCCGATAGCCTGTTTAAATAGTTTCTCATTATTATTCTTTGTTCTAGTTTCTTTTAAATTCTGATCTTAGCTCTCACAATTTGATGGTCTGACTATGCACAGATAGCTAACTCAGGGGTAGCTCCTATTAAATAATAGTCAATGGGGGGCGGCTAGGTGGCGTAGTGGATAAAGCACCGGCCCTGGATTCAGGAGTACCTGAGTTCAAATCCAGCCTCAGACACTTGACACTTACTAGCTGTGTGACCCTGGGCAAGTCACTTAACCCCCATTGCCCTGCAAAAAAAAAAAAAATTAGTCAATGAGCTTCTCTGTGATAGTTTGATGCTTGCTGCATCCAGTTTTTACCAATTCTTTACTCTGAAGAAAATGTTCATAACATAGAGCAATGACTCCTCTATAAAATTTATAAGTCATTAGACTCTCTTTTTTCTTCTCCTGAACCGAAAAAAGAAATAAAATAAATTAAATAGCTCAGTCTTCTTTTTGTTGACAGTTATGTTCACTTCCCCAGTCCAAAACAGGGCCTACTCTTTCTTTGATCACTTTTCTTTTCTCCCAACATAACTAAAAACAAACACTTTTGGTCACTCTTAACCTCAGCTAGTTTTGAACATCAGTATTCCTGACACTATTTTATAGGAGTGTGACATGTTCTAATACCATCTTCTGTTACCTCACCTTGCTTCTATCGTTTGTAGTCAACAAGCGTTTATTAAGCACCCACTATACACCAGGCTTGTACTTAGTACTTAGGATACAAAGAAAGGCAAAAGACAGTCTCTTGCTCTCAAGGAAACTCATAGTCTAATGAGTACATTTCTTTTTTCTTTTCTTTCTTTCTCTCTTTCTTTCTTTCTTTCTTTCTTTTCTTTTTTTTTTTTTTTTTTTTTTTGGTGAGGGCAATGGGGGTTAAGTGACTTGCCTAGGGTCACGCAGCTAGTAAGTGTTAAGTGTCTAAGTCCAGATTTGAACTCAGGTCCTCCTGACTCCAGGGCCGGTGCTCTATCCACTGCACCACCTAGCTGCCCCATACATTTCTTTTTAAAATCTAAGTTGGTTAGTGAGTTTCTTGTGCATCCACATCAGTTTCTTAAGACAAATCAAATTTTTCCTCATGATAATTATTTCATTTCGCATCTTCAAGATTTCATTCTTGAACATCTCCCATCCCTCCTGAGATGACTTCTCCAGTAGAATTTAGTCCACGGTATCTTCCTATCTTTGCTTGAACCCTTTGGAATCATTTTACATAATCTGTGGTACATGGCACATTATTTATCACACTTAATCTATCATAAACTATAGGAGGAAGTGGTCACTTCCCTTGAGGGTTCCCATAAATTCCACTCAAGCAAACAGCTCCTCCCTGTTAATGAGTTATATGTGAACTTCAGGCTATGTTCATGCATGAAAAAATATCTGCAGCTCTGTGTTAGATGGGGATTTGAGTTTTGACAGCTTTGGGAGATATAAAGGTTGGAAATAGTATATTCTCTTAGTATTTGCCTATGTGAACTATGGTTTTAAACAGTCTTAAATCATAAGTAATATTTATAGCCAAGTGCCTCTGGGGACAGCATCTGTGGGCAATGGGGAATTCCCAGCACCATCCTTCTCCCCACTCTATCTAAGATATTAATATTAATGGAAATGTAGCTACAATGACGTGATATGCATATTAACTAAAAGCTTCCTGGTTTCAACACTAGATTAGGAAAAGGAGAAGTTCTATCTACTAAAGAGAATGCATTTCACATAATTACAAAATATCAGACTTGGAAGGGTCTCTAGAGGTTATCTAGTCCAACCCAAACATGGACAGGAATCCCCTCCCTCTAGAACATACATGACAAAGGTTTGTCCAGCTTTTCTTTGAAAGCTTCCATTGAGGGAAAACATGGAAGCATCCCACATAATACTTAGATAGCTGTGTTAGTCAGTTTCCCTTACACCCAGGCTTGAATTTGCTTTTCTTGTATCTCCTACTGATTCCTCTTAGTTCTGCCCTCCAGATCCAAACTGAAAAATTCTGATCCCTCTTCTCCTTAAAAAGTCCTTCATTTGGGGACAGCTAGGTGGTTCAGTGGATAAAGCACCGGCCTTGGATTCAGGAGGACCTAAGTTCAAATCCGACCTCAGATACTTGACGTTTGCTAGCTGTGTGACCCTGGGCAACTCACTTAACCCTCATTGCCCCACCCTCCCCTCAAAAGTCCTTCATTTATTTGAAAACAGCTACCTTATCCCCTTCTTCAAGTCTTCTCTGCAGACTTCCAGTTCCTTCCATTTATCCTTGTTTGGCATGGCCTCATGTCATATCTCTTCTAAGTCTTTACTTCAATAATAATAACAACAATAACAGGCATCCCCAGTGCCTTCTTTTCTTTCTCATTGTTAACCTTTGGGAAGGTTTTTCCATGCTCCTATCAAATGGTCTTGGAGTTGTACTTTAATTGTACTGTCCCTTGGAAACCTAATCTATGGAATGGAAGAGCCAACCATCCCTGATGGGGCCAGAAATAACATGGTATTTAGCAGAATGACAAAACTAGCAGGAAGTTCAGTGTAACAATTGATGACAAACAATCAAATTGATTCAACTGAAGTGACTAGTCAAATACATTAAAACAATTGATCCCTGTAGATAAGGACCTAATCCAGCTCTTCCATCTGGGTAACAAGAGTGTCTCTGGACTGAAGTGAGAAATCACCCAAGTGCTACAATTATGGAACTTATTAGTTGAAAAAGAAGCATTATGGTGGATAGAGAGCTGGCCTGGAAATCTACTGCCCATTCCCAATTTAAAAAAACAACTAAAGCCTTGTAACAAATATGCATAGTCAAGCAAACAAAACCCTACATCATACCTGTATAAAAATGTGTTTACTTCTACATCTTGATCATCTCTGTCAGGAGGTGAGTAATAATTCATTATCGGTCCTCTGGGACTTTGGTTGGTCATTGCATAATCCAGAGTTCTTATGTTTCTCCAAGTTGTTTATCTTTAGTGTTATTATTGGACAAATTGTTCTCCTGTTTCTGCTATCTTTATTCTATAACAATTCATACAAATCTTTCCAGGTTTCTTTTGTCATTCTTACAGTATATTTCTTTTTTTGTGTGGGGCAGCTAGTGAATGTCAAGTGTCTGAGGCCAGATTTGAACTCAGGTACTCCTGAATCCAGGGTCAGTGCTTTATCCACTGCACCACCTAGCTGCCCCCTCAGTATATTTCTTATAGCATAATTTGTTCAGCCAGTTTCTAGTTGATGAGTACCCGACCCCTTATTTTCGAGGTTTTTTGCACTATAAAAAGAGAAGATGGTGCTTTCAAGACCTTTCAACCAGAAAACACCCTAGGAATGCTTCAAGTTGGGTCCTTAACTACACCAAACTTCAAGGAAGAATTCTAGTCTCAGTTATGCTCATACCAACCATGTGACCTTGAATAAGCTATATATAGATGTTAAGGGCTAAAATTCTAGCTAAACTGTCTAAAATATCTAATGAGTAGTCGCCAATAAATTATAAGCTTTAGCAAGAGTTAGGCTTTTAAGCATTTATTAAGGAGAATAAGAGTTTGGTAAAGAGAGAAGAAAAGCCTAGATTCCTATCTATTAAAGGGAGAGCACATTTCTAGCTCTGCTCTCTACCAGAGTTCCAGAGGAAAAAGCCGTGAGACCGAGCGCCAGTCTCTTCCTTCCTCATCCTACTAGCCCCCGTCACTTCCTGACACCAAAGAAAAAAGACTCCTGGTCTTGCCCTCAAAGACCTTCGCTTCATGGGCGGAACTCTTCTACAGTAAGTCTCCAGCAGGTGGCGTCATTCCAATTGTTACATAGATCATAGAATTTAGGGCTCTAAAGGACCTTTGGAGGTCATCTAGTTCCACTTGGTTTGTAGGTTAAGATATTGAGATCCAGGAACATTAAAGTGAATCTCACAAGTGATTGCTATCAGAGCCAGCATTTAAACACAGGTTGCTAGACTCTAAATGCAATGGTCTTTCTGTTATACCACAATGCCCTCTTACTTAAAACCTCTCTGAGCCTTCATTTACCCTTCAGTAAAGTAACAGATTTCTATCAGATGATCCCTAAGACTCCTCCTGTCTTCAACATTTGAGAGAGTCCAAATGGACTTAATTAATCCATTCTTGTTTCATCTTTACATGAGGAAATGCAACAAGTAAAGTTTGATTGGGAGTAAAGGATCAGGGAAAATTCTAAAACATGGGGGGATAAGGAAACTGTTCACCCAAATTCCTAGCCTTTAACTCTCTGGTTTCAGAGAGACTCATTTTAAGAAGGCTGAGGGAAAAGACCTGTGGGTGTCTGGGCAATATCACTACTTGGCTAGAACAACCACTGGCACTAAAATTAAACAGTTGATGCATAGTAGTCTGGGCTGTGAAAAGCATTCAGAGGACATGAGAAGAGTCCTGCATCTCTAGCCAACTTCATGCTCTGACCCCCAAGGACAGGGATTGTGTCACTTTTATCTTGAATCCCTGGTTGTTAGCAAAGTGGCTGGTACATAATGAGCACTTAATAAATGCTTGTTAACTAATTAATTGCATTCTCCTTAAACTATTCAGGCAGCTAGGTGGCACAGTGGATAGAGAGCCAGGTCTGGAGTCAGAATAACTCATCTCCCAGAGTTCAAATCTGACCTCAGACACTTACTAGATATGTAGCCCATAGCAAGTCACTTAACCCTTTGCCTCAATTCCTCATCTATAAAATGAGCTGAAGAAGGAAATGGAAACCACTCTAGTATCTCTGTCAAGAAAACCCCAATAAATAAGAAAGAAATGAAAGAGGTGAATAGATTACTAGAAAAGTTAGACATGATAGGTGTCTGGAGAAATTGAATGGGGATAGAAAGGAACATACCTTTTTCCTCAGCAGTACATGGCACATTTTCAAAAATTGACCATGTATTAGGGCACAAAAACATCATAGTCAAATGCAGAAAGGCAGAAATAGTAAATGCATCCTTTTCAGATCATGATGCAATAAAAATTACATGTAAGAAAGAGCCAGGGAAAGTAGAATGAAATCAATTGGAAACTAAATAATTTCATTCTAAGAATGAATGGGCCAAACAACAAATCATAGAAACAATCAATAACTATATCCAAGAGAATGACAATAATGAGACAACATACCAAAATCTATGGGATGCAGCCAAAGCAGTGCTTAGGGGAATATTTATAGCTCTAAACGCTTACATGAATAAAAAAGAGAAAGAGGAGATTAATGAATTGGGTATGCAACTTAAAAAAGCTAGAAAAAGAACAAATTAGAAATCCCCAATTAGATACTAAATTAGAGATCCTGAAAATCAAAGGAGAAATTAAATAAGATTGAAAGCAAAAAAACTATAGAATTAATCAATAAAACTAAGAGCTGGTTTTATGAAAAAAACAATAAAATAGATAAAATATTGGTTAATTTGATTAAAAAAAAGAAAGAAGAAAACCAAATTACCAGTATCAAAAATGAAAAAGGTGATGTTACCACCAACGAAGTGGAAATTAAATCAATAATTAGGAATTATTTTGCCAACTGTATGCCAATAAATTTGACATCTAAATGAAATGGATGAATATTTACAAAAACACAAACTGCCCAGGTTAACTGAAGAGGAATAAAATCCTTAAATAAACCCATATTAGAAAAAAGAAATTGAACAAGCCATTAATGAACTCCCTAAGAAAAAAATCCCCAGGGCCAGATGGGTTTACGGGTGAATTTTACCAAACATTTAAGAACAATTAATTCCAATATTATACAAACTATTTGGGGAAATAGGTGAAGAAGGAATTCTACCAAATTCGTTTTATGACACAAATATGGTGGCGATACCAAAACCAGGCAAAGCAAAAACAGAGAAAGAAAATTATAGACCAATTTCCCTAATGAATATTGATGCTAAAATCTTAAATAAGATATTAGCAAGGAGATTACAGCAAGTGATCACCAGGATAATACACTATGACCAGGTGGGATTTATACCAGGAATGCAGGGCTGGTTCAACATTAGGAAAACTATTAACATAATCAACCACATCAATAAGAAAACCAACCAAAATCATATGATTATCTCAATAGATGCAGAGAAAGCTTTTGACAAAATACAACACCCATTCCTAATAAAAACACTGGGGAGTTTAGGAATAGGGGGAGCTTCCTTAAAATAATAAACAGTATCTACCTAAAGCCATCAGCAAGCTTTATATGCAATGGAGATAAATTAGAGGCCCTTCCAGTAAGATCAGGGGTGAAACAGGGATGTCCATTATCACCCCTATTATTTAATATTGTCCCTAGAAATGTTAGCTTTAGCAATCAGAGAAGAGAAAGGAAATAAAGTAATTAGAATAGGCAAGGAGGGAAACAAAACTATCACTCTTTGCAGATGATATGATGGTATACTTAAAGAATCCTAGAGAATCAACTCAAAAATTACTTGAAACAATTAACAACTTTAGCAAAGTAGCAGGATATAAAATAAATCCACATAAATCATCAGCGTTTTCTATACATGACCAACAAAGCCCAGCAGCAAGAATAGAAAGAGAAATTCCATTTAAAAGTAACGGTAGATAATATAAAATACTTGGGAGTCTACTCTGCCAAGACAAACCCAGGAACTCTATGAACACAACTACCAAACACTCTTCTCACAAATCAAATCAGATCTAAATAATTGCTCATGGATAGGCAGAGCTAATATAGTAAAAATGACAATACTGCCTAAATTAATTTACTTATTCAGTGCCATACCAATCAGACTACCTAAAAATTATTTTATAGAGCTAGAAAAAATAATAACAAAATTCATCTGGAAAAAACAAAAAATCAAGAATATCCAGGGAAATAATGAAAAAAAATTCACAGGAAGGTGGGTTAGTGGTACCAAACCTGGAGTTCTACTATAAAGCGGCAGTCATCAAAACTATCTGGTACTGGCTAAAAAATAGAGTGGTAGATCAATGGAATAGGCTAGGCTCAGGAAATGCAGTAGTAAATGACACTAGTAATGTAGTGTTTGATAAACCCAAAGACTCCAGCTTCTGGAATAGGAACTCAGTATTTGACAAAAACTGCTGGGAAAACTGGAAGATAGTATGGCAGAAATTAGGCATAGACCAACATCTTACACCTTATACGAAAATAAGGTCAAAATGGATATACAATTTAGACATAAGAGATGATACCATAGGTAAATTAGGAGAGAAAGAAATAGTCTACCTATCAGATCTTTGGAAAGGAAAACAGTTTATGACCAAACAAGAGATAGAGTATATTATAAAATGCAAAATGGATGATTTTGATTATATTAAATTAAAATTTTTTTTGTACAAACAGAATCAATACATCCAAAATTAGAAGGGAGTCAGAAAGCTGGGTAACAATTTTTGAGGCCAGTACTTCTAATAAAGGCCTCATCTCTAAAATATAAAGGGAACTAAATCAAATTTATAAGAATCCAAGTCATTCCCCAAAGGATATGAACAGGCAGTTTTATGATGAAGAAACCAAAGCTATCTATTCCCATATGAAAAAATGCTCTAAATCTCTAATGATTAGAGAGATGCAAATTAAAACAACTCTGAGGTACCACCTGACACCTATCAGATTGGCTAAAATGACAAAAAAGGAAGATAATAAATGTTCGAAAAGCTGTGGGAAAATTGGAACACTAATGCATTGTTGGTGGAGCTGCGAGCTGATCCAACCATTCTGGAGAGCAATTTGGAATTATGCCCAAAGGGTAATAAAGCTGTGCATACCCTTTGACCCAGCAATGCCACTTTTGGGTCTTTTTCCCAAAGAAATTATGGAAAGGGGAAAGGGACCCACATGTACAAAAATATTTATAGCTGCTCTTTATGTGGTAGCAAGGAATTGGAAGTTGAGGGGGTGCCCATCAATTGGGGAATGCCTGGACAAGTTGTGGTATATGAATACAATGGAATACTATCGTGCTATAAGAAATGATGAGCAGGAGGAGTTCAGAGAAACCTGGAGGGTCTTGCATGAGCTGATGATGAGTGAGATGAGCAGAACCAGAAGAACATTGTACACAGTATCATCAATATTGAGTGTTGATCTACTGTAATGGACTATATTCTTCTCACCAATGCAATGGTACAGAAGAGTTCCAGGGAACTCATGATAGAAAAGGATCTCCAAATCCAAGAAAAAAAAAAAAAAAGAACTGTGGAGTATAGATACCGAATGAACCATACTATTTCTTTTGTTTTGGGTGCTGTTGTTGTTGTTTTTTCTATTTTGAGGTTTTTCATCATTGCTCTGATTTTTTCTCTTATAACAGGACTAATGCAGAAATAGGATTAATGTTATTATGTGTATATATATATATATGTGTGTGTGTGTATAAATATATATGTGTATATAGATATATAGATATAACCTATATCAGATTACCTGCTGTCTAGGGGAGCGGGGAGGGAGGGGAGGGAGGGAGAAAAATCTGAAATTGTAAAGCTTGTATAAACAAAAGTTGAGAACTATCTTTACATGTAATGGAAAAAATAAAATACCTTATATGTAAAAACAAAAACAAAAAAACCCAGGGGGTGGCTAGGTGGCGCAGTGATTAAAGCACTGGCCCTGGATTCAGGAGTACCTGAGTTCAAATCTGGCCTCAGACACTTGACACTTACTAGCTGTGTGACCCTGGGCAAGTCACTTAACCTCCATTGCCCCGCAAAAAAACCAAACAAACAAACAAAAAAAGAAAACCCCAAATGGGTTCAAGAAGAGTCAGACACAACTGAAACTACTAAACAACAAAATAACTATTCAAGCACTTACCTTCTCTCTGTACTCAAACTGAGACAGACAACATCCCTCCAAAGAAATCAGCTTCTGTGAAGCCATCTGACTGAGGAACTGAGCATCTTGAGATAAGGAGATAATTTTTGGTTGTATCTGGATAGGGTAATGTAATTCCAAAGTATACAGAGTATACAGTAGAGAGATTAAAGAAAGAAGGAAAGAACTCATGTGTGCAAAAATATTTACAGCAATTCCTTTTATGGTGGCAAAGAACTGAAAATTAAAGGGGTGCCCATTAATTGGTGAGTGAAAGAATTATGATTTTTTTTTTTAGTGAGGCAATGGGGGTTAAGTGACTTGCCCAGGGTCACACGGACAGTAAGTGTTAAGTGTCTGAGGCTGGATTTGAACTCAGGTCCTCCTGACTCCAGGGCCGGTGCTCTATCCACTGAGCCACCTAGCTGCCCCCCTTCACTCTTAATTCTTAATCAACTTTCAAAGAAAGTGAAACTGAATTAAAGACCATCTCTTCTCTTAGTTTCTTTCGAAGCTCAACTCAAGTGATATCTCCTCTCTGAAACCTCCTCCCTCTCTAACTCCTATCTTCAAAGTTACTCATACTTTCTCCCTCTGCAAATTTCCTTGTATTTACGTCTCAGGTTATATATTTTAAGTCTCTCTTCCCTTTGAATAGCTTTATTTCTCTTGACTCATCTCCATTTTTTTCTACCATACCATAAAGGCCTCTTTACCATGAAAGTTCATTCCACCTCCAGTCAACTCACAATAGAAGTAGCTATCCCTTCAGCCTCTCCTTCTGATTGGCTAGTTCCTTCCAAAGCTGCTGCTGCTGCTGCTGCTGCTGCTGCTGCTGCTGCTGCTTCCTCTTCTTCCTCTTCCTCTTCTTCCTCTTCTTCTTCTTCTTCTTCTTCTTCTTCTTCTTCTTCTTCTTTGCAGTCTAGGTTCACATGGCTAGTAAGTGTCTGAGGTCAGATTTGAATTCAGGTCCTCTTGACTCCAAGGCCAGCATTCTATCCACTGTGCCACCTCGCTGCCCCCAGAAACTCCTTTATAAGGAAGAAGCCAAGGCCAACCATGTCTCTATTCCTTTCCAGGCCACACTCCCGACTCATCTCCACAGGACTTTGTCTATCATGCACTCATACCTGGTACCTTCCTCTTCTTCCCTCCCACCCTACCTCTTTTAGCTCTTTTTTGGGGTGTCATCTTTCCCCCATTAGAATGTAAGCTCATTGAGGGCAGAGACTGTCTTTTTTACCTCTTTCATTTGATTCCCAGACTTAGCACAGTGCTTTCAACATACTCAAACACTCAAATGGGGCTGTGACCTTATGAATTTGGATGTTTCCTCTAATGATACAGATGTAACTCATTTAGGCCTGCCCATTGTATTGGACTTCTGCCCATGTCCTCTGCTAAGCTCACCACAGGAGTTCCATCCAAAGTAAGGAGGGCCTTCCTCATTTTTTCTTAATGTAGTAAGAATAATAATGGAACACTTTTCTTGTCTACCTGTTGTCCTATGCTCTCACATGTAATTATCTCACCTTATCTTTTGATCATCTGTTTCCCTAATGGTTCTTCTTAGAAATTCTTTATTTGATATGTATTACAACTACTTACACCAATGTGAACCTCTCCATTGTTCTTTGTATAATACTTATTTTTAATTCCTTTGAGTTTGTTATGAATATTAATGTGAAAAAGATGGGTCCTCCATAAAACCTTATTCTGTTCCTTTGTTGTGGCATGAAGGTGACAAAGCCTAAATACTGACAGTGTCTACCATGATTCTTACATCACTGTTTTCCCCAGATCTCAACCTCAACCCTTCCCAGAGAACCATCCCATAAAAAACAAATAGTATTTTTAAAGGTAAAAAAGAAGGAAAAAAATCAGACTCTGGAAGAAACAAAAAAAATCAAAAATGAATGTAGCAAAATATTAAGCATGACTCAAATAAGGAGATATGAAAGGATACTGCTAACAAAATGAAAAAGATCTGAAAAGACATTTCTAATAAATTATTTTATCCCTTATGGATAGTCAAGGCAACCTGAACTCTTAATACCAATGTCCTGGATGTTTGTATAGAACAGACAGAAATTGCACTTGCTGCTGTTGTTCAGTTGTTTCTGTCATGTCTGACTCTTCTCGACCCCATTTGGGGTTTTCTTAGCCAAGATATTGGAGCAGTTTGCCATTTCCTTCTCCAGCTCATTTTACAGATGAGGAAACTGAGGCAAACAGGGTTCAGTGACTTGCCCAAGGTCATACAATTAGTAAATTCTGAGTTTAGATCCAAACTCAGGAAGATGAGTCTTCCTGATTCTGGGGCTGGTGCTCTATTCATTGCACCACCTACAGCCCAGGAATGGCACTACAGAGAATAAAGATGGGACAGTGAGATGGATTAGACCAACCATACATGGAAAATAGCCTTACTAAGGGCAACACAACTATAAAGGAGTTAAGGGATCAAGCCATAGCTTTTTGAAGGAGAATACCAAAAGGGGAGGGGGGATGGGAATCACAGACCTGAAAACTGACCCCTCCCCAAAATCAGAAACTACTGTCCTATATACCTACTTCCCCACCTATATAACTTTTTAATGAAAATCATTTACGGATTCATTGGGGACGTGCTTGAAGGGTGTACTAATGGGAACAGATCGGCTTTCACAAGCAATCTTTAACCCATTACCATCATACAAGTGACTAGAAGAGTCAGCTAGCACAAGATCCCCCTGCACTGATGGGTGATCATGTTTATAAAAGCCATTTAATTCAACAGAACAAAAGGCCACCTAAAGATTCTCTTCCAACAAGGCGTCTTCCATCTGGATATCGCATTTAAAAAATATTCCTTAGTATACATAACACCAGAAATAGTCTGGTTTGAGCACCTTCTCATCATTATTATCAGGCAAGGCAATGAAACAGGGAATCACCAGAGGCATTGGCCATAGTGAAGGGGAAGATCTAGCCAAAAACTCAAGTGTAAAATGGATTTCCAGCACATATGAGGAGGTTCTCCAGTCCACCTTGACCAGGTGTCATCCTCAGCTCCTCTGTCTCTCTCACCTCACATGTCCAACTTGTCAACTACTTCAATTTGGACCTTTCTAATGTCTCTCAGAGATGCTCCTTTCTCTCTAATACTACCACCACCCTGATAATAACAATAGCTGAAACATATAGTGTTTACTATGTGCCAGGCACTGTGCTAAGCACTTTATAAATTTCATCTCATTTGATCCTCACAACAACCCTGGGAGGTAAGCACAATTATTATCCCCATTTTAGAGATGAGGAAACTGAGGCAAAGAGAGCCTAAATGATTCGCCCAGAGTCTTAAGTGTCTGAGCTCAAATTTGAACCCAGACCTTCCTGACTCCAGGCCCACCACTTATAGACTGAACCACCAAGCTGCCCCTAATATAGGACATCATCTCCTCATACTTGAACTGTTGTAATAAGCTGCTGGTGGGTCTGTCTGCCACAAGTATCTCCCTGCTCCAATCTATCTTTATTTATTTATTTGTTTGTTTGTTTGTTTGTTTGGGCAGGGCAATGAGGGTTAAGTGACTTGCTCAGGGTCACACAGCTAGTAAGTGTCTGAGGCCGGATTTGACCTCAGGTCTTCCTGAATCCAAGGCTAGTGCTTTATCCACTTCACTACCTAGCTGCCCTCCCAATATATCTTCTCTTTTGTTGTCACATTGATCTTCCTAAAACACAGGTCTCTCCCTCCCTCCCTCTCTCTCTCTCTCTCCCTCTCTCTCTCTCTCTCTCTCTCTCTCTCTCTCTCTCTCTCTCTCTCTCTCTCTCTCTCTCTTCCCCCCTCTCACATACACACACACACACACACACACACACACACACACACACACACACACACACACACACACACACACTACTCAATAAACTCCAATGGCTCCCTATTACCTCAAGGATCAAATGCAAAATTCTCTTTTTGCTTTTTCAAGACTTTCATTAGCTGGTCCCCTCCTCCCTTTCCAGGCTTCTTATACCTTACTCTCTTCCACAAACTTCATTATCCAGGGACATGGGCCTCACTGCTTTTCCCCACACAAGAAACTCCATCTCTTTACTCCCCAAAGTTTCCCTAGCTATGCTTCATGCCAGGTGCTCTCTCCCTTGCCATCGCTGACATCTGGTTTCTCTGTTTTCCTTCAAGTCTCAGCTAAAACCCCATCTTCTGCAAAAAGCCTTTCTCAGCCTTCTTGAATCTTCCCTCTAGGATTACCCCCAATAGACAAACAGAGGCCCACACTCATAATCTCGACCACTGGACAGAACCCACCAAAACCTTGTCTTCCCTGGCCTGGTCTTTTAGAAGCCAGGATCACCTCCACACCAAGATGATGCATCAGAGGAGTATTGTGTACCTAAGGAAAATCAGGGGCATCATTTAAAAATAACTGGGGGCCAACATGAGTATAGTACTTTTTTTTTTTTTGGTTTTCTTAATGAATGGAAATTACAAAATAGCCTTATCTCCCTGCAGCTCCTCTGTGGTGGAGAAAAAGGGCAAGAGGGAAAAGAGGGGTGGAGAAGCCAAAAGGAGGAGTTTGATCAGCTGGGAAGCCACTACCACCCTAGTTCTGACACACTTCCCTCCCAACCGCAGCCACGAAGAACCTGCAGAGCAGGAAACACTGGGGCAGCTGACAGCCAGGACTGGCGGAGGTGGTGAAGATGCCGATTTATTATAAAGTCCCATTCCTATAGGTGGCTCACCATGCGAGTCCCCTTGATAAGGGTTCCCACGGTGAGGAGGTTGTCAGGATGCCATGGGAGGGAAGCACTGGTCTAAATGTTTTCTTAACTATGCACAAGGTTGATTCCTCTGGCCCAAGTCATTTGAAGACAATGGAGAGAAGACAAGGAAAAAGCAGTGCCCAGCCACTGGGTTAGACTGCCTGAGAAGGTGTCATATGCTCTAAGGCCAGCTGCATATCTAGGCTGGCATTGGAGGGGATGAGTGTGGATGTGACTTGGTGAGTCACACTGAAAAGGGCAGGGCAGGGCAGGGCAGGGCAGGGGAGGCTAAAGAAAATAGAGGGAGGGGAGGAGTGGAGAGAGGGAAGAGTTTGATCTTTTCTGTCTGAAATACATTGAGATGGAAAGGGATTTGAAATCCAAGATATACTTAGGGCCTTGATCATCCATCTTTTCACCAGTGGAATAGGGCATCTTGGTATATCAGAAAGAACGCTGTACTTGAAGTCAGAGGATCTGAAGTAGAGTCCCAACACTGATATTTACTAGCTGTATGGCCTTGGGGAAATGGCTTAACATTTCTGAACCTCAGTTTCTTCATCTGTAAAATGGAAATAATAATACTTACATTACCTACTTGACAGGGTTGTTATGGGGAAATTGTTTTATTAATCATATAGAATAGGGACTGGCCCTGTGATTTCATTGGCATAAAGAACATATCCCTGTTTGCCTCAGTTTCCTTATCTGTAAAATGAGCTGGAGAAGAAAGAAGAAACTCCCTCAATCAATGTAGTTCGGCATCTTCACCACAAACTTAGTTTACAAAGTTGCCTAGAGAACTGAAGAATAAAATAACTCATCCAGGGTCACGCAGCTAGAGTGTCAGAGGCAAGATGTGAACCCATATCTTCCTTCCTCCACACCTGGCTCTCAGTTCACTGTACCACAGAAATGAGTTGTTGTGATCCTGAAGCTTATTCAGGACTGTAATTTACAGCATCCTGTCCAAAACAAGCCTCTGCCCTGAGCTACCACTGAAAGCCAGTGAGACCTTCCAGGAGACCCAGCCTGAGGAAAGAAGCATCATAGGATGTTTTGGGAGAGGGTGGTGATAAACAAAGTGGTCTTGGCCAGAGATATGGGACACACAAAAGCCTCCTTCACATCAATATCTTTCTGTAGAGAAGAAGGGTGAGAGAATAAGGGAGAGAGATGGGGAACTAAAGCAGAGAGACTTATTGATTGACCACCTCTCCCAATAATTTATTAAGCACCTATTATGTGTAAAGCACTGTTCTAGGCAGCTAAGTGGCACTGTGGATAGTGTCCATCCTGGAGTCAGGAAGACTCATCTTCCTGAGTTCAAATCTGGCCTCAGATACTTACTAGCTCTATGTCACTACAGTTTCCTTGTGTGTAAGATGAGCTGGGAGATGAGAAGGAAATGGCAAACCACTCCAGTATCTTTACCAAGAAAATCCCAAATGGGATCACAAAGAGTTGGACACAACTGAAAATGACTGAGCAATAACAAATGTGCTAAGCACAGGAGATATAAATATAACCATGCAGAGCAGTCCCTGCTCTCAAGGAACTTACATTCTGATTGGAGAAGATAATGTATAAAGCTCTTGAAGAGAGTGACAAGGGATAAAGAAGGGTGACCATATGGCTGGTATTCTTCCTAAAATGGTGGTTGCCAATAAAGAGAGGAATGCCTCAGGTCAGAGTGTTCTTCAGGGAAGTAAGGAGGCAGAAGAGAAGGAGGTGAAGAATGAGAATCCAGCCTTGAATAAGGTAAAGCATGACAAGTTTCTTCCTAAAGTGGCTCTCCAATAGACTTTGTGTCTATTTGATGGCTTTGATCCTCTTTGTGAAAGGATAAACAATCAGAAGAGGACCTCAGTAAATGAAGTAAATAAGTTGCTATTGTTGTTATTTTGTTAAATTGTATTTCTTTCTCTCTGTTTTTTTTTCTTGAAGCAATGGGGGTAAGTGACTTGCCCAGGGTCACACAGCTAGTAAGTATCTGAATGTGGATTTGAACCTAGGTCCTTCTGACTCCAGGTCCACTGCTCTATCCACTGCACCACCTAGCTGCCCCTATTATTTTCTTTTTAAAGGATAAACAATTCATTTATAAGGTTTTATTTGGAGGCTTGGGTCTTTATTTCTTTTGATTTTTATTTGCTAAGATTATTATTAAGTTTATCATTTTAAAAATACTCAATGCTTACTTTGTATGAATAGTCCTCCCACTGCTATAGATAGAAACTCCCCCAGGTCAGTCTTCAAGAGTTGGTGTAGCCACAAAAATCCATCATTTATCAGCCACGCCTCTAGTAATGGATATGCCTCTTGACACTTAGCAAGAAGGCTCTTCCTTGGACAGCACACATAACAGCCCACCTCAGGGACCATATGTCAGAAAAAATTATTCTAGTATAGGAAAACCTGCCAGAGCTTGCATTTTGCCTGACATAGTTTTGAAGACCCTTCATGCACAAACAAATGATGATTTACATTAAAAGAAAACAAACAAACCAACCTCAAGTCAGATTGGAAGTGATGGCAACCTTATGAACACCTAGGTGAGATAACAAGCATAAAGTCAGGCTTCCTATTGGCCACTTTGGACCATGAAGAACACTGCAGAATTTTGCAAACATCAGAGATAGAATTTGAACGCAGGTCCCCTAACTCCAAAGTGCCAATGCTTTTCCTGCCATGCTGAGAACAGCTTAAGAAGTGATCAAATGTAGGATCACTTTCCCTTCCAGTGCAGGCAAATAGGTGGATAGAACGCTAGACTTAGAGTAAAGACGACCTGAGTTCAAAATCCAGCCTCAGACAGTTATTAGCTATATGACCCCTGGGCAAGTATTTACTTCTGCCTCAATTTCCTCATGTGTAAATGGGGGTGCTAATAGTATCTACCTCCCAGGGTTGTTGTTAGGATCAAATGAGACCATATTTGTAAAGAGTTTTGCAAACCTGAAAGGGCTTGCTGTTACAGTTATTATTATTATTATTAGCACTGAATGAAGTACCAGAAGGCCCTGGGGCTGTAGACCATTATAGGCTATAATATTTTATGAATCATTCACCCTTCTACACCTCAGCTTCATCATCTGTAAAGTGTTAAACTAGATAATCCTTAAGGTCACCTCCAGTTCTAAAATTCTATGGCATTGTCTCCCTGGGGTGCCTTTCTCTACCTCTGTGTAACCCCAAAGCTGCCAGAATCTTTTCATTTTTTTCCTCAAAGAAGAGAGTTAAGGAACATCAGTGCTCCTCCCCCTCTGATGAAGGAGCAACCAGGTGAGAATTGGGAAGCCTGCTAAAAAACTGTGGATTCCAGCTATAAATTATACAAATACATGGCATTAAAAAATTATTTTAACACATCAAATATTAAGTCATTCATACTCTCTGCAATTACTTTATCTGTCATCAGCACACTCAACCTATTTGAAGTGGTGACGGATGGGAAGGAGGCCCTGCCAATTTCTCCTGCAGGTGTGCATCTGTGCCTAAGAGGAGGAGTCCGGACGTGCAGGGAGGGAGGGAAAGGAGAAGGGTGACCGAGGTTATGAAACTGGAGCTGAGGCAGGAGGCTTGGCAAAAATCAAAATGACAAATTTGCATCCTGGAGTGCTCCGGGGCTTTGTACTCCACAGGAACTCAGAGAGGTAATTAACAGAAACTGTCAGGGGAGGGAAATGGTATGATGCCCAATTTGCAGATGGGAAAAATCAAGGTGCAATAGTAGCAAGAAAGGGCAGGAGGACATAGTTGAATAAACAAGAAATCTGTAGTCAGAGGGCCTGGGTTCAAATTCTACATTTTCTAATTGACAAAATCTTATACCCATTTACTTACTACCCATGAGGATTTGGGTAAGTTGTTTGTTTGGTTTTGGCGGGGGAGGGGGGAGAGGAGGTATAAATTGTTTAACCTCTCTTGGACCTCAGTTTCTTAATCCATAAAATGAGTTTGATAGTATGGTGAAGTGGAAAGTGTACTATGTATGTAGTTCAAGGACCTAGGTTCAAGTCCAGACTCTGCTACTTTCTACCTGTGTGACTTTTAGCAAGTTACTTAGCCTCTCTAGGGCCTCAGTTTCTTCATCTGTAAAATAAGAGAGTTGGACAAGATGATCTCTAACATCTCTTTTAACTCTGTCTATGATGTTTTTATGACTGATTTCTAAGGACCCTTCCAAGAGCACTAGTTTCAGGGTCAGAAGACCTAGGTTCAAATCCTGCCTCAATCCCTCTATATGCACCAGTTAATCAGTCAAAAAGCATTTTTTAAAAAACCTACTATATGTCAGGCACTCTGCTAGCACTGAGTATACAAAGAATCCTCACAATGAATCCTCTACAAAGGATGACAAAGGATACAAAGAATCCTTTACATAGAAGCTCTCGATGAGCTTACTTAAACTCTGTTGGCCACAATTTTCTCATCTGTAAAATGAGGAGTTGGAATAGATGGTACCTACATTCTCTCTTAGTTTTAAATCAATTGCCCTATGATCTGATTCAGACAGGACAAATGGTGGCAAGATGGTGTCTTGATGCAAGAGCCTCCTGTTTTACGCCTTCAGAAATTCTTAGCAACTGTATTGAGACTTTATAGAATAGAAACAACAAATAATACAGGTAAGAGAGATGGACAGAGAATGAAGAAGAAAGCTGCTTAGAAACTAGGAATGACCAAAGACAAGTTGATAAGGGAGAGCTAGACCAGGTACAGAATGATTAACTGTATACAAACTAACTTCCCTGGGAGACTAGGTAAGTTACCCCATCGTGGGGGAAAATCAGGTCCATATCTTCAAAACTAGTTTGGCAAAAACCCAGCCTCTTCCTCCTCCAAAAGCTGCCTCTGGACTGACTTTGCTCCTTGAGTTAAGAACATTTTTTTCTTGCCTGATTCTACCTCTTTCCTTTGCCAGTCTATTTCATTTCTTGGTCAACTTCAAAATCCAACTGACCCTCTTTCTAAGTCCTTAGCTTCCTTCCATTCCACCACATTGGAAAGGAGGCATAGTAATTTCTCTGAAAAAAAGATCTGGGAGTTTTAATAGACTGTCAGCTCAGTATGAGTCAATAGCTGGAATTGATTGCAAGAAGCTAATTGGTCATGAGCTGCCTTAAAAGGGAGCATGGTTTTAGGGAATATGGTGATGGTCTCATTGTACTCTACCCTTTTCTGAACATATTTGTAGTAGGATGTTCCAATCAGGACATCATATTTTAAGAAGAATGTTAATGGTCCATCCATTTTGGAGAACAATTTGGAACTATGACCAAAGGACTATAAAACTCCTTTGAGTAAGAATAGCACTACTTGGTCAGTACCCCAAAGAGAACAAAGGAAAAGGAAAAGGAGTTATATACACACATACATACAAATGGCTCTTTTGAGGTGGCAAAGAATTGGAAAATAAAGGGATGTGCATCGATTGAAGAATCACTGAACAAGTCGTGATATATGATTTTGGAATACTATCGTGACATAAGAAATGTTAAGGGGGATGGTTTTAGAAAAAAACTGGGAAGACATGAATCCAAGTTATGCAAAGTGAAGTGAGCAGGACCAGGAGAACATTGTACACAGTAAAAATAATGTTTTAAGAATAATCAACTGGGAAAGCTCCCTTGATCAATACAATGATCCAAGAGAATTCCAAAGGACTCATGATGGAAAATGTGATCCCCTCCAGAGAGAGAACTGATGAATTCTGAATGCAGATTAAAGTAGATTGTTTTTCACTTTATTTTTCTTACTCTTTTTTTCAGCATGGAAGTATTTTTGCATGGCTTCAAAAAAAAAAAGAGGAGGGGCAGGTAGGTGGTACAGTGGATAGAGCACTGGCCCTGGAGTCAGGAGAACCTGAGTTCAAATCTGGCCTCAGACACTTAACACTTACTAGCTGTGTGACCCTGGGCAAGTCACTTAACCCCAAATGCCTCACTAAAAAAATTTTTTTAAAGAAAAATTGTTTTAAAAAGAGGAAGAAAATTAGTAAGCTTAAGAGAATTCAGAGAAGTCAACCACAATAGTGAAGGGTCTTAAGTGCATGCTTATATGGGGATTGGGTATAGAAATAAGGGACATTACACAGTATCAACAACATTGTGTGCTGATCAACTGTGATAGACTTAAGTCTTCTCAGCAATACAATGGTCCAAAATAGTTGCAAAGGACTCATGATAGAAAATGCTCTCCAAATCCAGAAGAAAAAAAAAAGACTGTGGGATCTAGATGCAGATTGAACCATACTATTTCTACTTTTTGATGTTTTTCCCTTTTGCTCTGCTTCTTCTTTCACAGCATGACCAATGCAGAAATATGTTTAATGTGATTGTACATATAGAACCTATATCAGATTGCTTGCTGTCTTGGGGAGAGGGGAGGGGGGTGGGAAGGAGAAAAATGTGAAACTAGAAATCTTATAAAAATAAATGTTGAAAACTATCTCTACATGTAAGTAGAAAAATAATAAAATACTTTTATGATAAAAAAAAGAAATGAGGGACATTAAAGCTAACAAATAGAAGACTTCGTTGTAAAGCACTTGCTGTCTTAAAGTATTCGAATGACTATCATGTGCAAGAAAAACTAGCCCTTGTTCTGTTTGTCCTGAGAAATAAGAACTAGGAATAATGGGTAGACTCAGAGACACATTGGGGCATAATATAAGGAAAAGTTTCCTAATTCTTAGAGTTATGCCAACATGCAATGGGCTGCTTCATGAGGTAGTGAGTTTCTCTTCATTTAAGATGTTCAAAGAGATCTTCGTTCCAGTATGTGTTAGACTAGATGATCACTGAGGTCCCTTCCAATGGATGTTCCATGACTCTGTGAAAGAGACAGACTATCTCCCACTCTGAATGGATGAGAAGGCAAAATGTCTTTTGATGTCTTGCTGCAAACTGTACTTCTTTGTCCTCTACCCTCTCTCCTCAGCATCCTTTTTCTCTTTCTGCTCTGTCTCCTCACTCATTCCAACTATAATGAATACTGACCTACTTGTACTTCCTTTGTCCTTCCATCTCACCTTCTTCCTTCCTTCTGTCCTTTCTTCCTTTCTTCTACCAGCTTTCTTCCTTCTAATCCCTTCATTTCTTCCTTCTTTCCCTCCTTAATTCTTCGATCACTTTTTAAATAACTTTGGCACTAGTCTCTCACTTCTTCTTCCCCTCCAGATTCTAAGCCACTTAAGATATCTCTTCAGAAACCTCGATCCCTCAATTCTGATTTCAACAGTCCACCATGGGGCCAGAATTAACTCTTCCTGAGAATAACTTCATTCAAACAGTCACCTATCATTTAGAGATAGTAGCTACTGTAATGGTGACTAGTTATTCTCCAGCTTCTCTAAGGACAGCACAAAGGATAAAAGAAAGGCATAAAAATGATTTAGGCAAAATAGGAGGAAGCATTATTGTCTTGTGAAACTTGTGCAACCTGAAAACCAGGAGGTCTTGAAACCTTGTCAATTTTTAAATAAATTTTTTTAAAAAATTTTCTGAACTATATGTAAAATCAATTTTTATCATTTGTTTTAAAAATAATTTTGAGTTTCAAATTCACTCCCTCCATTATCTCTCCCCTCCTTGAAAAGGCAAGCAATTTTATATAGATTATACATGTGCAGTCATGCAAACCATATTTCCACATTAGTCATATTACAAAAGAAAAAAGGAGCAAAAGAGAATGAAAAATAATAAGAAAGTTTAAAAAGTATGCTTCAATCTGCATTCAGACTCCATCAGGTCTTTTTCTGGAGGTAGATAGTATTTTTCATCATAAGTACTTCTGAATTGTCTTGCATCATTGTATTGCTGAGAATAGCTAAGTCATTGATAGTTGATCATTATTACAATATTGCCACTACTGTGTACAATGTTTTACTGGTTCTGCTCACTTCACTTTGCACCAGTTCATATAAGTCTTCCCAGGTTTTTCTGAAACCATCCTGCTAAGTAGTCCATCACAATCATATACCACAACTTGTTCAGACATTTCCCAATTGATGGACATTCATCCAATTCTTAGCCACTACATAAAAAAAGAGCCACTAAAAATATTTTTGTATATGTAGGTAGTTTTCCTTTTTCTTTGATCTCTTTAGGATATAGACCTAGTAGTGGTATTGCTGTATCAAAGAGTATGCATAATCTTATAGACCTTTGGGCATAGTTCCAAATTGCTGTCCAGAATGGTTGGATTAGTTCACAACTCCAACAACAGTGCATTAGTGTCTCAATTTTCATGCATCCTCTCCAACATTTGCCATTTTCCTTTTCTGTCATATTAGTCAGTCTGATATGTATGAGATGCTATCTCAGAGTTGTTTTAATTTACATGAAAATGCAATCAATAGTGATTTAGAGCTCTTTATATGTCTAATTTATAGCTTTGACTTCTGAAAACTTCCTGTTCAAAACCTTTGACCATTTATCAATTGGGGAATGACTCATATTCTTGTAAACTTGACCAAATTCCCTATACTAGAAAAATGAGGACTTTATCAGAGAAACTTGCTGTAAAAATTATTTCCCACTCTCCTGCTTTCCTCCTAATCTTGGATGTACTTGGTTTTGTTTGTGCAAAAAAAGTTTTAATTTAACATAATCAAATTATCCATTTATATCCCATAATGCTCTCTATCTCTTATTTGGTCATAAATTCTTCCTTTATCCATGGATCTGACAGGCAAAGTATTCCATGCTCTCCAATTTGCTTATGATATCCTTTATATCTAAATCATGCACCCATTTTTACCTTATCTTGGTATACAGTGTGATGTGAGATACCTAGTTTCTGCCAAACTACTTTCTAGTTTTCCCAGTAATTTTTGTCAGTGAGTTCTTGTCACCAAAACTTGAATCTTTGTGTTTATCAAACACTAGATTACTATGGTCATTCACTACCATGTATTATATACCTAAACTATTCCACTGATCTACCATTCTTTTTCTTAGCTAGTAGCAGATTGTTTAGATGATTACCAATTTGGAATACAGTTTGAAATCTGGTATTGCTAAGCTACTTCCTTCTATTTTTTTTCATTGACTCCCTTAATAGTAGACCTTTTTTTCTTCCAGATGAATTTTGTTATTATGTATGGGAGATACCTTTTTAGAGGAGGCTTTTAAAGGGCTATTTTGCACTACAAAACCAAATGCTTTTTTATAGTCAACAATAGGCACAGTAGGACCTTTTATTATTTGTATCTTTCAGTCAATCGTGTGTTGATAGAGATGTGATCAACTATAAAATATCATTTGTAAAAGCCTACCTCTTCCCTTCTTGCAGCATCATCAAGAATACCCTTAATTTATGTGTATATTATTCTCCAAAACAAACAAACAAACAAACAAAAACATTTGTAGAGTTTTATATCTCATAAGAAGCAAGCAGATGGGTAGGTAGTTGGTGATATTCCGTAAGTTACCTCCTTTGGAGAATAATATGATATGAGATTCCCTCCCCCTCCTCCCCATACCTTTGCTATTCTCCCCTCTTTAAGATACTTTGGCGCTCATTTTCTCAATATCCTCTCTTTACATATTCACTCTATTCTAACTGCTTTTCTCCATCTTTGTTTTCTTCGTTGTTATTTTCAATTCTTCTGGAAGCACACCTGGAACTATGATGTTAGAATTAAAATATAATGGCCCTACTGTCTTTGAGGAGACAACTAGATGGCTCAGGGGATAGAGCACTGGGCCTAGAGTCAGGAAGACCTGATTTAAATCTGTCCTCAGACACTGCCTGGCTATGTGACCCTGGGCAAGACATTTAATCCTGTTTACTTTAATTCACTGGAGAAGGAAATGGTAAACCACTCCAGTATCTTTGCCAAGAAAACCCCGTGGACCGTATTGGTGCGCTATGGTCCACAAGGTCACAAAGTCACATACAACTGAATGACTAAACAACAACAAAAACTGTCTTTGATAGTTAAAAGAGTTTATTATAAAACAATTTACAGATCTTTTCCACTCACCATCTTCTTCCAGCTTTATCTTTAAATACCATTTGTATGTTGCTTAGTCTCTCACCAAAATTTCTTTAAATTCATTTTCTTCCCATGACTTCTCACTGTTTTATGAGGCAATATTTGCTGCCTCCCTGTTCTTATAGTTCAACTGCCCTGATTTTTCTTTATTTAATGAATTAATTTTCTTTTTAATTCATGGCATAAAACAAGCATTTCCATAAAACAGTATAATAAAAAGATGATTGCACATGAAACTGCAAAGCTATTGTGTGCAACTTTTTATTCCATTTAGATATATAATAAAGTTATTATTATTTCTTTCAAATTATCTCTTCAAGGTAAATTTCTTTTTAGATTTTTTTCCCTCTCTACTACCTGTCCTAGAAATGGCTACCATTAGACACAAATAGGTGTGTGCATGCATGTAATGCATGTATGTGTATATATATATATATATACGTATGTGTGCATATATGTGTATATATGTTAGTATATATGCTTCTATTTATCAGTGCATTCTCTTTAGGCAGATAGCTTTTTCTGATTGTGGCAAAGTCAAAGACTTCCTTGTAGACTTTTCTTTCTCCCAGGGTCAAGGTAGCATCTTAGCAGTGGGAGGGACTTTATGGGAGGCTCTTTTATGAAATATGGTCTATTTCTGTATTTGTGCCATAGACAACCAGTACCACACAGGTGCCAAAAGTTATCTCTAGGAAATGATCCCATATTCACAGTCTACCCTCCCATCATCATTGACCTCAGACTACAGTTCATTTTCCACTGCTAGTCAAATCTCTTCTCTGCATCATTCATCAAGGTCCATCTTTCCACTGAGTGTCTTGTCATCCATAGACCATTAGAAACACAAGTGAGGGGCAGCTAGATGGCACAGTGGATAGAGCACCGGCCCTGGAGTCAGGAGGTCCTGAGTTCAAATCCGGACTAAGACACTTAACACTTACTAGCTGTGTGACCCTAGGCAAGTCACTTAACCCCAATTGCCTCACCAAAAAGAAAAGAAAAGAAAAGAAAAGAAAAGAAAAGAAAAGAAAAGAAAAGAAAAGAAAAGAAACACAAGTGAAATTGATCATATGTTGGAGCATGACTCCATTGCTTCAACATAAAGATAATTGGTCCCTTCTTACTCTTTACTGCTACATTCTGTTTTAACAAATCAATTTACAAATCCACTTAGAACACACCTTTTGGGAGAAGGCAAGAAAAGGGAACCCCAGCTTCTACCATCATCTCTTGCTATTACTCCTGGAAGTTAGTTACCATCTGGAAGCTGCACAGAGTTCTTTTATAACATCAGTTTTGGAAATGCCTTTCTAGATACCCAAAAGTTGAGAGTTCTGGGACTCAGCATTTCAAGGAAAGGAGAAGGAGTACCTGGACAGTGCCCATCTCTGGGAGGGGATGCTTGAATGTAGATTTCTCATAAGAGAAGGAAGAATCTTCCTTCCCTCAGTGTAATCACTGTTTTCCTTTCTTCATCTTGAACCCCTGGTGAACTAGTTCAATTCTACACTGACCCTCTTCTTTTGAGTCCCTTGCCCCCTTATCTTATTGCTGATATTTCCCTGCCAAAAAATCAGCTTTGGATTATTCCCACCATTCACTTCCTTTGCTCCTACCCAAGTGCTGCTGAATGATGCTAGAGAAAATCACAAAACGGCTGGCTGAATTCTCTACAAATTTATGTTACATAATCTCAACTGGGTACTCACTACAGCAAGGCAATTCTTTTATATCACCCTAATTACCCACTTGGAGAAGGAAATGGCAAATCATTCCATCATCTTTGCCAAGAAAGTTGGGTTACAAAGAGTTGGACATGACTAAATAAAAACTGAAAAAACAACAAATTACCCACCATCCCACTCACTACAGTAGCTTTTCCAAAACTTTTCATCTCCCTCCCACAGACACCCCCCTCCCTCCACCCTCTTAGCTGAGAACCTTGCTTCAAATTTCACTGAAAAAAAATTGAGCCCATTTGCCAAGAGCTTCCTCTTCTCCCCACCCCCTCTTCATCTCAAATCAGATGCCTTTACTATCTCTTTTATTGCCTGTTTCACATGAAGAGGTGGCCATTATCCTTGCCAAGGCAAACCCTTCTACCTGTACAAGTGATCTCATTCCATCCTGTCTTCTCAAGCAGATTACCTCCTCCATCATTCTCACCCTCTCACTTATCTTCAATCTTTCCTTGTCTACTGGTTATTTCTTTACTACTTATGACATGCCCATGTCTCCCCTATCCTAAAAAAAAGCCCTTCATTTGATCTATACATCCCAACTAGTTATCATCCTATGTCTTTCCTCTTGCTTCTATGTCTAAACTCCTTGAGAAAGCTATCTACACTAGTGCTTCCACTTCCTTTCCTCTCATTCTCCTTTTAGCTTCTTCTTTTAAAAGGTAGCCCTATTCCCACTGTTTCTCTTCCCCTCAACCCCAGCCACTTCCTTTCCCTTTGGAGGTTTGCTTATTCTTTTTTCTTTCCTGTTTTGATCTGATTATTTAATTCTCACACACACACCTTTTTTCCCTCACAGTTGGTCAAGTAGATTTTCCCTTCCTCTCCTACTCTTCAATTAGTCCTATTCATTAGTGAGGTTTTTTTATTTCATTTTTGCCCCTTTTCAGAGATTTCTCTCACTCTCTTCATTATCCATCTCCTAATTCTCTGGTTCACAATCCCTATAATTATCTAGTCTCTCTCTTTTCTGCCTTTCTTATGGAATAAAAATTTCAGAGGTTTCTATTATAGGCAGTTTCTGCCACTGCCTTATAGGGTTTGCCCCAAGGATTCCCCTTTTCCATTGTGCCTTACTCCCAGAACAAAGCCAATTCCTGCAGCTGACAGAGAGTACACTGTCCCATGGTAGGATCTCCCCATCACTATGTCCCTCATTAAGAAGTCCACCACTGACCTATACCCTCCTTCTGGTTACCTTCTTTTCTCTCAAAATCTCCTCCCTCGGTCCATGCCCTCTCATTCCCCAGGTATCAGTTGTCCCAGGACTTCCAATTCCCTTCACTCAAGGTAGAATGACTGGTCTTTTCAAGCACTAAGTCCCCCAGACCACAGCAGCACAAGGTCCCTTTCTCCCTTCATGGACTCTCTTCACCCATAGGAGCAGTCATCAATGGAACTTCCTTCCACTACCAAATCATGATCTCTCTTCTTTTCCCTCCCCTTTTCAATTCTTCCCCCCTCCTCCTGATCCATTCTCCTGAAGGCTCTTTTCTTCCTGTGACCAAGGAAGGGACTTCCTTGTCATTGGAGGGACTTCCCCTCATTGCCAGTCCTTGAGGTGGCATGTGCACATCATATACTTGACTCTATCTCTTGATCCCCTCCTACCTTTTCATTTACCCTCCCATCTTGTAATATAATCCTATGGGGGGGGGACCCATTGATTTACCCATAGGCAAAGTATTGCCAGGTTCTTTCCATAATAGAAATGGTCCACCTCTTCACTGCTGTCTCGACTTGACTCCCTCCTTCACCCCTGTCTCCTTGTGTCTGTTAAGAATGAAATCTCTTACTGGCCTCTCTGCTGTCACTCTGTTGCTGTTACTATCCTTGATTGCTGCATTGATTTATCTTCCCTGCTTTTCTGTCATCTGGGGTGTTTGAAGAGCAAGTAATCTTTTCATTCTGTTTTTCTTTCTAAGAATGTTTCAAATGCTTCTTAATTGTTGAACATTCTTTTTTGCATGTGCAGTTAAGCTCAGACTTGCTGAGTAAGTCACCTTGGGCTTTATCCTGAGCCCCATTGCTCTTTGGAACACATTACTACATTCTCTCCTGTGTTTTCTAGTGGGCATAGAATAGTCTTGTGTTATTTTAATTTCCTTTTCTTTGTAGTTGAAGGTCTTTACCTGATGGCTGCAGAACTTGTTTCTAAATAGAATTGTAATATTTAACCACTTTATTACTTGGAGTCTATAGCCTTGGGTTTATTTGTTTTTCTGGAGGTGATCTATGAATCCTTTCAATGATATTTCATTTTTTATGTTCACGCAGGTCTAGGAAATTCTCTTCTATTATTTTTTTAATTATGATGTTAAAGTTTTTTGGTGTTGGTCTCATGTTCTTTTGGGGAAACCCATGATCCTAAGGTTGTCTCTATGAATCCTTTCTTTGAGATAAGTATGTTTTACTTGGATAGTGAGCACATTTTCTTTAATGTAAATTTTTTTACTTCTCTTCTTCTAGCTTGCTTTTAGCTTCTGTTGTATTTGGATTCCTAAGCCATTATTCTCTTGTTTTTTTTGTTTGTTTGTATCTTTCTTTCTTTCTTTGGTGAGACTTGACATAGCCAATTCAAGTTATGGTGTTTTTTTTTTATTCTGTCCATTACTTTTATTATGCAGGCCATAAATTCTGCTCTCATAATTCTCTTTTTTCTTTTAAACCACTTAGGAAAAGTGTTTGTGATTCCGTGTTATCCTCAAATTCCACAGGGGTCCTCAGTCTCCTCAAGTATAGATTGTTTTCCTTTGTTTTCCAGTATTTATTCAAAGATGTCCTGAACTCATTTACTAGATCTGGATCTATATTTCCTAAAATGTTAATATTTTCCATGTTGACTTATCTCTTATGTTCAAAATCTTTGAGGTTTTTTTCTTCTTCCTAAGGTCTTTGGTAATTTCAGTCTCTCTCCCCCCTCCCCTCCCCCCCCACCTTTGTTTTCTCTATTGCTCACTTTCTAACTCCCCTCCCTCTCTGGTGGTGGTTTCCTAAGGGCTGGATCTCAAAGCATCTCAGCCTTCTCCCACACTGAGCAATTCACAATTCAGCAATCTAGGTCTCTGCCTCAGTGACTTCTTTTTTTGTTTTGTTTTTGTTTTTTTCAGGGCAATGAGGGTTAAGTGACTTGCCCAGGGTCACACAGCTAGTTAAGTGTCAAGTGTCTGACCGGCCGGATATGAACTCAGGTCCTCCTGAATCCAAGGCCAGTGCTTTATCCACTGCGCCACTAGCTGCCCTCAACTAGCAAGTGACTTCTAAGGGGATAGAACTACCCCCCAACTAGATGCTGACTCTTTCCTTCAAGTTCAGTAGAGAGGTTATGAATCCTAATTGTGGGTGTCCTCCAGGGCTTTGTCCTGGGCTTCTTTTTCATCTTGCTTTATACTATTTTACTTGTGATCTCATTGGTTCCAATGGTTTCAATTATTATCTCTATGCTGATGATTCTCAAATCTACTCTATCTAGCCCTAACATCTCTCCTGAATGCTAATCCTACTTCTCCAACCTGCTATTGGACAACTCAAACTGAATGTACCTACAGACATCTTAAACTCAGTGTGTCCAAAACCTAATCCATTATCTTTCCTCCTAAACCTCATCTTCCTAACTTCCTTATTACTTCCTTATTACTGTCTCCCAGGCTCCAACCTAGATGTCAACCAAACTCTTCACTTTCTCTCAAAACCACTACCTCCCTCATACCATCTTTTGACAAGTCTTGTAGATTTTACTTTGGTGGGGGTGCAGCTAGGTGGTACAGTGGATAAAGCACTGGCCCTGGATTCAGGAGGACCTGAGTTCAAATATGACCTCAGATACTTGACACTTACCAACTATGTGACCCTGGGCAAGTCACTTAACCCTCATTGCCCTGAAAAAAACAAAAGAGTAACTAAAAGATTTTACCTTGGTGACATCTCTCTCCTCTTACACTGTTTCCACTCTGGTGCAGGTTCCCATCAGCTCATGCCTGGACTATTATAACACCCTGCTGGTCGGTCTCTCTCCCAAAGTTTCTTTCCACCACAGACATCCTCCACTCAGCTGTCAAATTAATCTTCCTAAAATACAGGTCTGGCCATATCATTCCCCTATCCAATAAAACTCCAGTGGCTCTTATTGTCCTCAGGACCAAATATAAATATTGTGTTTGTCTTTTTCATGACCTGGTCCCTTCCTACCTTTCCAATCTTCTTATACCTTATGTCTCCTAATAGACTTTGGAATTTAATGATTCTGGACTCCTTGCTGTTCCTCACAGACAACACTTCCTCTGACTCAATGAATTGGGGGGGGGAGGAGGGGGCAATGAGGGTTAAGTGACTTTCCCAGGGTCACAGAGCTAGTAAGTGTCAAGAGTCTGAGGCCATATTTGAACTCAGGTCCTCCTCAATCCAGGGCCAATGCTTTATCTACTGCACCACCTAGCTGCCCCCTTCAATGAATTTTTTCTGTGGGGCAATGAAGGTTAAGTGACTTGCCCAGGGTCAGACAGCTAATAAGTGTGTGAGCCCAGATTTGAACCCAGGTCCTCCTGAGTCCAGGGCTGATGCTTCTTCAGTGTTTTGTTTTGGTTTTTTGTGAGGGAATTGGGGTTAAGTGACTTGCCCAGGGTCACACAGCTAGTAAGTGTTAAGTGTCTGAGGCCAGATTTGAACTCAGGTCCTCCTGACTCCAGGGCCAGTACTCTATTCACTGTGCCACCTAACTGCCCCCTTCAATGGCTCATCTTCATGCCCAAGAATTCTACCCCTTCCCATCTTTCCTTGCTTCCCTGGCTTCCTTCAAGTCCCAGCTAAAATTTCACCTTCTACAAGAAGCCTTTCCCAATCCTTCTTCATTCTAGTGCCTTCCCATATCCTAGCAGTACCAGATTTCAAACTGTATTATAAAGTAGTAATAAAATAAAATTGGTGCCTGCAAAGAAATACAGAAGTTGAATGCCAGTGGAATAAATTAGGTACATGATGTACAGAAGCAAATGACCTTAGTAATGTGTCATTTGATAAACTCAAAGATACAAGATTTTGGAACAAGATATTACTATTCAACAAAAACTGCTGGGAAAACTTGAAAACAAAATGACAGAAACTAGGCATAGATCATACTACATACCAAGATAAGGTCAAAATGAGTACATGATTTAGACATAAAGGGTAATATCATAAGCAAATTAGAAAAGAATGGCAAAAAAATTACCTATCAGATCTATAGATAAGGGAAGAGTTTATGACCAGAGAGAGACAGAGAGGATCACAGGAGTAAAATGGACAATGTTGATTATATTAAATTTAAAATGGTTTGCACAAATGAAACCAATGCAGCCAAAATTAGTAACCTCAAATTTTAATTCTTTCATGAGGGAATCAAAACCATAGCTCCATAGGTCTAGAGGCCTAAATGCATTCTTGAAGTGAAAGCAAGATTAACCAAAATATTGGGAGGGTCACATCTCTGAAAACCCTAAATTCATTTTCTTTCTTAGAGGATTCTAAACCACAGGGCAGCACTATGGGTCTCTAAAATTATATAGGGCCCAATGGAGGAATCTGGGCCTCATGGGACAGGGAAGCATCAATGGTCTTGGAGTTTCCTTTTGGATTTTCTGCATTTTCCATGTTGTAAAATAAAGACTGTCTGGTACAAATATTCATCACTATCTTGGGTGATTAAATGACAGCTTTCACCCACATTTGTGTAGACCTGGACACAAGTTATAGTCAAGTTATATTCTAAGACTGCCAAAGGAAACTCAGTGGGGGCAGAGGGGCATGAACCAAAGAAATATAATTTGGGGGACTAACTCCAAAATGGAATACAGTCCTTGTAGACACAGAACATGGGAACCTGGGCAATAGATCATACATAAAAGGATTGTGATGTGTAGTCTCATAGATAGGGGCTGTTATAGGGTGGAAATCTGTTAAGGTCTGAGTTAGACTAGCTGACTCCAACTCTAGCATTCTGGGATTCTAACTTTGTAAATAGTAAATTAAGATTCTCAAAAAGGAAAGTAACAATCTCATTGAATTCTCCCCTTGTCAGACTATATCTGGAAACTTGTGTTCAAGTCTGACCATCACTTTTCAGAAGGAATGACAACCTGAGGGTGGTAACAAGAAGGTTTCCAGAATACTGAGGAGAATAAAACACGTGTCATATGAGGATTGCTTGATGAATCTGGGGGTGTTTAGCCCAAAGAAGAGATAAAAGTAAGATTTGTTGGTTGGCTTCAAATGTTTAAAGAGTTTACCATATGAAGAAAGATTTGTTCTTGATGCTCAGAAGGGAATTAATTACTAACACCAGTGGGTGAAAGTGATAAGAGAGCATATTTTGACTTGATATGGGGCAAATTTTCATATCATTAGACTATTTTTAAAAAAAATAAAAAAGGAAAGGGCTCTGTACAATAATAGATGGTGAGTTCCCTGATCATTGAGGTCTTCAGGTATAATCCATATGACCACATGCCTGGGATATTGTAGATGGGATTCATGCCTTAGATGGTGGTAGACCAGGTGAACTCTGAGGTCTCTTCCTCTTCTAACTCCACTGTTTCTTAAGTCTAAGAGTACATTAAGATCATTCATAGGCTCACTAACGTGCCCCCCCCCCACTTCATAATTATAGAACTAAGAAGTAAAAAATTAGCTCAGAGGTCATCTAGTATAAACATTAATGAGATATATTAATTCCCTCTACGACAAGCTTGTATACTATGTATGACAGGGAACTCAGTATCTCTCAAAGTGGTCATTTTCAGATAGCTTCAGTTACTCAAAAGTAAGCCTTCTCATTGATCCTACTTCAGACACTGAAAGCCACCTAATGCTTGCTGCACCAAAGGTGTTTCTCTTGCTTTTCTCTCTCCGTGAGATTTTACTAGTGGTTCTGCTCCCATCTAGGTCATGAATAGAACTGACCTTTCTGGCTGAGCCCTGACAAGATCACTGCCCCAGGAGGTCTGGTTCCCTGGCAAGCATGAGCTTCCTTGCCACATCTGTTGCCAAAAGAGTATGATGCATCCTCTTGAGCATGTTGAGCAGTATTTGGAGATTGAATCCTTGCCAACTAAATGCCAACTGGGCAGTTACTAACCTGTCTAAATTAATCATCCTATTTATAAAAATCAATGCCCCAAATAATTAATACAAAACAAATTAATTAAAAGAAATGCCAGTGTTTAGGGAATTATTATCAATTGGGAGATTATTATTAGCAAACAAAGGGAGGGTCCTCTTAAGTGACTCTGACTCAGTCCATTGACAATAAAGTAAACCCTGAAATCCCATTATTCTGAAGGTCAGGAAGAAACACAGCTGAGCTCAGCCCAGCCAAAGGACAGCCTCACCCTGTTTTCCACGTGCTCACAGAGCACAAGCTTATAACTCATGCTCAGCCACTTGTCTCAGATTTATGTCTGGTCGGAAATATTCCTAGCCCCCTGTGTTGATTGAATATACTCCAGTCCACATTTTTTCTTTACATTTTGTGAATAAGAAAAACTGATGTGCCCTAGGAGGAAACAAGTCACAGAGTGGCCAAGTTGAGGCCATGTCACCTCTGACCCCTCTGCTAACAACGCTATTTATGTGGCACTGTAAAATTTCCTCACAACAATCCCATGAGCTGATTAATGCCAACATTATTATCCCTATATTACCGATGAGGAAACTGAGACTCTGAAGGGTTGAGGTGTTTTGTTTTTCCTTATTGGTCACATGACCTGCAAGTGGTAGACCTGAGGTTCAAACCTAGGTAGGTCCAGCTCCTGGGATCTTTCCATTCCAAATCCATCTTTCAATTCCAAATTCAATGCTTCTCCCACAACACTAACTGCGGAATTATCATCCATTTCCATCCCACTGTACCTACCAGGCATAGCACATTCTCTAGACACAGTTATGCAGTAAGAAACGAGGGTTTCATGGCGGTGTTTAAATTAGATGCCCTCCGTAGCAATCATTCTCTGGCAACAGAATCCACGGTCGCGGCCATAGCATCAATAGCAGTGCTGCCCGCTTCCCACCCTGTCACGGGGCGCCTTGGAGGGACGGAGGAAGGGAGGGGAAGAAGGAAAGAAGAGCCGAGGAGAAAACGCGTAGCAACCACTTAGCAGGGCACCAGGTGATGCAAGTTGCTGGATGAACAGGGCCCTATTGTATGTCCCAGTCGCGGGGGGGATCTCGGCTATTTGCTTGCTGTCCTTGTGGATTTGCCAGAGCCTGCAGGGGGGATAAGAATAGATAGTCGGTGAGATCTGAGTTTACAGCGGGACCAGGATCTGGGCGAGTTCTAATATTACAGGAACATGCGCTCACCACCTTCCCAGAGGGTCCCGAGCCCACATCTCCAGCAAGCTCAAGTGTGCTCCAGCCCAGACCCTAGGCATACCCAGTGGAGCCTGAAAGGCACAGACCAGCTAATCCCACATTCCTGGAATGCAGAGAGCAGCATATGCGGCTCTCCGATAGGAAACACGTAATGCTAGGATCCTGATTACTGGCCCTGTGACATCGCACATCTCCTGTCCCCCATGTCCCCTGTGTGCCTCGGCATCTGCTTCAGAGGCCAATCCTTGCCTCCTGCCCCGGACATGATGAAGCCGGTGTCCTGAGGGGATTGGAGATGATGGGCCTCGCCCTCTTTGCCCTCCCTATTGTTTTCTATGGAACTATGGAAGAAATCACTTCAGGAATCAATGAGGTGTTTCATTTTTGCCTCTTGCCTTGGTTAGTTTTAACACCCCCGGTATCTCATCCTCACTTACTTTGTGGACATTTCTTAAGGATGGTGCTATGCCCGGGGTGATTTAAATTGTAACATCCAGAGAAAGAACTGATGGAGTCTGAATGCAGATTGAAACATACTTTTTTTTTTTAACTTTATTTTATCCCGGTTTTTTCCTTTTGCTCTCTTTCTTCTTTCACAATACAACTAATATGGAATTTTACATGAGTCACATATTTAACCTATATAACCTTACCATCTTAGGGAGGGGGAAGGGCAGGCAGGGAGGGAGAAAAATGTGGAACTCAAAATTTTATAAAAAATGAATGTTAAAAAAAGTCTTTACATGTAATTGGAAAAAATTCTTTTTTTTTTATTTTAAAAAATAAAGTTTAAGATGTAGCTCCTGTCCTCTAAGGTAAGAGAGGGGTGTGTGTGTGTGTGTGTGTGTGAGAGAGAGAGAGAGAGAGAGAGAGAGAGAGAGAGAGAGAGAGAGAGAGAGAGAGAGAGAGAGAGAGATCCCTTTAGCATTCTGGGGATCCCTTCTCAGAATAATGTTTTTAAGGGCTTAAAACTAGATACACAGGGTTACAAAGGAAACCAATTATATTGAATACATTTAAGAAAATATCTTTTTTAAAAACAGTTCACAGACCCCAGGTTAAGAACTACTGCTCTAGAACCAAGAGAACATTGTGTATAGTATCATCAACATTGTGTGTTGATCAACTGTGATTAGACCTGGATTCTTCTCACCAATCCAACAGTACAAGAAAGTTCCAAGGGACTCATGATGGAAAAGGCTCTCCAAATCCAGAAAAAAAAAAAAAAGGAACTGTGGAATATGGACGCTGATTGGACCAAACTATTTCTTTAATTTTGGTGCTGTTTTTCTTTTTTGAGGTTTTTCCTTCTTGCTGTGATTCTTCTTGTATAACATGACTAATGCGAAATATGTTTAATGTTATTTTATATATATATATAACCTATATCAGATTACCTGCTGTCTAGGGGAGGGGGGGAGGGAGGGAGAAAAATTTGAAATTAGAAATTTTATCTAAACAAATGTTGAAAACTTAAATAAATAAATTTTTTTTAAAAAAAAAGAACTACTGCTCTAAGCTACTCAGAGGCTAAGGCAAACAGCCAAACAGAGAAATTTTCAAAAGACATTGAAAGAATTAAATGAAAACAATACATGCCAAACAATTTGGTCAATATGAACCCTCTATATTGTGTACAGTAAAGGACAGAGCTCACATCAATGTAGTTTTTTATGTAGTGTTTTCTTCACAACCCTGTGAAGGCATTAATAGTATTATCCCCATTTTACAGGTCAAGAAATTGAGGCCTAGGGGCAGCTAGTTGGCACAGTAGATAGAGCACCAGCCCTGGAGTCAGGAGTACCTGAGTTCAAATCCGACCTCAGACACTTAACACTTATTAGCTGTGTGACCCTGGGCAAGTCACTTAACCCCAATTGCCTCACCAAAAAAAAAAAAAAAAAGAAGAAGAAATTGAGGCCTAGAGAATTTAGGTCACACAGATACTTTGTGAGAGAAGCAGATCTTGGGTGAATGTCTTGTGACTTTAATTCTCAGTGCTCTTTCCACTCCATAATGCCAAAAGCCCCAGGTCTGGACTGAGCACACTTGAACCTAGCTGGCTAAGCCCTCAAAACCAAAGCTTATGAGTCCCCACTTTTACTAGCCAATCTGAGGATATATTGCCCAACTTGACAGTAACATCTTACAATAGGCACCCAAGTCCTTCTGTGATAACTTTCCATCTTGAGCTGTGGAATAATCAGAGAGAATTGAGATAAGACTTCAGAGATGAGCACTTGAGGGTGCTTGCAGGCTGTTCTTCCAGAACAACAGGAATTGGACAGCAGAGTTAGTCAAGAGCTACCCATCTGTTTGGGGATATTTGAGATGCTATTTAAAAGCAGAAGCGTGGACTAGACTCCCCAAGTTTTCAACTTGTAGCTATGACAGAAGTCGCAGATTCTTTTTCTGAGATGCTTTGCTCTGGCTCTATTTCAACCAGGCCTAGTTAAAGGGATGGCTGAGCAAATCTTAAACTGCTCCATCACTCCTTGAGAGAGTGAGAATCAGAGGACTGGATTGAACCTTACTTAGCCACCATTAGCATTATTCCCTGAAAATAGTTTAAGGGGGGGGGGGGGAATCCCTTTGGAAACAATTCCTTCATAAGTATTTTCAAATTGAACTCAGGGGCTGGGATGATAGGTCAGTTAGAGCTTCCTCTATTTCTTTAAGGGGCCTGAAAAGGTCACTACTTTGTGCCACATGGATAAAAGAGACACCCTGAGGTTAGAAAAGGCTTTGCCATATAGGGAACTACAGATGAATCGGAGACCCTCTCTTTTTTTTTTTTTTTTTTATGTGAGGCAATTGGGGTTAACGTGACTTGCCCAGGGTCACACAGCTAATAAGTGTTAAGTGTCCTGAGGTTGATTTGAACTCAGGTACTCCTGACTCCAGGGCCAGTGCTCTATCCACTGCACCATCTAGCTGCCCAGACCCTCTCTTTCTTGGTAGAAAATTTCTCTTCTTTCACCCACTACAAAAAATGTCCCTCCCTAACTCCCTTTGTTTTTTGTAAGATTGATGGAACAATAGCTTTTTAAAAGCACCCTTTTCCCCCCACTAAATCTCCCAATTGGTATTAAACTCAGTTTTCTGCCCTCTTTCCATGATTATTTTCCCATTGTATCTCTCTGTTCCAGAAGTTCTTACTACCAGGAATGCCTTCCCCACACCCAACCCCAAGTTCATTGGCTGATCCCAGTTCTAATCTTTTCCCTTGGGAATATTTGCTTGGTTCCTATCCCTTACCAGTTTCTTTAGCCCATCTATACTCCTCCACCAGGTTGCATTTTCCATCACATCCAAAAATCCAGAACTGTCCAAAAAAACAGTTCTGTGAGTCTCCAGATTTTTATCTTGGCTCTCTAGGGCAATCTGAGCAGACTACGCTGACCCCCAGAGGTCACTGTTAGTACTTTTCACTCTGCAGATTAGAAATGGGATGCTAGCTGGAATCTCTTGTTAATGCTTATATTAATAGCTAACCTGTGCACAGCTCTTTAAGGTTAGCAAAGTGCTTTACAAATTTTATCTCATTTTATCTTCACAAAAACCCTATGACAAAAGTATTATTATTATCTCCATTTTACAGATGAGGAAACAGGTTGGTGGATGCAAAGGAACTCTCCCTAGATCACAGAAAGTCATAAATTTCTGACTCTAAATGTAGTATCCTATCCACAATGCCATCGAATGCTAGCCCAGCTTTCCTATACAGAATAAGGTATCATGGGTTCATATATAGAAAACTAGAAGAAACATTAGCAACCATCTAATCCAGTCATTTTATAGATATTAAAACTGAGGCACAGAAAAACTAAGTAATTTACCCAAGTTCTCACAATTATAAATAATAATAAAAAATATTTGAAAGCAAAATCAATAACATAAGCAATAAGAAAAGCTCCAGCTTTTGAACTCAAGTCCCATCACCCCAACATCAACATTCTTTTCATGGCACCACACTGCCTCCCTAGATGAGGCAAAAAGAACAGTTCGGTGGATCTGCACATGTTTAAGGCTGAGAGGATTCATTTACTCAACCCCACAAGCCCAAGTCCTATGATACTAGATGCCTATAGAGCCAATGGCCTTCCTTAATGTCCCCTTCCTCTGTAGCAGTCCAGTACCATCTTGGCTCCTCAAAGATGTGCTGGAAAGCCACACTTGCTCCGACTTCTCAAATGACCGGTTCTCTTGCCTGCTAATTTATAAATGACACCTGGAATGTGGCCTATCTAGAGATAATTCTTGTTCAACTGTCACTACAATTCAAATAACTTTTCCACACTTGGTCTAAGGCCCATGAGATTGACTGATTAGGAATATCATCTTCTTTCCTTTAAGTATGGTGGGCTAGAGTGAGTCACACACACACACTTACACATAGAACACCAAAATTTCCCTAAGGATGGCTTCAGATTTGAGGTGGAATACGATTTCCATAAGGTCTCATAGAAGAATTGAGGGAACATTTAGGGTTATAGATTTAGAACTGGAAGGAACGTTAGAGGTCATCCACCTTAACTTCCTCATCTTGCCCAGGGTCACACAGCTAGTAAGTGTTAGTGTCCTGAGGCTGGATTTGAACTCAGGTCTACCTGAATCAGGGCCGGTGCTCTATCCACTGCACCATCTAGCTGCCCCCATCCAGTTACTCTGACTCCAGATCATTTGCTCTTCCCACTGCACCAAATGAATTTGAAGATTTCAATGATTCCTTTTTTCCCTCCCAACCTCTCTTTATGTTCTGGACTATAGCACATGGAAATCAAAAGGACCACATAATAATCTCACCATCCCCTTATTTTACTCAAATGAATCTGTGATTGCATGGATTCAGAAGTTCCCTCCAGCAGTGGTGATCACCACCTATCTATGCCTGCTTATCTAGCACCACTCTGGCCCATGTCCCTCCCATTAGTTCCTCACTGGGGTTTGCCAAACAACCAAAGCATTCCTTTATTTCTCCTGTCTTGGTGAGGGGACTAGTGATCACTCTGACTGTTCAACTATCATCAATGCTCTTGCCACATAACAGCCCATCTCCTTTTTCTATCACAAAATTCCTTGATAATATCCTTTACTCTGGTTCTTCTTCCAATATCCTCATTGGTTATGTGTTGCAGCCTGCTCATACCCATCATGTGTCTCTCCATTGCCCTCTGTATATTCTTAGAGACAGTGGAATTCCATGTCTTTTTGCTCTATAGCAACATTGGTAAAATGTTGGTATTAAAAAGATGGCCCTTTGCCTTAATGAGTAGCTTAGAGTCAGAGCAGCTAAGAGGCTCAATGGATAAAGTGCCCGGTCTAGAATCAGAAAGATTTATCTTCCTGAGTGAAAATCTGACCTCAGACACTTACTAGGCTGTGTGATCCTGGGCAAATCACTGAATCCTGTTTGCCTTGCTTTCCTCATCTGTAGAATGAGCTGGAAAAGGAAAGAGCAAATCACTCCAGCATCTTTGCCAAGAAAACCCCAAAGGGGTCATGGAAAGTCATACACAACTGAAAAACAACTAAACAAAACAAAGGGTTATTAAAGGAATTTTGTAATTTTCTGAAAGCAATCCGCCCTCTCTCCTCTTATTCAACTCTGTGCCCAACTCAGCATAAAGTTATACTTAGAGTGGTTACATACTGAAGACCAAATTTGATAGGAGGATTTCTTTTTTTTTTCTTTTTTCTTTTTTTTGCGGGGCAATGGGGGTTAAGTGACTTGCCCAGGGTCACACAGCTAGTAAGTGTCAAGTGTCTGAGGCCGGATTTGAACTCAGGTACTCCTGAAGCCAGGGCCGGTGCTCTATCCACTGCGCCACCTAGCCACCCCCATAGGAGGATTTCTTAACCGGAGGTGAAGGTTTCAGGGGGTCCTTGAACTTGGATAGGGAAGAAATTATGTACTTTTCACAATCTTCTAACTGAAATTTATTGTTTTATTCAATTACTTTAAATTTTTCTTTTTAGTTTTTAAAAATTTTTCAAGTAGCAATTATGTTTTTATTCATCTGTCCCTCCCATTATCTCTCGTCAATCAATTTTTTAAAATCAAGTTCCTCTGTACTTATCAACATAGACCAGAAAAACAAATCTTCACATTAGCCAAATATGATGCCTTGTTCTGCATTTTAAGTTCCTCACCTCTCTGCCAGGAGAGGAGTGGCATGTTTATCTTCATTTCTTTGGAATCATGGTTTATCATTGTGTTGATCAGAGTTCTAAAGTCTTTCAAAATTGTTTTTCTCTATAATGTTGTTGTCATTGTATAAACTGTTCTCCTAGTTCTGCTCACTTTGCTCTCCATCAGTTCATAAAAGTCATCTCAGTTTCCTCTAAAATTGTCCATTTCATAATTTCTTATGGCACAATAATATTCCATTACATTCCTTTTCCATAATTTGTTTAGCCATTCCAAAATAATATACCCTCTTAGTTTCCAGTTTTTAGCTACCACAAAAAAAAAAGATATGTCATAAATATTTATATACATATAGGTCCTTTTCCTAGGTTTCTTTGGAGTATAGGCCTAGTAGTGGTATAGCTGGGTCTGAGTGTATACATTTTGGTCACTTTTCTGGGTATAGTTCCAAATTGCTTTGCAGAATAGCTGAACCAATTCACAATTCTGCACACAATGTACTAGGATATCTGTTTTCCCACTGCCCTTCCATTTCTCATCATTGTCCTTTTTTGTCAACTTTATCATTCTGGTAGTAGACGGAACCTCAAAGTAGCCTTAATTTAATAATCTTGGGGCAGCTAGTGGCCCAGTGGATAGAGCACCGGCCCTGGAGTCAGGAGGACCTGAGTTCAAATCCAGCCTCAGACACTTAACACTTACTAGCTGTGTGACCCTGGGCAAGTCACTTAACCCCAATTGCCTCACTAAAATAATAATAATAATAATAATAATAATAATAATAATAATAATAATAAAATAAAAATTTATAATCTTTAGTTAATAGTGTTTAGGGTAACTTTTCATATGATTGTTGATAGCTTGTATTTCTTCTTTTGAAAATTATGTAATCTTTTGACCATTTAGCCATTGGAGAATGGCTCTTTGTCTTATAAATATGAATCGGTTTCTTATCTTGGAAATGAAATTTTTATCAGAGAAACTTGTTGAAAGGACTTTTTTCTCACCTGCTTCATTTCTAATTTTGCTACATTAAATTTGTGCAAAAGCTTTTAAATTTTATATAATCAAAATTATCCATTTTATCTTATGTGATCCTCTCTATCACTATTGAGTGAAGAACTCTTAACCAATGCACAGATTTAAAAGATAATCTCTTTCTTACTCCTAAAAATGTGTTTATGGTGTAACTGTTTATATCTAAGTCATTTGTCCACTTGGAGCTTATCTCAGTATAAGATATGAAGTGTTGGTCTAAACCTAATTTCTCTTGAACTGCTATATTCCCAAAAGTTGTTGTCAAATAGTGAACCCTTCCCCTCAGCTACTGGGATTTCTAGGCTTATCAAACACTCTGCTATTGTATTTTTTTATTTCAATATGTTATATACCTCATAATCTTTCTTTTTTAACCAGAACTAAATCATTTTAATGGTTATTGCTTCATAATGCAATTCAAGATTTGGTACTGAAAGAGACACCCCCCTGCCTATTTTTCCTTATTACCCTTGAGGTTCTTTACTTTTGTCCTTCCATATTAATTTCGTTATTATTTTTTCTGGGCTCCATAAAATATTTGGGGGAGTTTAATTAATAGAGTACTGAACAAGCAAATTAATTAGCATTGTCATTTTTATGATATTGGCTTGTCCTATTCAGGAGCAATTCATGTTTCTCTAATTATTTAGGCCTGTCTTTATTTCTACAAAATGTTTTATAGTTAGATTTATATAGTCTCTGGGTGAATCTCACACACACACAAACACACACTCAGACATATCCTCATACACCTAAACAAAGTCTCTTTTCCTGGGATATTGTCAAACCTTATCTCTATTCCTTATTGCATTATAAGTAATGTTTAAAAACAAAACTACCCTCAAGTTTAGTATCATCTTGAATTCCTCAGTTATTTCAGGTACTGAGCTCATGACAGACTGAACTGTGATCTTGAGCAGATATTTGGTGGTGGGTTTTTTTTTTCCTTCTGTCCTACTGTCATAATTCCAGCTAAGCAATTGGAACCTGTTCCACTGGTTAACCTTTCTTTTTTAACCAGAACCAAATCATTTTAATGGTTACTCCTTTACAATGCAATTCAAGATCTGGTACTGAAAGACATCCCACATACACACAAAGATTACTTCCCTTCAAGAACACTGGTAATAAGCTTGATTTTATGCAGCACTCTACATACCAGTGTACCCTATCATTCACTGGATGCTTTTCAGATGAAAAAAAAGAATTACAAAATCAAGTTGGAAAAAAAATGGATGATCACCTAATTTCCTTGAGCAGTCCTTTGCATCTGTGGGGCTCCTTAAGGGAGTTCTCAAACCACATATTCAAGAAGTAATTATCAAGGTCCAACTTTGGTGGGGGGCGTGGGGCAGAGACTAGAAGGTTGGCTAAGATAGGGTTCCAATAACTAATTTTAGAGTATCCTTTGTGAAGCTGAAGAAAATTCAGGATAAAAATAAATTGGGAGTGATTAGAGGGCATAGATAAGAAAGACAAGATTAACTTTTAGCTAGAATCAGAAATGACATCATAAAAGCTTTTCCTCCCTTCTCTTCAGCTTAGTCAGACTCTTAGCTAAGTCCCACATCCTATTCTAGATCTTTTAAATAAAAAGAAACACAAACAGCATAATGAAATCTCAGAGACTGTTCAGTGCAACAATATCTGATTCCCCTGCACAATGGCTCTGACAAGTGAACATGCAGCTTTTTCTTAAAGACCTCCAGTGATGGAGAGCTTACGCTCTTTTTTTAGGTTATACATGCACAATTATGTAAAATATTACATTAGTCATTTTGTACAACGAAACTCAAATAAAAGAAAAAATGAAAGCATGTGAAAATAGCAGTCTTCAATCTGTGTTCAATCAATAGCAGTTCTTTCTTTGAAGGTGGATAATATGCTTCATCATTAGTCCTTTGGCATTGTCTTGGATCATTGTATTGCTGAGAATAATTAAGTCATTCACAATTCTTCATCAAATAATTTTGCTATCACTGTGCACAGTGTTCGCCTGGTTCTGCTTACTTCACTATACATCAGTTTATAAAAGTCTTTCCAGGCCTATGTGAAATTGTCCTGCTTGTCATTTTTTTTTTTAAGTGAGGCAATAGGGGTTAAGTGACTTGACCAGGGTCACACAGCTAGTAAGTATTAAGTGTCTGAGGTCAAATTTGAACTCAGGTCCTCCTGACTCCAGGGCCAGTGCTCTATCCACTGCGCCATCTAGCTGCCCCATCATTTCTTATAGTACAATAATATTCCATCACCATCATATACCATGGTTTGTTTATCCATTCCACAACTGATGGGCATTCCTTTGATTTCCAATTCTTAGCCACCACAAAAAGAGCTGCTAGAAATATTTTTCTACAAATAGGTTTGTTTTTCTCTTTTTTGGGATGTCTTTGGGATATAAACCTTGCAGTGGTATTGCTGGATCAAAGGATATGCACAATTTTATAACCCTTTGGGCATAGTTCCAAATTGCTCTCGAGAATGGTTAGATCCGTTCACAACTCCACCAACAGTGGATTAGCATTCCAGTTTTCCCACATCCCCTCCAACAGCCAACATTGTCCATTTTTGTGGAGCTTACACTCTTTCTACGCAGCTCTGTCCACTTTTGGATACTCAAATTGTTAGTTTTTCTTTAGTCAATCCTTAATCTGACTCTCAGTAACTTAGTGTTCCTAGTTCTGTCTTTTGAGAGCAATCAAAATATGTTGAAGCCTTCTTTCATATAACACCCCTTCCATTTCTTACACATAGCTATCATGCCACACACTCTCCCCAAATCTCCTCTCCTTCAATCAGTCCTTGTATGATATGTCCTCCAGGTCTTTCACCATTCCAGTTTTCTTCCAAATGGTCTCCAGTTGGTCAATGTCCTTCCTAAAATGTGCTCACAGAACTACAAGACACTCAGGATCAGGAAAGAGTATAGTTAGACTATCATCTCCTCTGTTCTGGACACTAAACCTCCATGAATGCAATCCAAGATCACAGTAGCTCATGACTGCTGTGTGACATTGTCAACTTATATTTGAGCTTACAGTACCCTAAAACTACAGGTCTTTTTCATGTGAAGTGCTTAAAAGAAAACAAAAATGATCAAAACCAAGAAAACCAACAACGTTCCAGTTAGTACACAACATATCTGCTATTATGGGAATGTGCTTGGTCTTCCAAGAGGTTCCAAGAGGTAAAGATTTTCCAACTCTTCCTGTTTTTCTGTATTTGGGGAGCAAGCAACCCCTGGATTTGGACTGTTCTACCAGGTTCATCCCATGCATGGTGTCCCTTATCGGGTCTATTCTTTCCCTAGCAAAGCAAACCCCGATACCAGAATGTCATGGGCCAGATCTCAGCCTTGTTAGAAGGTCAAAAAGGATGACTCCTCCCAGACACATGATACAGCCCATGCTTTAAAAATGGCAACATTTTTCCAAATGCACATGCCCACAGGGAGGAAATAAGATGGGCAAGAAAAGGGTGGGAAGGGTTTGCCAGTTTTAATAATTATTAGATAGCTCGATCCCCAACACCATTGTTGATTATCCCTTATTCCATCTTTCTGGAGCTTGACTACTTGTCTCTATGCTTTCATAGCTAAGCTGAGGCAGGGATGAAGGACAAAGAGTTAGAAGAAAAATTTGTATTGTGTATTAGGGGAGGAAAAGACCTCAAAGAAGAGGACTGGGGAAGTGGTAACCTTGGCTCCTTTCCTCTATCATCCCAGCAATGATTTTCCCCAACTTCTGACTGCCATGCTCAGAAGAGGTGGACTAAATTTCATCAGTCCATCCTCTGACTTCTCACCAAATGTCCTCCAAGAGGATCAATGGAGGGAAATGGAGCTAGAAGACCTGATTTCAAATGGCTCTAAGGTACCTCCCAGCACTAAATCCTGTGATGTTCTCTTTGGTCATCTAGGGCTTTACCTTTCAGCAATCCTCTTGAGAATTCTAATTCCAGGTCAGTAGAGAGGGGTTCTAACCTAGTCTCCAAATTCTTGGTCAGCTTCAACTAACTTGGCCTACCTACCATCTTAAGTGGAGGGGGAATAGCCCCATTTTGGATTCTAGTGGGGGAGGGGTGTTACTGTGACAAGAAGAAAACTACAAATTCTATTCTTTTTTTTTTTTTTGCAGGGCAATGAGGGTTAAGTGACATGCCCAGGGTCACACAGCTAGTAAGTGTCAAGTGTCTGAGGCTGGATTTGAACTCAGGTCCTTCTAAATCCAGGGCCAGTGCTTTATGCACTGGGCCTACCAGATGCCCCTAAAAATTCTATTCTAATGAAGACACAAGTCAAAAGGTATTAGGAAAAAGGGCTCAGGTTACCATCTTTTGGTAAAACAAGAAATAAATACTTAAGGAAAGTTGCAAATGCAATGGTGCAGGCAATAAATGGCTGGAAGATCACACACACACACACACACACACACACACACACACCTCTTTTATCTTTCCCCTTACTTAGATAAGGGCTAAGGTGACTTGTTATGTTAGGGTCCTCTATCCACAATTGGGACACTGGGGCGATGACTTTATCATGGGTCCTTTGTTGACTTTTTCTCAGATAATTTTTCACACTGAAGGCATTTGGAGAGGTGGGAAAGGGTAAGAAGAATAACTTGAGGCCTTTGCCATCCCTGCTGTCCACCCCCTCCTCACTCCAATCTCAAGCTGAAGCTAACCTTACTAACATTCTGCTTATCATTGGAGCATCAGCCAGACACACTGGACTGAAAAGAAGGCAGCAGCCCCAAAGCATCTATCTCCCAGACTGAACAAAACATCCAGGGATGGATCTGAGCTGTCTGGGATGGAACAAGGTTTTAAGGGAGCTAAAGGGGGCAAATGAATTGGCCAATCCCAAGAACCATGCCTCAGCCACTTAAAATTCTTGGAAGCACTGAGCAGAGTCACTCGGAAAGGGGAGAAAAAGTGACTTAAAAAGAAAGCCCAGGGTTTCAACATGTGTTGTTCGTTGGTAGAATTCAGGATTAGGATTTGAAGGACCCCGTGGGAGTATCCTTTCACAGCTATCCCCTAATCCTCTCCAAATCGCCTAGGCTCTACAGCTGTTGGTTATCCAGATAAACTATTTGTTCAATTATTCTTGGCCTAGATGGGGCGGCTTGCCTCAAAGGCTCTGGGCTTCATAATTCGGCCCACTTCAATCAGGCCAGAGCCTCCCCGAGCTGCCTACAGGAGACAAGGGGCCTGTTTGAAGACAGCAGTGGTCCTGGTAAGAGCTTCCCCACCACTCCCTTTTCATCTCCACCCAGACAGTGCTGAGGCGGCTGACACCTCCCCAAGGACCTAGGGGGGTTAGCCGGAGGGAACGATGCCAGAATAGGGCATCAGGGCGATAAAATAATTACAAATGAAAGGGAGATTATCAGACTGTTGGGACAAATGCTTCCAAAATGGTTCCTGAAATCTCTGTGGGTGCATTCTCAAAGGAGACGTCAGCTGCAGCTGCCGTCTCCATGGAGATGGGGGGCAACACAGCCCCTCTGGGAGCACTCTCCACAAATGTCAGACCCAACAAAACACCAGCCAGGGGAAGGAGATGACAGACTGGGTCATCTTTGCATCATAGAAATGGACTGGTAATTAACACAATTTTTTTCCTCCATTTGTCTGCCCTCTCTCCAGTTCTCCCTTGGCTGCTGCAAAGACCCACTAATAAATGGTTTACAGCTGCTGAGAGACAGGCTGAGCCTGGTCATTGGCCTGAGCCATTTTCCCATTCTGGTTTGGTCCCCCCCAGTGCTGTGGGAACCCTGAGGAGTATAGGGTGGCTTCTCTCTTCTGCTAAGTTGTACTGCCACCCTTTTCCCTATTCAATGTCCCTTCCTTGAGGCCTTATTTCATTTTTTCATGGTCCTGTGAGGTCTGAGGCACCTCCCACTGATTTCATTGCAGGTTGGACACCCCCAAAAGACAATTTCCTATTTTTCCAGTGGACTGTGGAATATTGGTCTTTTCTGATTATCCCTGGTAGAGGAAATCAGCGGCACAGAAAGTAGTAGGGGCCCAAGACCCAAAAATCTCCTTCCAATGACCTATAGTTTTCAGAATTTGTCCACCCTTTTTTGATGGGGTCATTCCACTCTAATTTCTTTTGCATGTCTATATATTACTAGTCATTTGAACCTAGGCAAGACACTTAACTTCTGCCTCAGTTTCCTCATCTGTAAAATGAGAGGGTTGAACTTAATGGCTTCCAAAGTCCCTTTCAGCTCTAAATCTACTATCTTGTGATCTAATTTTATATCAACGCAATGGAATGCCAGAGTACAATAAGGAACAACAGATGTGAAGAACACAGCAACTGAGAGAGGGGGAGTAGGAGAGAGAGAAAATAGATTTTTGTAAGCGTTAAAAATAATTAAAACAAAAAAGGAACACAGGAAAAAAATACCAAAAATCCACATGAAATGATGCAGAACAAAGAAAACTGAAACAAAACACTGATACAATGCAGCATTTAAACTTAAAATAACACTAAGACTTTTGGAACCGCCTGTGTAAATGTGGGCTAAAGAAATAATCATTGGTAACACCAATCATAATAGCAGAATAACAGTAATAAAATATGGGAAAATATACAAAAGAAAAGTTCAAAATTCAACAAGCACTTGTCAAATACCTACTCTGTATTGGTGTGGATCACTGTGCTGGACACTGGTTCAGATACAAAGTCCCCTGACCCCAAGGAGCTTACTACATTCCCAAAGGGGAAGATAGAAGGGATTCTTGGGGAAAAAAAGTAGATAATTTATTTACTATATTGTTAAAATGAGCAGGATGGCAGCTACACTCAAATTTTATTAGTTTGGTCTAGACAGGAAGAAAGAACACACTCTTTTCAGCCCTAAATCCAGTCCACAGCCAAGTAGTCAGGCCTTCTGAGCTTTCATCTAGGTTTCATCTTACAAAGAGTCTGTACTCTCCTCAATTAAGTCAGAGGTTGGAGAAAGTGCTTCTGAATGCTCCTGTTAAATCAATCATGTTTATTAAGCACCTACAAGACAGGAGGTGCCATAAGGGAATTCTAAGGTCACTACCCTCAAGGAGCTTATGATCTAGTTAGAGAAACAAGACTGACAAACTTGTAATAATTAGAAAATAATTTTCCTATTCAATGACCTGGTATTGATTCTAAAAGCAATTAAAGCTCAAAACAGGGAGCGCTCACCAGGGCTGGTAGGAGAAGGCTTCACTGTGGAGGTGGGATGCAAACTGGACTTTGAGTAATGGTATAGGAGTTATATAAATGTAGATACATTCCAGGCAGGAAATAACAGCATAATAATAGTAGCTAACATTTATGTAGTGCTTACCATGCACCAGGCACTATGCCGTATAAGTACTTTACAATGATGGTCTCGTTTGGTCCTCAGAACAACCTTACAAGGTAGGTGCTATTATTATCACCATTTTATAGATGAGGCAACTAGGGGTTAAGTGACTTTCCCAGAGTCACACAGCTAGAAAATGTCTAAGCCTGGATTTGAACTCAAGTTTTCCTGACTCTAAGCATGCCACCCAGTTGCCCCCATAATAAACAAAGACACAAGTTTAAGGTATGTGTAGGGAATGATGAATGACTGGCCAATTTGTCTGGAAGGGAAGGAGGATTCATGTTGGGGTATGACGGAGGTTTGGGGCTAGGAGTAAAGCAACCTCCAAATAACAATTGATGTCCTGTTGAAAGGGTATTTAAAGGGAAAAGATAAAGCAAAAGCAAGGATTATAAAATCATGGATTCAGTGTTGGGAGGAACTTCAGACGCCATCCACTCCAACTGCTACCTGAAGCATGAATTCCTACTACAAAAGCTCTAACAACGTAGGTCATCCAAAATGGCCAAAGTGGTGATTTGTTTTGCTTCACGGTGTGTAGTACAGGCTTTCTCCCAAATATAGCATGGGAATTTCATTGCATGGCCCAAAGAGAGGCAGAACAGACATCTTTAGCTTTGCACACCACCACCCTACCAGCCTCTCCAAGGGAGACTTTAAGTCCAACAGGAAGGGAAGCAGGAATTTGAGGCCAAAAGTTTGGACGTTCTACTCTCTTCAGAGAGAGGGCATACAGGGCTAGAATTATATCAATCTGTTCCCTTAAATATTATTAATCTAGGGGGTGTGAGTTTCAGGTTCAGTCTAACTTCTGATCACTGTTTCAATAATTGGGGGAAATGGAACCCAAACTTTATATCCAAATTTTTGCTTCTACCAAATACCAGTTCCATAATTCACACGCATAGGAAGCAGCAAGGAAATCCATTTATCCAAGTCCATTGCAAAACACAAATCAAAGGATATACACATTTGAAAATATATGCCAGACAATACAGAATGAAAGAGCTATCCCGTTGGGGAGTGAGGTAACTCGATTCGACCCAGAGAAAAAGTCCCAGATCTCACCCAAGGGGAAGTTCCCCAAAGTCTCTAGTGTAGCAAGCTGGAGATAAGGACATGATGGAGTCTTCCAGACTCTCTCATGTGGGCTTCTACCCAGAGTCTTTTCTCTCTTTCAATAACCTGTAGTGGAGTTGGCATCATCCATCTTCCCTCTTGAATGTGAAAGTCAGAAGAGACTGGAGAGACCCTTGAACTCCTAGAGCTCTCCTCTTCCTGCAATTCCACCCCACCCCTCACCCAGGCTCGGGGTATTCATCTCCACCAACAAATGGAGAATCCCATACCAATGGGCTGTGGGATTCAGGTAATATATGTGTATTTGTTACAAAGGTTTGAAGGGGTTTTTTGTTTTTTTCTCAATTTGGAGATCATGGTAAGAGGGAAAGAAAATAAACACTTGTTAGTTGAAACAAAAAGTTTAAAACAGTGGTCACCCAATGTGTTTGAATAATTCTAGTGATGGGGAACTTGATAGCTATTAGAGGTAACCTCTTCCAATTTTGGACAGTTCTCATGTTCTTAAATCTTTCTAGTGCCCTGATCTGTTCCTCTACTCACCTCAGCCTAGCATAGTGATGGTCACACTCTAGATCTCTCCATAACTCACAAGTGTTCCATTTCCATGATCAAAAAGTAGTATTGTTCCATCTAATCAGGGTCCTCTCATTGCAACTTTCCCTATGCTTTTCTCCTCCTAAATCAATTTTGGCCTCATAGTGACCTCTGATCCCTCTACTTTTCAGTACTTTCTCAGGTCCTTACCCCTTGCTTTGACTTCATTTTCCTACCTTCTTAATCTTGGCCCTATAGTTAACCAGGTCAGCTCAACATGGTCATTTACTCTAAAATCCCTGGACCCTTTGTCCTATTGCTGTTCATGCCTCTTCAGATTCCAGCCCTGAACTACTCTGACCCTTGGCTTCCTCTGCTCCTACTTACACTGCTGCTGAACAAAACTGGAGGAAGTCATACAACTGAGTTGACTGGGTCCACTACAAATTTATATTATCTAACCTCAACTAGACCCTTACTGCATGAAGTAAAATCCTTTCACTCCTGGCTAATTGATTCTCTATCTCACTCCCCACAGGAATGGTTCCAAATCTTTTCTTCTCCCCTAAAACTTCCATTACCCTTCCCCCTTAAAGCTGAAGACAGTCTCATACTTTACTGAGAAAATAGAAGCCATTTGCTGTGAACTCCCTCTTTTTCTAGATTATACTATCTCTTAATATGATCCCTCATTCTCTCCAGCATGTAGCACCATCCCTGAAAAATAGTGATCTGGAATTATGTCCAAAGAGTTATTAACCTGTCTCTACCCTTTGACCCAGCAATACAGCTAAGTCTATTACCAAAGATGATTAGGGAAAAGGGAAAAGAACCTATATGTTCTAAAATATTTATAGCAGCTCTTTGTGTTGGCAAAGAATTGGAAATTGCTGAGATGCCCATCAATTGGGGAATGGCTGAACAAGTTGTGGTATAATGATTGTGATGGAATACCACTGTGCTGTAAGAAATGAGCCATTGATTTTAGAAAAATATGGAATGACTTGCATGAAATAATGAAGAGTGAAATGAGCAGAACCAAGAGAACATTGTATATAGTAACAGCAATATTGTTTTAAGAACAACTTTGAGTGGATAAGTCATTTTGACTATCATGAATACCCAAATTAACTATAAAGGACATATGAAGAAAGACTCTATCTGCATCCAGAGTGTGAGAAAATAATGGGATTTGGCAGATACTCAAAGACTCACCTGGAGATTAATGTAAACTGATTGAATTAAGTGAGCCTGATTGACTTTGCTGATTAGCCTACTTCGAATTAATTAGATTGTAACTACACTTGGCTAGTCCTTAAGAAGCTATTGTTCTCAGAAGCTAAGGACTTTGAACTCAACTAGAGACCACCTTCAAGTCCAGTGAACCAATAGATTTGGATGACACCTACCAATCAGCTTGAAGCAGTGTGTAAGGACTGCCTCTGCTCCAGACCTATAAAAAGCTTCCACACTCAGTTTGAGAGAAGGGTTCATGGTTGAAGCAGGTTCTTGGCAGAGAACTTGAGGAAGAACAAGACCAGGCTGGAACTCTAGGCTAGAGAGGCCTTTTCTTAACTCCATGTGTTCTTTTTTTTTTTAATACATAGTATGCTTTAATAAATGCTTAATGCCCAAAGACTGGTGCTAAAGATTCTAATTTAAGGCGATCATATATTAGATTTTTTAGACTTCACTCACTAGATTTTAAACATCACAAGAGAAAGAACTGATAAATAGAATTATATGTAGAATTATTTTATATATACATACATATTTGTTTCTAATGGTAGCCATGTCTAGGGTGGCAGGAAAGAGGCAGAGAGGAAAGGGAAAAAGGAAAAATAAAAAAATAAATTTACATGATAACTTTATTATATAAAGGAATAGCAAGTTGTACATATTAGATTTGCAGTTTCATGTGTAATCATCTTTTTAAAAAAATTATACTGTCATAGAAGTGCTTGTTTTATTCCATAAATAATTTTTAATATTTTTTTAAATAGCAAGTGCTTTAAAAATGTTTATTGACTTGACAACTCTCATTTTCTCCATTCTCTAATAATGAAATGGCGTTTCTCCTTGTCAAGGTCAACCTATCTATACATATCCTTGATCCTATCCTCTCCCATCTTTTCTAATAGATTGCCTACTCAATTATTTCTAACTTCTCATCTTCAGTCTCACTCTCTCTACAATTCATTTACCTAATACCTATAAACATACCCAGATCTCTTCCACTCGTAAAAAATCCTCACTACATACTACCATCCTCTCAAGCTATTGTCCTCTATCTCTCTTCCCTTTCTCAGCCAAACTCCTTGAAATACTTGTATGTGATCTTTGTCTTTACCTCCTCTCTTTTCATTCACTTCTCAACCCATTTTGGTCGAACTCCAACCTTGTCATTCAACTGAAACTACTTTCTTCAAAGTTACTAATAGTCTTTTTTTTTTTGGAAGCAATCTGGGTTAAGTGACTTACCCAGGGACACACAGCTATTAAGTGTCTGAGATCAAATTTGAACTCCAGTCCCCCTGACTCCAGGGAGGAAGAGGAGAAGGAGAGAATCTGGAATTTGAAATTTAAAAAAAAAAAAACAAATGTTAAAAAATATACATGTAGTTGAGAAAAAATAAAATGTTAAAAAAAGAATGTTTAAAAAACTGTTTGGAACATTGTACACAGTATCATCAACATTGTGTGTTGATCTATTGTGATGGACTAGATTCTTCTCACCAATGCAATGGTACAGGAGAGTTCCAGGGGACTCATGATGGGAGGGGATCTTCAAATCCAGAAAAAAAAAGAAAGAACTAGAATATAGATGCTGATTGAACCATACTATTTCTTTTGTTTTTGGTGCTGTTTTTCTATTTTAAGGTTTTTCCTCATTGCTCTGATTCTTCTATTATAACATGACTAATGCAGAAATAAGTTTAATGTTTATATATATATATAACCTATATCAGATTACCTGCTGTCTAGGGGAGGGGGGAGGGAGGGAGGGAAGGGAGGGAGAAAAATCTGAAATTGGAAAGCTTGTATAAACAAATGTTGAGAACTATCTTTACATGTAACTGGAAAAAAATAAAATACTTTTATCAGAAAAAAAATGCTTGGTGATTAACATTGCTACTGAGCCAAATGCTAACTCTCTGTAACTCATTGATCTGGAGTCTACAGAAGGCTTTTGGCTGACACAAAATATAGGCCACCTGGGAATCTCTCCCTTATGTGATATGGAGCCCAGGCTTTCCTGAATATTGTCCTGTCAAATGGGAGGGATGTCCCTGGGCTTGGGAAAGGCTTCACTTCATCAGGGGACGTCCATGGTAAGTTTTATCCCCTTTCCAGATGTCTGGAAGGGGGCCATCTATTTTTTTTAATTGTTATTTTCAGGTCCAAGTTCTCTCTCTCCCTCTATCTCCTTCCCCACCCATTGAGAAAGCAGGAAATACAATATCCATTATACACATGAAGTCATGCAAGACATGTTTCCACATTAGCCATGTTGCAAAAGAAAGAAGAAAAAAACAAGAAAAATAAAGTGGAAAAAAATATGCTTTAATCAGAATTCATCAGTGTTCTCTCTGGAGGCAGACAGCATTTTTTCATTATGAGGCCTCTGGAATTGTCTTAGATCATTGTATTGATTAGAGTCTTTCACAGTTGATTAGCATTATAATATTGCTATTGTGGTGTACAATGTTCTCCTGGTTCTGTTCACTTCACTCTGCATTAGTTCATTTGTCTTCCCAGGTTTTTCTGAAACCTTCCCTAAAGGAGCCATCTAAGGGAAAGAAGGCAGGAAAAGAAAAAATGATGAGGATAATAATAACAGCTGACACTTATATCACCCTTTAAGATTTGCAAAGTACCTTATATGTTCTCATTTAATCCTCACAACAACCTGTGAGGTATGTACTATTATTATCCCCATTCTACAAATGAGGAAACTGAGGCATGGAGAATTTCAGTGGCTTGCCCAGGGTCACACAGCTATTTAGTGTCCAAGGCAGGATTTTAATTCAAGTCTCCCTGACTCTAGATCCTATTCTTTCTCCCCTGTGCCACCTACATGCCAAGGAAATATGAAGGGTAAGGGACAGAGGCACTTTATCCAGAGACTTCTCCTACTTTTTCAGATGAGATAACAATATTGGAGGAGATGCTTTATTCAACAGCACACAGGAAAAATGGGAATGGATCCATATATTCTTTTTTTTTTTTTTTTTGGTGAGGCAATTGGGGTTAAGTGACTTGCCCAGGGTCACACAGCTAGTAAGTGTCAAGTGTCTGAGACTGGATTGAACTCAGGTCCTCCTGAATCCAGGGCCGGTGCTTTATCCACTGTGCCACCTAGCCGTCCCGATCCATATATTCTTAAGCATGTGAGATAACTGTTTTCTTTAGCCTCCTTCACCCTATACCCTAGGTCCATGCTCCAGGTTAATGCCACATAAAGCAAAATGCCCAATCCCTCTCCCTCAGTTTTGTTTCTGTCTCACCATATGCTTCCTTCTCCCCAAATTAGCTCTGGTTATACTTCCTATACTTTGGTGTGTCTCTCATACAAGCAAAGGGTCCATCCCTCTGAATTCCAAGAAAGCAGCATTGTCCAATGTAAAGAACACTAGACTCAGAGTCAGAAGTCCTCCATTCCACTCCACTTCCTAGATATAGATAAAAAAAACTTGATCTTATTATGTGTATATATATGTGTGTGTGTATATATATATATATATATATATATGTATATGTATAGAGATATATAGATATAACCTATATCAGATTACCTGCTGTCTAGGGGAGGGGGGAGGGAGGGGTGGGAGGGAGAAAAATCTGAAATTGTAAAGCATGTATAAACAAAAGTTGAGAACTATCTTTACATGTAATGGAAAAAATAAAATACCTCATACATAAAAAAAAAAAAAACTTGATCTTCACCTTCCTCACCTGTATAGTAGGGATAATAATATCAACATACCTACCGTTGAGGGCAGTTGTGAAGAAATTATGCTGTGAATTGTGGGACATTATCTACTGTAAATGTGAGCTATTATTATTCTCATCTGCTGGGGTTCTAATCCCTTAGTTCTCACCAAAATTGACTCAGCCTTTGCCTGGGACTGCCCAGCAGCTGAAGGCCCAGCAAAGAAAGGAACAGAATTCCATGACCGTTTGTTCTTGTCTCAGGGACGGACAATAACTGGGTGTTCTCAGAGGTGACAATCCCCCGTCTCCGGTCTGGCTATGCTCAGGGGCAGGCATTTTTCTTTTAGGTTGGGGTTAAATATAGTGTCCAGTGCTTTTCATGCTTTACTGTAGGGATGAAAGCTGCCCCCAGAGAAGGCCTGGTTTAGGTGTAGGCAGAAAGCTGGGGGAAAAGGTCAGGCCCCAAAGTTAGACCATTTGTGCTGAGGGTATACAGATATTTATCCACTCACCTACAGCCTTTATTTTTTTTTTCCTTTTCTCTGATTAGGAAATGGCTGGAAGTCCTGCAAACTATGAGTGGTGAATGACCAGCCATCATGGGAATTTCCCTACACTCTTGGTGAAAGTTCTCACCCGGTTAAACTCCTGAAACCAAAAGTACAATCACAAGCAATAGGTAGGGAAGTAGGTGGTTCAAACGTAAGCTATCCAAATGCAATCAGTTGATAAAATTTTTTTCAGGTTTTTAAAAGATTGTTTTTGCTACCTTTTGCTTCTATGTTGCCTAACTTCTCCCATATCCCTTCCCTTTTGTCCTCCCAGAGAGTCATCTTTTATAACAAAGGAGGGCTTTTTTAAAAAATAAAAGCAGTAAGAAGAGAAAAAAATTCAGCAAAACCAATCAATTCATTTTCTTAAATCGAATGTAATCCCTGTCCCAAAGCCCATTGCTATGGGATCTTCTTCATCAGTGGAGATAAATGCCTTGCCTTGTGAGGGATGGCATGGAGCTGGAGAGTAAGAAAGCTTCTGTTTTCACCCCTTCTTCTTGAGAATTCTTCAGGCTTCAAGATGTTTCAGGCACTCCCGGCTTCCAGCTTCAAGGAGGAAGATGAAAGACAACCAACTTAACTTTAGGCTGCTAAAGGAACAGACTCAAGGAAGACATGAGAGGAGCTAGCACTCTCCATCATGTCCCCATTCCCAGCTTGCTACACTAGAGACTTTGGGGAATTTTTCCTTAGGTGAGATTTAGGAATCTCTCTTCATTAAGCTGAGTTACCTTGCTTCCAATGAAGAGAGATCCTTCACTCTCTTTTATCTGGTTATATGGAGCAACTAGGTGGCATAGTATATAGAGCACTGGCACTGAAGTTGGGAGGACCTAAATTCAAATCTGACCTCAGGTACTACTAGCTGTGTGACCCTGAGTAAGCTAATTAACCCCAATTACTTTTATTTTTTTAACCATAAAAGTATTTTATTGGGGCGGGTAGGTGGCACAGTGGATAAAGCACTGGCCTTGGATTCAGGAGGACCTGAGTTCAAATCTAGCCTCAGATACTTGACACTTACTAACTGTGTGACCCTGGGCAAGTTACTTAACCCTCATTGCCCCACCAAAAAAAAAAAGTATTTTATTATTTTCCAGTTACATGTTGAGATTGTTTTCAACATTTGTTTTTATAAGATTTATAGTTCTAAATTTTTCTCCCTTTCTGCCTTCCCTCCCCAAGACAGCAAGCAATCTGATATAGGTTATATGTGCACAATCACATTAAACATATTTCTGCATTAGTCATGTTATGAAAGAACAATCAGAACAAAAGGGGAAAACCTAAAAAAACAAAAAATGTAAAAACAAAAGAAAATGTAAAAAATAGTTCTATCTGAATCCAGATTCCGCAGTTTTGTTTTATTTTCTGGATGTGGAAAGCATTTTCCATCGTGAGTCCTTTGGAATGATCTTAGTTCATTGTATTGTTGAGAAGAGTCAAGTCTATCACAGTTGATCATCACACAGTGTTGTTGATACTGTGTAAATGTTCTCCTGGTTCTTCTCATTTCATTCAGCATCAATTCATGTAAGTTTTTCCAGGTTTTTCTAAAATCTTTCTGCTTATTTCTTACAGCACAATAATATTCCATTACATTCATATACCACAACTTGTTTAGCCTTTCCCCTAAATTTCCAATTCTTTGCCACCACAAAAAATCATCTTGCCACTGGACCCAGATGGCTCCAAAGGAGTTGTTCTGTTGATTGCACAGCCTTTCCTCATTTAAATCTGATTCATTTCAAGTCATGACATCTGTCGTGGTCCTTTGAGAACAAAGAACAAACAACAACAATCTAGTATATGTTCTCTGGTTTATGTTTTGCCATGATTTGGATAAATGAGTCTCTTTGTTATTTGATGTGTATACTCATTATGGTATTTGGTGGGAAAGAGGTCAAGCCTATAGAGCTTGAGGTACCTCTTACCCCAAATAATAATGAGAAACAGTGATCAAAAGTTAGATTGAACCTTATCAGATCCCCTAGACTAGTAATAGTTAAGGGAGCAGATGGTTGTAGTTCTAGCCTGGTACTTCCTTTCTTTACGGAGAGCAGAGTGGCCTCCAGCCCCAATTTCTTGCTTCTTTTCCTGGCAGGAATTAAAGTATCCCTTGGAGAAGGGAGAGGCAATAGAAGCTAGAAATGTCTATCCTGCTTCCCTTTAAACCACATAACAACACCCCCATGCCACGGGGGCAGGGGGGGGCAACAGCCCCTTGAGATACATGGAGCCTCAATACACATGGGGCCTGTCATTACACCAACCTTATATATGATGGGGGGGGGGTGTTTCCATACCTATGGACTCCCCACTTCCACAAAGGGATGGGGTAGGGGTGGAGAATGTGTCTTCTTATATCTCTTCTTTGGGCCCAAGCTCTCAACATTTATTAGATGATTATTATGTACTAAGCACTGTTTTAAGCACTGAAGATACAAAGAAAAGCAAAATCACCCTATCCTCAAAGAACTTACATTTCATGGGAGAGACAACATGTAAATAATTAGATATAAACAAGATATTTGGCAAACCAATCAAAGTAATCTGAGACATGATTACACTAGAAGCTGGAGAAATTGAGCAAGGCCTCCTGCAGAAGACAGGATTTGAGCTAAATTTTGAGGACAGCCAGAAAAGCTAAGAGGTGGAAGTGAGATGGGAGACCTTTCCAGGCATGGGGGACAGCCAGTACAAAAACATGGAATTAGAAGGTGGAAACACCATGTTGGAGGAACAACAAATGGTCCAATGGAGCTTGAGCATAGTGTAAGTTTGACCCGGGAGACAGTAGGGAGCCAAGTTTATTCCACTTTAAGAAAAATCATTTCAAGGAGCAACTAGGTGGTGCAGTGGATAGAGCACTGGCCCTGGAGTCAGGAGCACCTGAGTTCAAATCTAGCCTCAGACACTTGACACTTACTAGCTGTGTGACCCTGAACAAGTCACTTAACCCCAATTGCCTCACCAAAAAAAAGAAGAAAAGAAAAATAATTTCACAACTAAGTGAAGAATGCATTAGAGTGGGGAGAGACAGGAATCAGGAAAATCAGTAAAATGGCTATTGCCATAAATCTATATGAGAGCTGATAAGGGTCTAAACGCAAATGATGGCTGAGTGAGTGGGGAGGAAATGTATATTAGAGATGTTCTGAAGGTAGAAACAAGGAGATCTGGCAACAGATTGAATTTGTGGAGTGAAGGTGAGGGAGAAATTGAGGATGACACTGAGGTTGCAAGCCTAGGTGATTGGCAAGATTCTCAGGCCCTCTTTAGAAATAGGGAATTTGGGAATAGGGGAGAGTTTGGAAGAAAGATAGTGAATTCTATTTTGGATATGTAGAGTTTGAGATATTTATAAGGTATACAGTTCATGTCAAGTCCCATCTTCAACATAGAACCTTCCCTGACTCATAGTAAGTTCTCCTTCATTTGAACTCCTAATGCAATTATATAAATTGCTTACACGAGTCAATACCACACAATTTAGCCCTTAATTATTTTATGCATATTAGTTTTGTTTCCTTTATTAGATCATAAGTTTCTTGAAGGCAGAGCCCATGTATGTTTGGGTCTCAGTTTCTTCATCTAGGACCCTTCCAACTCCAACAGGACCATAAAATATTAGAGTTGGAAGAGCCTCAAAAAGTCCTTACAACTCCTAATAGGCACTCAATAAATATTGATTGGCTGGGAAGAGATAGAAACAATGAGAAAAGCAAAATGGAAGACCATTCCCTAGAAAGAAATAAGGCCTTCCCAAGGAAAGGGATGTTGAGGGATAGTTTCTCTCTATTTCCATTTAGAAACCCAATATTGAAAGGGTTGTGGGTGTGTGTCCCTGAACTCAGTCCCCAACTCCATTCCCAACTCCATTCCCCAACATGCTCATCAGACAAGCACTCACATAAGCAAATGGCCAGGATAAAGAACAATCTCCAGGTAAGTAGAAGGTGAAATCTATACCATAATTATCGTCTCTGGTATCAGACATAGGAGCACAGCATCATAGATGAAGCTGGGAGGTCACCTTGTCCAACCCCTTGTTTTACAGGTAATACATAAAGAGATGAAATGACTAGTCCTAGGTCATACAGGTAGTAAGAGGCAGAGTCGATATTTAAACCCAGATCTTCTGACTCCAAACCCAGTATTTTTTTGACTGAACCACATTACTCTAATTAGTTATTATGGAGCACATATAGAGAAAAACTTGCTGATTTAGATCATAATACATCCCCTTCCTTTATAAGTGAGGAAACTGAAACCCAGAGAAGTCAGATGACTTGCCCAAGGATACACAGGCAGTAAATAGCAGAGGTGATAAGTTATTTGCTCTAGGCCTCACAGGTAGGAATAATTCATAATAATTTATATAGCACTTTGAGGTTTACAAAGCATTTTTTCACACAAATGCCCTGAAAAGTAGGTAGGTGCTAGTACATGGAAGAGAGGCTAAGTGAATTTTCCAAGGTCACACAGATAGGCAGATTTTGCACCCAGGTCCTCTACCTCAAGTTCCTACACTTGTTTGATACTATGACTCATCCTGCTCCCCAAACCCAGGGCCATGCCCACTGCTTGCCTATTCCTCTCTCTCCCAGGATCTGTTCTGTGTGTGTGTGTGTGTGTGTGTGTGTGTGTGTGTGTGTGTGTGTGTGTGTGTGTGTGTGTGTGTGTGTGTGTGAGAGAGAGAGAGAGAGAGAGAGAGAGAGAAAATCATGAAATCAAGTTCATGGCCTTTGTTGGTGGAGAGTAGGCCCAGATCAGAGAGCCCAGGCTGGCGCCACTAAGTCGCATGCTGAGGATAACTCCCAGCCAAGCTGGATGAGAATCCACCTGGCAGGAGAATTCAACTCTCTTTGACCCCTGAAAAGCACCCAAAAAAATGTAAAACAACCTCCCCCAACCACTGCCATACTCTACTCCCCCTACTGTTCACCAGAGTACTTCCTCTCAAACCCAGAATGCTAAAGAATTAGATCATCTAATCCTCCTTCCTTTTGCAAGGCCAGACTCTCCCTGGTACAGCCTGGTCAGATCCCAAACTGCTGGAGACCAGCTCCCAGTCTAGACCAGAGCTTTGGGATTTAGTGGTATCTAATGCTTGGCCAGAATCCTGTGACTTGAGCCTTGCTTAAAAGGGAGCACTTGCAAAGAAGAGAACAAAACAATGAGAATATATTTCCTTTTAAGTAAGAGGCTCTTCTGAGAATGGGAGGATCTGAAATCTGAGCAGTATGGCCTGGTACTTGAAGCATCATTCCCAGATACAAATATGCTTCCTGCCACCATGAAAAAAAGTAGAGCCGGTCGAATAGAAGTCAGAATGTGATGGGGGTCCCCCAAAAAATAGGCTCCCCATTTTTGTTTGGTTTTCCTAGGAGAACTCTGAGACTAGGTCTGTACATGCAAAGTGAAGAGTTATCTTGATAATTCAACTTCCCTAAATACTTTTACCTAAAATATCCAAGTGATTGAGTATATGGGGCGACTAGGTAGCCCAGTGGATAAAGCAGTGACCCTAGAGTCAGGACAACCTGAGTTCAAATCCAGCCTCAAATACTTAGTAATTATGTGACCCTGGGCAAGTCACTTAACCCTGTTTGCCTCAGTTTCCTTCTCTGTAAAATGAACTGGAAAAGGAAATGGCAAACCACTCTAGTATCTTTGCCAAGAGAACCCTAAATAGGGTCACAAAGAGTTGGACATGACTGAAATGACTGAACAACAACAAATGCAATAAAAGTGTATTTAAGATTTTGAATAATGTGGGATTTTTCCATTATATTCTTGATGTACAGAAACATTCTCTTAACAGAAAAACAGATTATAGAAACTCCAAAGGGATCATAGGAGAAGAGAGAGAGAGAGAGAGAGAAGAGGAGAGGAGAGGAGAGGAGAGGAGAGGAGAGGAGAGAGAATGAGTGAACATTATTAAGGGACAGCACAGATTGTTAGCTACAAATAATAGCTAGCATTTTTATAGTGCTTTAAGGTTTTCAAAGTGCTTTACAAATATCTCTTTTCACTCTCACAACAACCAACCCTGGGAAGCAAGTGCTATGGTTAGCTCCATTTTATAGATTGGGAAACTGAAGCCACCAAAGGTTGAGTGACTTAGCCAGGGTCACACAGTTAATAAGCATTGGAAGCTAGATTTGAATTCAGGTCCTGACTCCAGGTCACTGCAGCACTCTATCCACTGAGCCACCTACCTGCCTTATTCAAGTACCTACTTACACCCCTACTAAGTACCTGAGTATAGA